>NC_057828.1:65759134-66069234 GCF_910594005.1 Cervus elaphus | reverse complement strand
CAAGCCCAAATAATTTTGCAAGCACATTCTACAACTTTCAAAGAAAAAAACAGCATGGTAATTTTCTATTATTCAAACTATTCCAGAGCAACGATCTTCTCAAATCTTCTTACAAATCACCTTACAAATCTTCTCCAATCACCTTACAAAGCTAGACTAATCCTAATATCAAAAGTGGATAAAGGTAACACAAAGAAATTAA
Source organism: Cervus elaphus (assembly GCF_910594005.1). Classification (NCBI taxonomy): domain Eukaryota; kingdom Metazoa; phylum Chordata; class Mammalia; order Artiodactyla; family Cervidae; genus Cervus; species Cervus elaphus. The sequence continues at coordinate 66,069,032 of NC_057828.1, read as the reverse complement.
ACTGTGGACCAATCTTATACATAGAGACTCTGAAATCATGTTAAAAATATATATATAAACAAACCAAATCTAACAAGTAATTAAAACAGTAACAAAATAGTTTATTCTTGAAATATGTTAGGTTGGTGCAAACATAATGGCAGTTTCAGACCATAAATTTTAAATTATTATAACTAGGCTCAAACATATCTTTATTAACCAAAATAGGAACCATTACAATCAATACATTTTTGCCAATGAGAAATAAGTTTGCTTATTCCTATAGCATAAAATCTGTGCTTCAGGATTTAATGAACTCTTGAAAAGCATTTTCTGCCTCCTGCTGGGCGGGGAAGCACTTTCCCTGCAAAGTTGTCAAGATGCTTGAAGAAGTGGTAATCTGTTGGCAAGAGGTCAGGTGAATACGGCGGGTGAGGCAAAACTTCGCAGCCCAACTTCTGAAGCACTGGCTGTGCAACATGTGCTCAGGCATTGTCACAGAGAAGAACTGGGCCCTTTCTGTTGATCAGTGCCAGCTGCAGGCACTGCAGTTTTCGGTGCAACTCATCAATTTGCTGAGCATACTTTTCAAATGAAATGGTTTTGCCAGGATTCAGAAAGCTTCAGTGGATCAGACCAGCAGAAGACCACCAAATAGTGACCATTACATTTTGGTGCAAGTTTGGCTCTGGGAAGTGCTTTGGAGCTTCTTCTCGGTCCAACCACTGAGTCATTGCAGATTGTCATATAAAATCCACTTTTTGTTGCTTGTCACAGTCTGATCAAGAAATGGCTTGCTGTTGTTGCATAGAATAAGAGGAGACAACACTTGGAAACCATTTTTTTGACTTTCAGTCAGCTCATGAGGCACCCACTATCAAGCTTTTTCACCTTTCCAATTTGCTTCTAACGCCAAATGACTGTAGAATGACCAGGGTTCAGTTCTCCAGCAACTTCTCAAGTAGCTGAAAGAGGATCAGCTTCAATGATGCTCTCAGTTCGTTGCTGTCAACTTCTGATGACCAGCCACCATGCTCATCTTCAAGGTTCTCATCTCCTTTGCAAAACTTCTTGAACCACCACTGCACTGTGCATTCATAGCAATTCATCGGCCAAATGCATTGCTGATGTTGCAAGATGTCTCTGCTGCTTAACAACCCATTTTGAACTCAAATAAGAAAATGGCTCAAATTTGCTTTTTGTCTAACATTATTTCCATAGTCTAAAATAAATATGAAATAAACAGCAAGTAATAAGTCATCAGCAAAAAAACACAGAGAGAAATGCACATTAAAGTGATGTATAACATAACCACATTTAGTTAGAATGTATTCCAATATCAAATGGCAAATTTCAACAATGCAAAAACTGCAATTACTTTTGCACCAACCTAATAGGAATGATTTAGCACAGAAAAAATATAAAGGCAATTAATCATATTCATAAATTAAAAGAACAAAACCTATAATATTTTATCATTAGGTCTCTCGAAAAAGCATTTGATAATTTTAGCTGTGATTCCTAAAAATCATAAGGAAATGGAAATAAAAACTGGTGAAATAACAAAGACATTTCCATTAAAAATAGAAACAAGGAAGCCTACTATTCAGTTTTTCAACACTGATTTTGAGAGTCTAGATAGTACAATAAGATAAGAAAAATAAAAGTAATATAAATATTGGAAAATAGGTAAATTATGATTACTTCAAATACTATGATTTATATTGTGACAATAAATGTGGACTTAAAACAATAGTTAGCATTAATAAAAGACCTCAGTAATGGGAAGCAATATAGAATAAGTAAATGTTTAAACCCATGTGCAAGCTCAGTCACTTCAATTGTATCTGATTCTTTGCAACTCCATGGACTGTAGCCTGCCAGACTCCTCTGTCCATGAGATTCCCCAGGCAAAAAACTGATAGCTTTCCTTTATATTATCATAAAGAGGTTAAAAAAAATGTTAATAGAAAGAGTCCCATTCACAAAGATGTTTAACAAACAAGGTTTAATCTTTGATTTAGCACTAAATTTTTTGCCTGAGACATGAGTACAGATTTTAAAATGTTTTTAATCTTTGAAGAATAAAAATCCTATCATAAAATAATAGTTCACCCTACCTACTCTACCTCAGTGTGTAATCACAAGGTTATGTAAAGCTAAAATTAATCACAAAAACCTGAAGATTTGAAGGTTGGTATTTCAACACTGAACCAGCTCATTTGGATATTAAGCACAAGTGTTAAAACATAACATAATCTATGGATAAAATGCTAAAAATCTTTGTACATTGTAATAATTATGCTGATAGAGAACAGTGGTATTAAACTATCATTACCAGAACTGAAAATTATTTAGTTTCTATTTATAATACTTTCAACATATTTGATTAACTTTGAAGTCCCTTCCACTTCAAATTAAAAAAATAGTGTACAGGATTCAATGCTTTAGTTTGTAAATTAATAAATATTGACAAATCTGGGGGAAAGAAGCACAGAGCAGGCAAAGTACTTGGTTTAAAATATCTGAAAAGAGAGATCTGTTACTGGATAGTTTTATCAAAATCCTTTCTAACTAAAAAGATCCTTCATCACAGAAAATCAGAAAGAGGTATATACTACCATTGCAGCATTAATCTTGGGAAAATTCAGATTCAGTATTACTTTAGCATTGAACCAAACCAGGCTATGTGCACAATAAGTAAAATGTCTTAAAACCATATGGACCCTTTATTTCAGGAATAAGCACTCACTTGAAAAGTTAAAGTAGGAAAAATAATATTACTTAAAATGAATTAAGTGCCACAGTCAACAATAAAAATTTGGATTTTGCAAGTAGAAGAATGTATTTTCCAGTTAAAAGATTATGAAGGATTGGTTTCTTCACATACACTTATATACACACAAAGAAATTTCTCTAAAGCTTTATATAGAGTTAACTATTAGCTAATGAAGGTGGGAAGATAATTAAAAATCTCAACCTCTAAATATAATTCCAATATTAACTTGTCAGATTAATTCATTGGATAGAAAGGTGTTGAGCACCCACTGTGGACTAGGTATTTATCATTGTGAGACAACAAAAAATACGCACTGGAAAAGGACATTTTAAACATTATATCTGAAATGTAATATGCATTATGTGACTAAGAACTAATTAATTATATTTAACACATTTAACACACAGAGCAAAATTCAAAACAATTATACCCTTGAACAACTTGAGTTTTAAAATTCCCCTCACTATTCCCTTAAGTTGATTCCACTCTCGTGTTCTTTCCCAATTCTAAAAAAAGAGAATAAAGAAACTTCCTAAATAAGCCCTACTTATTTAGAATAGAAATGGAAGAGAAGGGATATATTAGTTCTTGAATTCTTGTTTCCATTTGCTCTCAAATGTGCTTCTAATCTTCAATTTTCTCTTCAAAGAAAATCATGATTTACAAAAACAAAAAGTACAACTATCTTTAGCATTTAAACAAGTATATTATTCAGTTCTTACTAAAGTCACCAAAGATTTAAACTCAGAAAAAAATTTTTTTTTAATCTTTATTCTAGGTTATGTAATGTCATTCACCATAGTAATGATCTGATACTTTGGTATAAGACTTTTTAAAGTAAATATTGCCAACAGGTAGAAAATTTTCCTTGGCTGTCTTAAGACAGCCCTTGAGGGAGTTTTTAGCAGTGTATTGGCTCATAACTTGAGTGGTGATTTCAATAAACGTCACTTCTATCACTTAATGATAATCTTATTGAGGGTAATTTAACTGGGAAAAGAAAATGCCATGTTGCTTCTTCCTCCCAAGAAAAAGGGGTGCATTCCATTCTGGAGGTATCTACCTACCATCTAACTGTCTACCTGTCTATCTCTGCATACATATGTATATAGATACAAATTGATATAGATACAGCTATATATACACACATATGTATACATGTCCAACAAAGGTTTGACTTTGAGATCTCTCTTCCTCTTCTTTCTGATTCATTATTCTCAGTGTGACCCTCAAACTGTACTGCCTTTCACGTTTATTCATTCATCAATAAATAATTGAGTGTCTGTATCGAGTACCTTCTGCATGCTCAGCTTTATGTCAGATATAAAGGAAGATACAACATGTATGTATAACTGAATCATTTGCTGTACACCAGAAACTAACACAACATTGTAAATCAACTGTACTTCAATTCAAAAAAAGAAAAGAAATAAGACAGTCTCTGCCCTCCAGAATTTTTCTATCTCGTCCAGGAGCAAGATATAACACAGTATATCATTAAGCAATTTATAAGACTAGTGCCAAAATCAATGGTACAGATAACATGCAATTTGCATTGATGCACAATTTTAGAGTTTCAAACACTTTCTTGTGTTTAACCCTCAGAACAATATTGTTAAGTACACATTATTAGCCCCACTTTAGCAATGAGGAACTTGACATTCAGAATTTTAAGTGACCTGCCTCAATCAATAGCTTATGAGTGGAAGGAAGAATCAAGACTCAAGCCAAGGTTTTCTGGTTCTAAACCTAGTGCTATTTTCAACTACAGCACAGGAAACCAAGGATTGAGGTATTTAACAGGGCAGCAGCCAGCCTCCAGCTAGAGGTGGAATTAAACTAAACCTGAAAAATATCCAAATTAATTTTATTTTGCAAATATTTGTACTTCAGTGTTAGACACACCACCCAACTACCATTTCCTCAGATTTAGTGCTTTAGGGCTCTTACCTGCTCAGTGAGAGCTTTGCTCGCAGAAACGGGGGTGTCAAATACAATAAAAAGCTGGCCTTAGGAGGATCATATAAATCTTAAGCCATAAAGATAAATCTTAAAGATCTTGTTTGAACTAATCCTTACACATTTTGCTTCGCCTCAGAGCCAGAGTGTAACTCGTCCCTACCCTTTTCTAGCATTCTTGCTCCAAATAACCACTTATTTTAAGATGTCAATGGCTGACCCTAGCCCAAATTCCACAGGTTCATCCCAGTCCTGCCACCAGACCCTAGCCCCTGCCCAGACACCTCCCGCTCCTCCCTAATTTATGATACCTAGGTTCGAGCTCTGCAGGTGCAGTCGCTTGCCATTACACAGCACTGACAGATAAGATGTGACCTTTCGACTCCGTCCTTGGGGACCTCAAGCTGGCCGCGCAGCGTAGTTCCACACCGGAGAAAGGGGCTTCCGGGCTCGGGAACGAAGCCGCGGGGAGTACACGGTCCGAAGCGAGGTCTCTGACAACTCGAACGATGCTGAGCGACTGGGCGTGCATCACTCCGCCCCATACTCCTGCCAACTGCAGGAGACTTGGTCCGGCAACCAATCCATCCCAGCTCACGGGCAAGTCCGTGCCAGCCGGACCTTAGGCAGGACCCCGATGACAGGCTGTTGACGGCGGCGGCGGCAGCAAAGCCAAGGCCACCCGCCCCCAGCGCCCATCGCCGCCAACCTAAGACCCCCCCCCCCCGCTACACTGGACCGCAGAGAAGCGTTTCTATGGAAACCCCCTAGCGCTCACGTGATGCACCCGGAGGACCAATCGCCTCTTACCTCTGCCGGCGGCACTGCTTTCGGCCCTCCCTCCTGCCCCGCCCCCTCCCGCCCACGCCTCTGTCGCCCCGCCCCGCCCCTTTCCCGCAGAGAGTCCGCACATGCGCTCTGCGTCCAGCGCGCTACCGCCCCGGCGCGCCCCGCTGTGGGGTGCGTGGGGGCGGCGTAGGAGGGTCGAGGAAGGCGCGAGCCTGAGGAGGAAGGAGCGCGGCCAGCGCGCAGGCCCAGAACCACCCGAGACGCGGCTGCCGGCTACGCCTCTGAGCGGAAGAGGGAAGTGGAGCCGCCAGTCTGCGGCTTCCAGCTGGGGCTGGGTTTGCTAAGGTCGAGGGAGCGTCGAGAGGAGGCCTCGGCCACCGGTCCGGAGCGGGGATGTCGAAGAACACGGTGTCGTCGGCCCGGTTCCGGAAGGTGGACGTGGATGAGTACGACGAGAACAAGTTCGTGGACGAGGAAGACGGGGGCGACGGGCAGGCCGGGCCCGACGAGGGCGAGGTGGACTCCTGCCTGCGGCAATATCCTTCAGTTCGCTGGCCTCCGCGCCCCACCCGACCCGGCCCCTCTTCCGGGACCCCGCTGCGGGCAGGGCGTGAGGGCGGGGACCCCCGCCTCCGTGGGCTCCCTGTCGTAAGTGGGCAGGAGGGCTCTTCCTTTCTCCCGAGACCCCCGGGTCCCGCCCTCGGAAACTTGCCTTCCCAGCGCGCCGTCCACGCCCCCGATTCCTCAGGTTGCGCCCGGAGTTCTCGCCTCCCGGGGACCTGCGGGGACGGCCGCGCCCTCGCGGCGCTGGTGCTGGTCTGTCGGGCAGCTGCAGAGCGCTTAAGTGGTCCTCTCAGGTCGTGTTTACCGGGTTTTCATTAGCACCCACGTCCGGTCGGGAGGAGCGGGCATTTTTCTTCAGTGATTTTCTTTTTATTGTGGTGGTGGTTTTGTTGTGGCAGCGTTATTTCACGCCGGGAGAGATGGGGCGGCTTGCAGAATTGAGGCCCTTCTGTCTGTCTGTTTAAGCCTGTGGGCGCTTTGTTTTTTCTTTTCTTTTTTTAAGAGGAAGCGATTTGACAAAATACAGGTTGCACAGAGTTGGTTAACCAGGGGAAAGGGAATGAGTACAAAACTGCCCAGAAAGAAGCTGGAAGCTTTTTGCCTGCTAGACGTAAAATGCATGTAGAGAATCCCTGGAAATATTTTAAATAAACCCCAAAGAATAACATAGGAGAAGGTGAATCATTTGTACAGAACCGAATCATTTTGTAATGCTGGAATCGTTTCCGTTAAGTTAAAATGTGGCTGTCAGTTCCTGGTGTGGGTTTTGCATATTTGAATATTCATAACTTTGAAGGAGTATTTGCATCAGATCTTTTTTCGGAAAAATGTAAATGTTGCAATAACCAAGGCTGTCGTTTTAGAGATTCTCAATTACTGAATTCGCTCATTTCTAATTATTCTTGGGTGTATTCATAAGATTAGGAAGGCTCTTTAGACTTTCCTCATCAGTGGCCTATTAAATTAAATGGGGAAATACATGAGTGAAAATATTTGGTAGCAGCCACAGCTGGTCTTACAGGCACCTAAAATACAGCATTAAACATTTATCAACATACAGATGTTTCTTTGATTTCCTTGACTTTCACAATCAGCTGTTGCTGTTTTACATTATTTAAAATACTTAAGTGTTTGGGGTGGAGGGGAGCGGTCTCATAAGTGAGCCAATCTGCAAACGGCATGCTTCTCTAGAAGTCCATTAAGCCTTGAAAATAACAGCCTGCCACCAACCATAGTTTTTTTAGTCAGACCTTTTTCTTTAGAACATAAGTGGTGAAGATTATTCTGTGTAAAAACATTCTTCGTGATGCATAAATGATGTTTTGTGAGACTAACTTTTTTTAGGTGATGTGTGATGACTCTTCCATGGTATTGCTGTATCTGTATAGTGGATCTGCTTTTAAATCAATTCGTCTCGAAATATAAAGATACTGTCTCTTCTTGTTTTAACAAGAAGAGACAAGCCCTGATCAGGCACTACAGATGGAGGAACAAGTGAACTCTGTGAGGTTTTCCTTTTAGGGCAATGACTGTACATTCTGACAGTGTGATTGGCCTTCTGTTCCTCATTCTTGCTAACTCACTGGTGCTTTCAAAGCAGGACTAAATTTAATAGGTGTGGCCTAAAGCAGTTTGAATGACCTTTATGAAATAGAGGAAATATTAAAAAACAGAAAAATTAAGCTGCCACCTACAGGTTATCATTTTATCTTCTGTAATGCTTTTTATCATCAATATTGAGAGATTGCTAATGTATATCATTCAGATTGGTAGAGTAATCTGCCATCACTTTTCTACCAGCATTTCAATTAATATAGAGTATAATTCTAATTAAAGGATAGGCCGACAGGCTGTTTCATTTGGGGGCCTAAATAATTCTGATATATATTTTAGAATTTTTTAAAATATCACCCTGGATAATGTTTGCACATGTGTTTTACTGGAAAAATGAAAGGTTATTAAGGTGTTCAGTTAATAATTAGAGCCAAGGGTGAAACAGTTTTTGCCTTATTTTTTAAAAATTTAATGCTTTCATTTTCAGTATTTAACCTTTGATTGACATCCTTGAAACGAACATGTTGAATTTTCCAGTATTGAACGTAGCAACCATAGTAATTTTTCTTTCTATGCATGACATCAAATCTTAAGAACCAGTGGTTCCTGGGAGTTACAGTGCTTTCCTGTGGGCTGCCCTTTGCCGCTATCCCCTTAACCTCCATCACAGGGAACATGACAGCTGCCCTACAGGCAGCTCTGAAAAACCCCCCCATCAACACCAAGAGCCAGGCAGTGAAGGTGAGTCACAGACAACACGCTATCTCTGTTGGTATCTCAGTCTTCTTACCAGAACCCTCCAAAGTGTCTTAACTGTTTGCCATCTTTGACACAGAAGAGCTTACAATGTAGTATGATAGGTGGAAAATCTATATAAAAAATTAGTGCTTCAACATTGAGTTGTGATAACACTTCGTGGTAGGTAGACTTAAGTTCTAATGACGGAGAGATCTGTGTTTTTAGAGGAAGCCACTCAGGTTGAATTTGAGCAGACTTGAAGAACAAGTGAAACTTTCACAAAATAAACACATGCTACTTGCTTTTGAAAGATTTTAAAAATTCTACAATTCTCATAGAATTAAATTCTAATATTTAATTCTGTTAAATATTATTGAAAACTCAGAAATGTGGGGGAATAAAAAAGTAATCATAACCCCACACCCGTAGATAATTATTACTTTTTGTTGTTGCTATATGCTTATAGTGTTTCTGTGAGTTACTTCTTTAATTAAAGTGGAATTTTATAAATTGCTTTTCATCTGTATAGCAGCATATATGAACAGCTTTACTTGGTAATAAGTTTATTTCTATAATATCTTTTTTAACATCTGTATATTGATAATCCTGCAGTTTAGTTATATATAACCTTTGATCATATATTTATTGACTTTTTTCCTGTCATAAATAGTACTGAAATGAACAATTCTTGGTAAAGTCTGAATTGTTTCCCTTGAATAAATTTCTGGAAGTGAATGGCTGGATTTTAGACTGCACATTTTTTTAAGGCTACATATGGTATTGCCATACTACTCTTCAGAAAAGTTGTAAAATTACATTGCCTCTTAACTGTCTTTCAGTAATTCTTAAGAACCTATTTACTTAGTTGTTTAAAGCCCAGATTAAATTCTGATGTTTAATTCTGTTAACTATTGTATAAAACTCAGCTATATGGGGGAATAAAAATGTAATCGTCCATAATCCCACACCCAGAGCACTGACCCCCCACTGTCCCTAGCCATTCATGCATCCTAGGAGCCCCAAGTATCTCCTTAGTTAAATACTAGTAAATAATAACTTAGGTAAGTGCATAATTATTATCTAGGCAACATAACCTTTTATAAGAGGAAATATTTCTTTGGTTTTTAAAAGTGAGTAACGTCATTGAAATTTCAGTTTTACCACCTTCTGCTTTTATGTGGGTGTTTTTTTTTAATCAGAGCTTGTGGGTGGGAGGTTATAGCTCTCCATACAAGGATATTTTTCTAAACAGGATAATTGCATAGTCTTTAAACTGAAGATAGCAACAGGTGGTAGAAGCATACTGTAAGATCATGCCAGGCAGGAATGTGGAAAGTATCACTTTGTGTTGAATAGAAAGAGAAACATTGTTGAAAGGGGAAATTAAGTGTTCCCTGTATTTGGCTTCCTAGGCAGTCTGTCATCAAAGAAAAAGATCATTATAAATGAAGATCACTCTAATATCTATAGTCACTTGACTATAGATATGAAATGAAAAATAAGTTTTAGAAACTTAAATTTTTATTTATTAATAACTTATTTCTGAAGGATGCTTCAGGGTAGAACTGTAATTCAGTTTCCTTTTTTTTTTTGGTCTATTTTTTTTTAATCAAGTGAAATGAATTGATTTAATAAGTTGATAATTTGTTACATCTATCTGTAAGCAAACCCTTTCAGCTCTCCCTTCAAATATATCAAGACTCTGTCTACTTCTGACCACCTCCGCTGCTCCCAAGCTAGCCAAAACCGGCCTGTCTTAGTGAGGTAACTTCCAAACTGGTCTCCTGGCTTCTGTCTCCTGCTCTCCCCACCCTCCCCGCTCCTGCTGCCCCGGGCTTGTTTTCAATATGACAGCCAACCAGTCCTGTTAAAATGTAAGTCAGATTATATCACTCTTCTTAGAACCTTCCAACATCTTCTCATTTCTGTGACTGGAGGCCAGAGTTCTCATAAGGGCCTGCAGGGTTTACGTGTCCTGTCCTCCGACTACCTCTCTGACTTCCTGCCCTGCACTCCGCTCCACCCCCCTTCATCTTCTTGCTGTTCCTTGAGCATACTGAACACACACGAACAGCAGTTACTCTTTTCTCTGTCTGAAATATTTGCCTCAGATACACCCAAGGTTTCCTCTTCCTTTCTTCAGGTCTTTACCCGAATGTCACATTCGCAGTGCAGCCTTTCTAAAAACTGAAACTGCCCAACACAAGTCTGAATGATCTGTTATTTATTTACCCTCAGGATCGAGCAGGCAGCATTGTCTTGAAGGTGCTCATCTCTTTTAAAGCTAACGATATTGAAAAAGCAGTTCAATCCCTGGACAAGAATGGTGTGGATCTCCTAATGAAGTATATTTATAAAGGCTTTGAGAGTCCCTCTGACAATAGCAGTGCTGTGTTATTGCAGTGGCATGAAAAGGTAAGTTATGAATTACACAATCTGTATGACTGGTCCCTTTGTAATGGAAAATAACATTGACAACCTCTAGCGTAAATACCTGTTTTGACTCTTTGTTTATACATTGGTTGTTACTACAAATAAATGCATGGAAATGAAAGTTTAGATTTATGCTTACTAGTCTTGGTCTTGAGGTGCTGATTTGAATTATTTAACGATTGCCAAAAGGTGGAAAAGCCAAGCACCCATGAACAGACGAACATGCATGCATGCACACTCAGTCGCTCTGCTCATTCATGTACAACTTTGCCACCCCATGGACTGTAGCCCACCAGGCCCCTCTCCATCAGATTTTTCAGGCAAGAATACTGGAGTGGGTTGCCATTTTCTCCTCCGGGGGATCAGCCCACATCTCCTGCATTGCAAGTGGATTCTTTACCACTGAGCCATCAGGGATGCCCAAACAGATGAACAGAATCTGACACAGACATGCAAGGGAATATTATTTGACCAGAAAAAGTTTATATACATGGTAGAGCATGAGTGAACCTTGAAAACATTATGCAAAGTAAAGTAAACCAGATACAAAGAGACACAAAATACTGTGATTCCACGTATGTGAAATATCTAGAATAGGCAGATTCATAGAGACAGAAAATGGATTAGAAATTACCAGTGCCTGGGGAGAAGGGAGGCTGGAGAGTTATTGCTTAATGGGTACAGAATTTCTGTTTGGAGAGATGGGATAAGTATTGTAAATAGATAGTGGTGATGCCTATACAATATTTGAATATAATTAATGCCACTGAATTTTATATTTAAAGATGGCTAGTGTGACAAATTTTATGTTACATATTTTATCAGTTTTAAAAAATGAAATCAGGAGTAGGATCAAGAATTCTTTTTTTTTTTTTTTTCTGTTTTCCTGCATTTTGCTTTGCAGTATAAGCAGATGCTGGTACACTATCCATCCCCCCAGCCCCTCCTCCCAGAAAAATGGCTATGGGGGATTTTTAGCTTTAGGTGAAAAATTGGTGAGGTAATTTTAATACCCAGCTCTTACATTATATTGTAATATTTGAATAAAACCAACGATAGATAAGGTGTATATTCTTTAACATCTTACAGTTACCAAAAACTTAGTTTTTTAGAAGCTATTGTCTGGATATCTGAGTGAAAACATAAGATATGAACAGGTAGCAAAACTTGCTGTTTAACCTGGCTCAAGTCACTTCATTTCTCATATACTGTCAAATAAAAAGAGCTAACCTTGGTGGGTAGGATTATTATAACTCACTTTTCCCAAGACAGCCCCAGTTTATGCCTGTTTCCAACATAATTATGAATAGTTCCCTTTTACTCTACAAGTATATATATGAGAATAATTCATATAGTCATCCTGTTCATGGAGTACTTCTTATTCACCAGCCACTGTATTCTTTTTTTAATTGAGGTATAATTGCTTTGCACAGCCACTATACTTTTAGTTTCTGTTTCATATGATCCTTACAGCAACCCTATGAGATATATAAATATCTTTATCATCCTCAATATACAGATGAAAGAGCCAGCTTTGAAACCTATCAGCCTAGTTTCAGTATAGTTTCAGGATAATACCAAACATTGACTGAGTACTTCTTGTATTCTAAGCACTTTATAAATGTTAACTCAATTAATTAATCCTCATAAAAATACTAGCGAGGAATGCTAACTACTTCCCTTTTTTACATGGGGAACTGAGGCATGTGTTAAGTCTTCTTTTCTTCCTAACAGTCACCAGTTTTTGCCAGCCTTATCTCCTAAATACTTCTCAGATCATCCACTCAGCCATCTCTAACGCAGCTGTCCTCGGCCTCTTTCAGTTTGTTGCCAGGGTTTTCTAAAAGGGTCTCCTGGCTATCAGTTTTTCCTCCCTCAAATCTGTTCTCCACCCAGTTGCCAGAATGATCTAATGTCCAGATCTACCCTTTTAAGTCCCCTGCAGAACTGAGTCCAGATTCCCAGGTCCAGCCTCCTCTTCCATGCTGTTCTTCCCCATGTACTGTAGCAGTAAGCATAGTAATGTGTTTCCAGCTGGACATACCATAATATTTCATACCTCTATAGCTTTGCTTATGATTTTCACTCTGCCCCAGTGCCTCCTTATCCTTTTATGTCAGCCTGTCACCTACTTACCCATTTAATGTGTCATTTTCTCCAGGAAGCCGTAACCTCACCATTCCACTTTGCTCTGTGCCCTCCGGTTGTGTATATGGCCCTCCTCTGTGCTTTTCTAGCACGCAGAGCCTAGCTCTGTCATTTCATACATTATATGTAAATAGCCTGTGTATATGTCTCTCTCTTCCCTGTCTCGATGCTGTATTTGTTCACTTTTATACCCCCAGCCTCTAGCACAGTACGCAATACACACAGGTGTTTCAGTAAGTGTTTTTGACCACAAGAAAACCAGAGCTTCAAATTCCTAATACTTAATCACAACTTCCAATTTTTCCAGGTAATGTCAAAGTTCCTAAGTTCTTAGCTATTAAGTAGTATTTTCTTAGCTTGAGAAAAGAAAAATCTGACAAACGCTGAGTGCTTTAAACTGGAGCTTAGTATGGTCGAACTCAGTTTGAATTTCTTCCTGGCACTGCTGAGAATAAGAGCAGAATGAAATGTCCTAAATTTAAATACATGGTTATATTTAAATTTATGCCCTAACCCCAGCCCTAACCTGTTTTCGGCAAGAACATCATGCCGCAGATCTCTAAGAACATACTGTTATTTGCCACCCGAGAATGTCAGCTAGCATCTGAGGAGAATGTGAGTGCCTGACAGCAGGCACTCGGAAGGTTTTTCGGTTGTTGCTGTTACTGTGTCCCCGGTGCCGTGAACAGTGCCTGGCCCATAATAGGTGGTCGAGAAGTACTTGTTAAAAAAAATTAGCAAATCCAAAATCAGTTGCTGTACACGCCCTTCCTTGAAGTAAAATGTTTCACTTGGTATGAGAACTGAGCCTTGACGATTCTGTCAACACTGACATTTTGGTTTGTGTTTAGGCGCTTGCTGCTGGAGGAGTGGGGTCCATCGTTCGAGTCTTGACTGCAAGGAAAACCGTGTAGTCCGGCGGGAACTGGATTTCTCCCATGGGGTGGGAGTTGCTGGTACCAAGACCAAAACAACCAAATGCCACCGCTGTCCCGCGGGCAGCATCTGTTCCTCTCAGCTTTGCCTTCTTGCTTCCTTTTCATATCTATACAGAAGAAAATTACATACATATCAGTTTTCCCTAAATGAAAATTGGGATGAGATAAAAGAAATATTTCAACAGGAGTGTGTCATGATCTCAGAATGATTTCAGTGCCATGGATACCAGTCTGTACATAGCATAATTTACACTCAACTTTAATTGTGCAGTTGTTCCCCTGTTGGCTGGGTTTTCCTTTGTTTGTTGTTTGTTTTTGGGGAGGGGTTTTTTGGCTTTGACTAATAGTGAGAAATTTGATCAGAATTGCAGGCCAGTTTCTTAACTCACTGCTAGCCAGGAAATGATCTATATATATTAAAAAAAAAAATGTTTGAGAGACTGTCAGCTATTAACATTGCAAAACTGGACCAAACTTCACTTATTTAAACGAAATGTGTTTCTGGAACAAGTGGTGGCTGAACACCATGACCAAGTCCAGCTGTGTTTCTGCTTCCCTCCAAGTGATGTGCGTTTAAGTCATCTTCTTCCTCTCCACATCCAGTAATCGTGGCCTCTTGATTTCTGTGTGGTCACCCAGGGTACAGAGCAACGAATCTTGCTCTACACAATGTATAACATGCCAGAGCCTGTTTGGCACGAGCATAAACTTTGTTTTCCAATAATATGACCCTATTTGGGGAAACTACTCCAAATCAGAAAAGATGTGGAAACTATGATGTAGTTCGAACTCTGGGCAGCCTCTGAATGAAGAGATATTTTCTTTAGACTTACAGTAGCTGCCTTTGACATCATGAGGTATATAACTAGTATTTAATATGTCCTATAAATGTCTTCTTCAGTGTTCTTCAGGGTAATTGGGACCTCAAAGGATTTGGTTCATATCCAAACACATACACAGTCTGTATTTTAGGTCAGTGTTTTTTAAAAAAACAAAATACCACACATCGAAAAGTGTTTACTTTGTTGGACAAACCAAATGGATTCTCAAAAAATGACCGGTGCTTATGAAAAATTATTATTATTCAGTAGCTCTAAAACAAACCACCTGAATGCTTATGACCAAGCAGGAAATCAGAGTGTATCTAGTATTTACATCTGACACCAGTTTCATAACCACTGACCTGTGTGAAAACTGGTGCAGAAATTCTGTAAACTCTTTGCTGTTTTTGATACCTGCTTTTTGTTCTGTTTTGTAAAAATGATAATCTTCAGAAAATAAATTGTCAGTGTTGAATAATTTATTTTTGTCTTACTTTAATACTTATGAAGGCATAGTTAATGAAGAGGAAAGATTTCCTTTTTTACCACCAGGTTATTACACTCTTTGACAAGAACTAATTTTGCATAGAAGGTTTATATGACTACCTTTTTCAAATATTAGATAGTAGAGAAGAGGAGAAAATTATTAATAAATGTTAATAATGAAGTGATTATTATAATCATTCACTCTGGAGTGATTCCATAGCTGTCTGGAAGCCTGATGAACACCACTCCCACCTCCCAAGCTCGCTCTTAAACACCAATCATCTACTATCTTTAGCTACTCAAGGCATTCTCTCTTTTACCACTGCACCTGACTAGATTCCTACATCAAAGATTTAGAAATTTACAAGCAGTTCAGAGGGCAATGAGTAAGAGACACTAAACTGTAGATAATACAGGTGGTCAAATAGGTATAACAACCACATACAAACTTTAAATGAAAACAAGTGATATTGCAACAGTGGTGGTTTAGTTACTAAGTCGTGTCCGACTCTTGTGATCCCATGGACTTGCAGCCTGCCAGGCTCCTCTGTCCATGGGATTCTCCAGGCAAGAATACTGGAGTGGGTTGCCATTTCCTTCTCCAGGGGATCTTCCCAACCTAGGAACCGAACCTAGTTCTCCTGCTTGGCAGGCAGATTCTTTACCAACTGAGCTACAAGGGAAGTCCAGATTGCAATGCTTTTTCATAAAATCCTTAACAGCTCTTTCATGACTATAGTGTTGGAGGAAATTCCAGAGTTATCTATTTTATAGTCATAAGAATGATTGTACTCAAAATTTGCCAACAGCTTTTCTCAGGAGAGAGAAACTATGTAGCAAATATAACAGCATAGGTATGGAGTCAGAATGCATGCCAGCTGGAAACAAGTGGCTCAACTGATGCGTCTCAGCTAGAATCAGCCCGAGTGATGCTGACCATGACAAAACACCATTGTGAAAAGAGTGAGAGGTAGCATGAATTGTGGGAAAAAGATGAATGCTAAGGGGCACTCTGAGCACCTATGCCCTTCTACTTCAATCTCGGTGGTTTGTTTGTTTCTCTGTGTTTTGTCTTTGCCACTTTTAAAGGGGGAAAAAATGGCACACAGACCCTTTGTTGGGGCTTCCCTGGTGGCTCAGTGGTAGAGAATCGGCCTGCCAGTGCAGGAAACACAGGTTCAATCCGAGGGTCGGCAAGATGCCTGAAGAGGGAAATGGCAACCCACTCCCATATTCTTGCCTGGAAAATTCCATGGACAGAGGAGCCTGGTGGGCTACAGTCCATGGGGTCACAAGAGAGCCAGATGCAATTTCGTGACTAAACAAGAACCGTTTGTTAGTTGTTCAGTAACAGCACTGTTTAGGTAATAGTCACACTTTATCTTAAGTATGATGATGTGTAGAGGAATCCATCAACACACAGGTGAAATCCATCTGGAGATGGGACAAATTAACTGAGTCTTTTTAAAGCATGCACCATGTTCCCCAGGATCACAAAGGACACAGTGGAAGAGTAACATCTGGATCTTGCTCCCAAGTTGCTTTCGGCCTCATTGGAAAGTAAGATTTAAGCGTTCTAAAGTTAATGTCATATAATTTAGTATCATGCCCCTTAACTGTTGATCCCAAGGAGGGCTAGCACCTGTCTTTCTGGAAGGACCAGCCAGGAAAACTGGCTGTCCCACCCCAACCAAAGGCAAGAAGACATGAAAGCAAAATGGTCTTTGGGGTCCCTTCCCTCCAGCTCTAGGGGGTTTCCCTGATGGCTCAGTTGGTAAAGAATCCACCTACAATGCAGGAGACCCCGGTTCGACTCCTGGGTCAGGAAGATCTGCTGGAGAAGGGATAGGCTACCCACTCCAGTTTTCTTGGGCTTCCCTTGTGGCTCAGCTGGTAAAGAATCCGCCTGCAATGTGGGAGACCTGGGTTCGACCCCTGGGTTGGGAAGATCCCCTGGCGAAGGGAAAGGCTACCCACTGCTGTATTCTGGCCTGGAGAATTCCATGGACTGTATAGTCCATGGGGTTGCAAAGAGTCGGATGTGACTGAGCGACTTTCACTCACTCCCTCCAGCAGGAGATGCTGTCCCTGACGTCATCCTTCTATTACTGCCTGGACAAACTCTTCTGGGCCTGCTGCTTCCTCTAGAAGAAGTGTGCTACGTGCCCGCTGGGCCAAAGCTTCCCAAAGACGTGTCTGTTTATCCCTAGGGCTTCTGCAAATGAGTTCTTGGGCACCTGCCGGTTCTGAAGAAGATTTTAAAATGTGTCCCTGGGGACTTCCAGCTGTACAGTGGCTAAGACACCATGCTGCCAGTGCGGGGGGCCCTGCTTCGATCCCTGGTCAAGAAGCTATATCCCACATGACACAACTAAGAGTTTGCTTGCCCCAACTACAAAGATCCCACATGGAGCACCTAAGAGATCCTGTGTGCTGCAATGACGATCTAAGACATGGCACAGCCAAATAAAATTTTTTTTAATTTAAAGACAATTTTTTAAAAATTAAAAACTTTAATTAAAATTAAAAACGGTCCTCATTTCTTGGTGCTCCAGTTTTCTCACCTTTTAGAAAATGGGGCAGTAATAATAGTGTTGTAGGAATTACAGAAAGCATTTAGTGCCTTCACATGTTTGGTTGAACCATATGAAACTGCTATCTTTGTAGGGCAAGATGATGGAATAGTGGCAATTTCATAATTTTCAAGCCTATACTAAGTGTTCAGTAAGTGTTACTTTTCCTTCCTTTATTTAATTTGAATGTATCATTTGGTAATTTTTGTTTTGCTTTTAAATCTATGACACGGGCTTTAAAGGAGCTTCATCTTAGCTTTCTATCTGCATATATGTGAGTAGCAGTATAATTATTATAATAAGGATTAATTAGTTGACCGTGAGGGTAGAAGAGGTTCTATCTGTGAGCCTTTTTCTCTTAAAAGGAGAAAGCATTTTTCAAGTTTGAGAGATCCTACCCTAGACCTTTCCCAGTCTGCCTCATTTAATTCACCTGCCCTGTGTTTTCATCCTCACATCAGGATGCTAATCTTAGTTTGGGGTCAGTTAGAAAATCTGACAAGCAAGCTGGGCTTTTGATTTCTCCCAGTAGAACATGACACTGGGAAGACCTTTCACGCCTCCTTTGCAGACTGGAGAGCGGACAGTTCTGAACCAGCATCTTGATTCAAGTGAGTAACCAGATACCTTGCTTGATCACTAGGGGCTGATGTTAAGAATTTTATTAGCCAGCAGGCATATGCTAAGTATGGCTCAAAGTGCTTTATGTGTATTATCTCCTTTAGTCCTCGTAAGAGCCCTATGACATAGGTGGTGTGATTTCCCCCATGTTGCAGATGAGGAAACTGAGGTACGGAGCTGCCCATGGTCAATCAGCTCTCAGGAATTCTAACCTGGACTGGCTCCAGAACCTGTGCCCTTGGCGACTGCTCCACAGTCTGTCCAGGCATTATCCGTTTGTCCTGAAAACAATCCTAGGCGATGGGTAAAGGGGCTGGGGTCTTCCCAGCTCTGGAGCAGGCTCTTAACCCTCATCGCCCTGCCTGCTCTGTTCCCCGGGGCCCAGTCAGCCCTGTGTGCTGTGTCCATGCGACTCCCTGCAGACTGGCCTCCTTTCCAGCCCCAGTGCCTTGGCCCCTCCTTGGGGTGACGTTGTTTATCTGACCCTTCTTAAAATAGTTAAAAAGCGCATGTGAATTCTCTTGACTTGAACTGCCCCTTTGCCCTAGGGGTGCGCTAGCATTCTTTCCCCATTGAGTGGCCCTTGGAGAGCTGCCCGCAGGCAGTGCGGGAGGGCCAAATGAGAAGGATGGAGTTACTTGGTTGGTTGGTGATTTTCTCCTGCTCTAATACCACGTCCCCAATTTTGAGGCCTGCCTTTGTGAATAGGCTGGATTTCCTCTTTTTCCTTTTTCCTGTATTTTTTTCTGTATTTTTGTTTATTAACCTAATCCTCTGAGAGAAAAGGCAAGAATATTATTAGGAGTAGTAAAAGTGGTGGGTTTGTTTTTTTTTTACAGTACTATGGCCAGAGGTGGCTGATCCAGATTTCTAGGAAAGAGCTCTCCTTAAGGAAAAGAATATATGAATTACAATCCCAAGACTGAAATAGGGTCTTGGCAGGGGCACATGCAGTCAGGGACCCTGAGGCTTACCCTTCACTACACAATAAATTCATCTCTGGCTGTGACACTTGGGAATTTGAACACCTTTTGTTTTCTCCAATTCCTCTTATTTCCAGTGTCCTGTTACTGGTATACAGTATTTGTAGATGCACTGAATCTGTATTGAAGGAGTAGCAAGATCAGGGTGGATTGGAATAAAGGGAGACAGATCAGTCTGAGCTTGGCCTTACACGGGCAGAAGGGGCAGGTCCAACTGAAATGGAAGGAGTGAGAAAGTTGGAATGGAAAGATGAGAAAGTTGAAGTAGGTTTCACTGTTGCTGTTTTATGGTTTTAATGTTTTAACATAATGTTATAGACAGTGAAATTTATTTATTAAGAGGATTAGGTTTTGGTAAAGTATTTCCATGCTGCTGCTGCTGCTGCTAAGTCGCTTCAGTCGTGTCCAACTCTGTACGACCCCATAGATGGCGGCCCACCAGGCTCCCCCATCCCTGGGACTCTCCAGGCAAGAACACTGGAGTGGATTGCCAGTTCCTTCTCCAATGCATGAAAGTGAAAAGTGAAAGTGAAGTCGCTCAGTCCAACTCTTCGCGACCCCATGGACTACAGGCTAACAGGCTCCTCCACCCATGGGATTTTCCAGGCAAGAGTACTGAAGTGGGTTGCCACTGCCTTCCCCAAGAGGCATTCAAAAAAGTCATGAGCTTTTTAAAAAAATTACTTTAGCTGAAATGACATTGATGGTCACTCAGTCTTACCCTCCCCCCTTTAGTTAAATTTAAATTATTGATTTATTTTTGGCTGTGTGGGGTCCTGATTGCTGTGTGCAGGCTTGCTCTAGTTGCAGCAAGCAGGGGCTACTCTCCAGTCGTGGTGGTTGGGCTTCTCACTCTGGTGACTTCTCTTGTTGCAGAGCACTTGCTCTAGAGTGTGGGCTCAGTAGTTGTGGCGTGAGGTCTTAGTTGCCCCTCAGCGTGTGAAAACCTCCAGGAGCAGGGATCGAGCCTGTGTCCCTGGCAGGGATCGAGCCCTACCTCAATGGCAGGCAGATTCTTAACCACTGGACCACCAGGGAAGTCCCTCACCCCTTTTATAGTAGTAAAAGAATGGGAAATTTTATAAGAAAGACAGCATCTTAAGTTACTAGTATAAAATAGTTTCATGTATAAAAATGGAAATGAATAATTATATCCTTTAAATATTTTTCATCATTTCTTAAAATGTCAGTTCATTTCAAAGTCGTCTGAAACATTGAAACAACTTTAAGAGTCCTACAAAAAGGTCCTTGAGGTCCAGAGTTACCCAAGTTTATGAAACGTATGAAATATAATACAGATATAGCACAAATAGCAGGAAACCAAAGACACAGTATTCGCCGCGTGTGGTGGTAACATGGCTTTTATTTTCCAAAGCGAGATTCTCAGTGAGAGTAGCTGGTGCTGCTGGGCTGTGCTCAGTCGCTCGCTCAGTCGTGTCCAACTCTCTGCATCCCCATGGTCTGTAGCCTTCCAGGCTCCTCTTTCCATGGAAGTTTCCAGGCAAGAATACTAAAGTGGGTTCCCATTTCCTTCTCCAGGGGATCTTTCTGACCCAGGGATCGAACCTGTATCTTCTGCATTGGCAGGCAGATTCTTTTCCACTGAGCCACCTAGGAAGCCCACCTAGGAAGTCTGCCAAGTAGGTAGACTAAAACACAAAAGCCAACCTTTATTGAGTACTTAGTAGGTGTCAGTACCATCATATTTTATTTTCAGAACTGAAGCTTAGAGAATAGATAAAAGATACACAGTTTGTACACAGTTTGTAGGAACTGGATTCCTACTCAGATCTGCCTGACTCCCAAGTCATACCCCACTTCTTACACAGCTCCGGTGCTTGGGGAATGCAGGTGTTTCCAGGACAAATAAGCTTTCTCTGGACATCTCAAATATTAATGCTTCAGGGTTACTGTTGAGAGACAAAACTTCCTCAGGAGCCCTTCAAAGATGCAGAAGTTAACAATCACAGAAATCAGAAGAGAGATGTGGAGAAGTGCTGCAATGCTAGAGGCATGCTCAGCGGCACACAAAGCATGGCATTGCTATTTTTTCATTGTGAGTTTTACTTGCCTTTGATGATTCCTAAGGTATGAGGCAGAGGCCAGTTCCCATAACATATGTAACTCCACTAGAAAAGAGAAAAGTGACTGAGAGTTGGGCTCCTCAAAGTATATAGTTTCTCTTATGTCTTGCTCTTCACCCAGTATTTTTTTAGTTGGAGTATAGTTGAGAGTATAGTTGGACTGTAAAGAAAGCTGAGCACCAAAGAATTGATGCTTTTTAACTGGGGTGTTGGAGAAGACTCCTGAGAGTCCCTTGGACTGCAAGGTGATCAAACCAGTCCATCCTAAAGGAGATCAGTCCTAAATATTCATTGGAAGGACTGATGCTGAAGCTGAAACTCCAATACTTTGGCCACCTGATGTGACGAACTGACTCATTGGAAAAGACCCTGATGCTGCAAAAGATTGAGGACAGGAGGAGAAGGGGACAACAGAGGATGAGATGGTTGGGTGGCATCACTGACTCAATGGACATGAGTTTCAGCAGACTCTGGGAGTTGGTGATGGACAGGGAAGCCTGGAGTGCTGCAGTCCATGGGGTCGCAAAGAGTCAGACATGGCTGAGCAACTGAACTGAACTGATAGTTGCTTTACAATATTATGATAGTTTGTGCTGTACAAGGAAGTGAATCGGCTATATGGATACATATATCTCCTCCCTCTTGAATCTCCCTCCAACCCCCACCACCCTACTCCTCTGGGTCATCTCAGAGATCAAGCTGAGCTCCCTATACTACACAGCAGCTTCCCACTAGATTCCTGTTTTCCATATTTTCATAGACAATGTCTTTTTTTTTCTAATTTGGCTACGTTGGGTCTTAGTTGTGATGATGTGGGATCTTAGTTTCCCGACCAGGGATTGAACCTAGGTCCCCTGCGTTGGAAGCACAGGGTCTTACCCACTGGACCACCAGGGAAATCCTAGATGATGTCTTTTAACTAATGAACTTCTGTTTTCATTAGTTTCATCATAATTCCATTCAGCAAGAAGCAGAGCTACAATTCTCATTTCATTAGTCAAGTTAAACAGATTATTGGTCATAAACTAAAAATTATTTGCTTAATTGATCCATGTTGTCCACATTCAATATAATCATCTGGTGTTCCATTTTGGAAGTACCCTGAATTGCAAGCTTATTTCTGTCCACACTTCTGGAAAGCCCTCACAATCCAGTTTAAAGATTGCAGATTATAGGTTTTATATGGGAATCCTGGGGAATGGGAAATTCCTGAGATAACTCTGGGTTTGAGGAAGTTGGGATCATGATCACAGACGGCCTGCATCAGGAACCAAGCTGCCATTCACCAGGCACTAAGCCAATAACAGACATTTGACTGCGTTCCTTGTGCATGCTGCCGTCACATGTCTGCCAGCATCACACAGCACCATCACAGGTGAGCTGGGTTTGGGTAAGTTCTGACCCGCTGTGATTTACCTCCCCTCTTCCCACTTCTTGTTCGCCTTTGCGTTGTATCCTTTCCTCCCCCTAGTTCTTTACTTCTCTATTTTCTTCTCTTTCTCCAGTCCCTGCATCTACTGCTTTCCTCCACTTTCTCCTCTCTCTCTCCTTAGTTTATCTAACGCTCATGCTCTCAGAATCATTTCTAATAAATAAATATGCGGTTCTCAGGCACGTTAAGTAATGCCCTCCCACAATTCCCCAAATGGCTCCGAATACTTGAAATGCTTCTTTCTAAACTGCAAAAATGCTGATTTTTATTTCTATAGATTGCTTTGGCCAGTAACTGAGCAAATAACCCAAAATCTAAGACCAAGTTTTAATTACATTATTTTCTCTTTAGATTTATGAATAACGTCAACTTACAGACAAAAAAAAATGTACAAAAGCACACCAAAGTGATTGGGAATGGGAAGGTGAGCCCAATTAGAAAACAAACTGATCGGGACTCAGAACAGTTTAGAAACAGGGTGCTCTAAACAAACTTTCTTTCCTTCATATTCCTGCCGTGGATCTTTGCCCTACCCCTTCTCTGCATAGCCCAGCATCATTGACAGAATACATGAAAACTCCTGTGTTAAAATGTTCTGTGAGCTAAAACGCAGGTGCCTCTTACACCAGCCAGTCAAGCTACAGAAGCCTGGGACACCCAGAATTACAGCATAATATCCGCCTCAAGGTGGCGCTACATCCCTACACTGATGAACCACAAGCCCCGTAGGACACACAGTTCACTCTTATTTCCATTTTCCTTCATCACTTATGTTACTTGGATGTTTAAAGACAATAAACATCAATTATCTATGCTTACATCTCTTTTGCTACGAGACAGTAGCCTAAAGGCTGGATACATGAAATACAAATTGAATGGTATATGACTCACCTGAATTTCACAGGCCAGCATTCTAAGACTTGCTTATTTCCTAGCCCAGCATTTGGCTAATGTTCTCCAGGACACCCTCTTGACTTTCCTACTAGACTCTATGGCCTTCCTAGAGTCAGAGTAGCCACGTCTCCCTCATTCTCCACAATCCCTTGACGTATTTTATATTCAGCAGGTGTTATCAGTTGTATAATACTGATTGAGCCAAATCATTTGACTAAGATATCCCCGAGTTCTGTGGATGGGTCCTAGGATGCCTGAACAGGAGAACATATTAGAAGAAAAAAATTGAAAGCTATGAAAAGAGTAAATTCCTCCTAGGTTCAAACAGCCTAGATCCAGTCAAGACAGAATTCCAGCTCACATGTCAGTGGAATCGTCGGAATTCTCATGGAACAGCTCCGTTATTCTGGCATCACTGTCTAAGATGGGATGAAACTGTATGCATGAACTTATACCACCTTTTCTGACTCTGTTTATATCTAGGATTTTCTTTTTTTTTTTTCCTGCTGTCCTTTTAAATACATTTATTTTTCATTGAAGGATAATTGCTTTATAATATTTTGTTGGTTTCTGCCATACATCAGCATGAATTAGCCATAGGTACACATATGTGTCTTCCCCTTGAACCTCCCTCCCACCTCCCACCTTACCCCGCACCCTCTAGGTTGTCACAGAACCCCAGTTTGAGTTCCCTGAATCATACAGCCAATTCCCATGGGCCATCTATTTTACATAGGGGAGTGTGTATGTTTCCATGCTACTTTCTCCATTCTATACCTAGGATTATCTAACCATGTTAGCTCTTAGGGGTCATGGATGTTGTAAACGGACAGTGCTGTTGAATAACACCATGCCTTCTTTTGTTTATACAAAATTGAATCAAGACTCCAGAAGTACCTGTAAATAAGATTTTCTTCTATTTGGTGGATGAGTTAAAAAGTCAGTGTATTTTGTCATTTTTTTCATTTTAATTTTTTACTTATTTTCAAATATGATTCGATATCCAAAAGGCTAAAAAAGATGTACTGTGGTTATTTTCTGTTCCCACGCTAGCTCCCCTTTTAACAATCAACTAATAGTACTCAATTCTTGGGCATCCTTACAGAGATAGTGTGTGCATTTATAAGCAAATACCCATATATTTCCCCCCTTGTTTATATAAATACTAGCATATTGTAAACAATGTTCTGCACCTTGATTTTTTGTTAAGTATGTGTGTGCTTAGTCACTCAGTTGTGTCCGACTCTTTGTGACCTCATGGATTGTAGCCCACCATGCTCCTCTGTCCATGGGATTCTCCAGGCAAGAATTGGAGTGGCTTGACATTCCCTTCTCCAGGGGATCTTCCTGACCCAGGGATCAAACCTGGGTCTTCTGCATTGCAGGCGGATTCTTTACTGTCTGAGCCACCAGGGCAGCCCTTTTGGCAATAATTTGGAAACTATTTTGGCAATAATTTCCTGTCAATATGGAAAGAACTTCCTTATTCTCTTTTATAACTGACTGTGTAATATTCTATCATATAAATAAATGTACTGTAAGTGACCTAAACATTTCCTTTCTGATTTAGGTGGTTTCTGATCTTTTGAATTTATAAATGACACTCTGATGATTAATGATGTACAACACTGCATAAACCATTTTACATATGTTCAAGCCTATTTATAAATGATTTTTTAAAAGTGAAATTTTAGGTCAAAGGGTGTATATGTATAATTTTGATAGAGTGCCTTCCTTAGAACATCAGTTACACTTCCTCTGGTGATGTAGGACAATGTTTACCCCCTCTCCCCCATCTTCCCTGTGTGTCTATAAATCAAACATTTATATCTTCACAAATCTGATAGGTTAAAAAATGGTATCATATAGTTGCATTTCTTTTCATGTAAATAAGGTTGAGCATCTATTCATATGTTTAGCCAGTTGTATTTTCTTTTCTGTATTTCTATACTTCCTTTGCCCAATTGATGGCTTTTTTTTTCCTTGTTATTTGTGTGGGCTCTTTTTCTCATAGGGATGTAAGCCTTTTATTTGTCGTAGAAATGTCAAATATCTCCTCACAGTTTGTCTTTTGACTTTATGATGGTTTTTACTATGAATAAAGAAGTTATTTCCTTTTTCTGTAATTGAGTTTATTAATCTTTCATAGCTTTTAGCACTCAAATCATATTTAGAAAAGTTTTCCTAGCTTCAAAATTAAAAAATAAATTTTCTTAAAATTTCCTTTATTGTTTTTATGATCTTATATTTTAGATTTTTTATTTTAAAACATTGATTTTTTTTTTCCTTCTTAATAATTGCAGATTTAAGAATCCCAGTGACTAGCTTGTCCTCAGGCAGAAGTCCCACAGAGCTCCTAGTTGACTAGCTTGCTTGTCTTTCTCGTGATTTAAGGGTATTTTTCTTCAGATGGACAGCTAACGCTACCCAAAGTATTTCACACATTAAGGTACAATTTCCCTGTCATTTAATCAAATATCTACATGCCAGGGGCTATTTGGCATATGTAAGATTCAATCCTTTTCAGGCCCTAGATTCTAGAGAATAGACACAATAAGCAACTACTACAATTCTGTAGGAAACAAGCTAAAATAGAGAAAGGAGTAAAGTTATGTAGAATATCAGATAGGGAGCAATACCTCTCCAAGACTGAATGTTAGGGGAAAACTGTGAGACTATAACCTTTCCACTGGGTCTTGAAGGCTATAAGAGTTTACCAAGACTTCCCTGGTTGTTCGGTGATTAAGACTCTACCTGCCGATGCAGGGGAAACAGGTTCCATCCACGGTCTGGGAAGATCCCAGATGCCACAGCTGCTGAGCCAGAGTGGGGCTGCGACTCCTGAAGCCCATCACACTCTAGAGCTTTGTGCCCACAAGAGAAGCCACCACAAAGAGAAGCCTGCACGCGGCAACTAGAGAGTAGCCTGCACACAGCCAAGAACACCCAGCACAGACAAAAACCAGCAAATAAATAAAGTAAATTCTTTTTTAAAAAAAAAGGGGAGTTTGCCAGACAGACAAGAGCAGCCAGGGAATACCAGGCTGAGGGAACAGAATGGTATCAGAAAGCACAGTGTCCCAGAATTCTGTTCATTATCGGTATTGAAACAAGTAAATTAACAGATATAGGATTCCACTATGTGATTGAATACTGGTTCCAAATTTTCTTAGTCCTCAGGTAAAAATCAGAAGATATCCTTGACTTGAGCTTCCCAGGAGGCATTAGTGGTAAAGAACTCGCCTGCCAATGCAGGAGACACGGAGACATGGGTTCGATCCCTGGGTAGGGAAGATCCCCTGGAGGAGGAAATGGCAACCCACTCCAGTATTCTTCCCTGGTGAATCCCAGGGACAGAGGAGCCTGGCAGGCTCTAATCCATGAGGTCGCACAGAGTCAGACATGATTTAACGACTAAACACCACCACCACCACACCACTTGAGTGATTTGGTCCTGGCCTTTATCTACAGCCCCATCTCCAACTAAAAATGGGGGTGTCTCCTATCACAACTCCAGGGAACTGCATTCATGCCACACAGTCGTGTTCTAACGTGCACCACTCACAGGAAGTTGGTGTAAATGGTGCTACGGATGCTGTGCAAGAAAAAGTTGGCTAAAGTTCTGTTTAACATTATGCGCCTACCACCTAAAACTGATACTTACATTTCTCTGCAGGTCTACTCCATTCTTAATTTTATTACTGACCAGTTTCCTCGCCTTTACCAGTCACATGACAAAATGTGTCCAGCAGAAGGCTGTGAGTTTTCATCTTGAGGCTCAGGGGTCCAGACCAAAACGGACTTCTGTTTCTCAGTTCAGCTTCCAAAGTGCCAGGGAAGGATTCCGATTGGCCCAGTTTGAGTTTAGAACCAACCTCTGGACCAATCAGCTGTGAGGAATACGCTGGATCACATTTTGCTAAAATGCATGCTATCCTTGCAACTCCATGGATGGAGCATAAAGGAAGAAAATTTCTCAGAAACAGGGGATTCTCATTTTAGAAAATAAAAATATTTCATGAATAGATTCTTCTATGGCAGAGCCCATAGATTATTTATCTTTGGTCATTTTATAAAACTTGTGTATAACTGGGGTCCCTTATATATGTTACTGAAGGACCAGGCACCTTTTGTTAAAAGCTAAATACATGAGTATTGATATTATTGTCTTCATTTTAATGAAGTTAGCTTGGAGAATTATTCTGCCTAGAGAAACATACATTATAGTGATGACCTGGAATCTGGTAAGTGTCTGGTTATAAACAAAACTTTTTCCACTACATGAAGGGACTTCAAATGGAAGTGCAGGTAATTTCATGGAATAAAACAAGCTTTCACTTTGAAATAAACAGACCCCACAAGCTATGTGATCTCTGTCAAGTTGCTTAACCTTCCCGAGGCTGTGTATTCATCTGTAAGGTAAATACAATGTCATCTGCTGCATGAAGTTGTTATGGGGCATAAACCAATAAGGAGTGTCAAATGTCTAAGACATCTATTCAACTTTCAAGAAATGTTAGCTATATTTCCTTTCTGTACTAATCAACTGATTGATCTCAGTCTTTGCTGGAGTTATTTCTCAGTGTTCCAGCTCTCTTACTTGTCTTTTGTCATCCCATTTGGTCCTACCATTGCTGATTTTTTTACATGATAGACTCTGAGAAGCCAAAAATTATGTCTATATAATATTATGACATTACATATTATGTCTGTATATGTTACTCTTTCTATAGAATATTGAGAAGAAAACTGACTGTGCTTGGGAATTGTAAACATGCTATTTGATGGTAACAGTACCTGGATATCCTGGTGGCTCAGATGGTAAAGAATCCGCCTGCAATTCAGGAGACCTGGGTTTGATCTCTGGGTTGGGAAGATCCCCTGGAGAAGGGAATGGCTACCCACTCCAGTATTCTTGCCTAGAGAATTCCATGGACAGAGGAGCCTGGTGGGCTATAGTCCGTGGGGTTGCAGAGTCGTACATGACTGAGCAACCAACACATTAAATACCTGGATTACTGAAACAATCCTCTCACAGACGCCTTTCAATCTGTTTCCTTCACAGTCAGATTTCAACCAAAGATCCTAAAATCAAAATCATATTTTATTTCTCTAGTTCTTAAAAGGCTTTCCATTGGTTTTAGTATAAACCCAAACTCCTTAACATGGCCACAAAACTCTGTGTGGGTTGGCCTCTGTCTTTGAGCCTCACTGCTTGCCCTCAATCTCTGAACTCCAGCCACAGGGCCTTTGCATCTGCTACTTCCTCTGCCTGGAATGCTCTTCTCCTCTCCTTCCCATTGACCTAACTCCTCCTTCAGTTTAGTTCCTCAGGCAAACTTTTCCTAAATCCACCTGATCTGAATTAGGTTCCCTTCATATCCCCGCATAGCTAGAGCCCTTTTCTTGTGCGGCACTTCGCACTAGTGTAATTTATATTTACATAAGATTATTTGATGATCCACTCCATGAAAACAGTCATGTCTGGTTTTGCTCATATTTCTCCCCTGTCTAGCACAGTTACACAATATATAGCAGAAGTGCAGAAAATGTTAGTTGAATAAATGAATGTCATACAGTAAAACAGACGACTCATTGGAAAAGTCCCTGATGCTAGGAAAGATTGAGGGCAGAAGGAGAAGAGGGTGTCAGAGGATGAGATGGCTGGATAGCATCCCCGACGCAGTGAATATGAACTCTGCAAACTCCAGGAGATGGTGCGGGATAGGGAGGCCTGACGTGCTGCAGTCCGTGGGGTCACAAAGAGTCGGACACGACTGGGCGACTGAACAACAGGAACAGCAAACAATAAAAATGACCAAGAATGGATTAGCTACCTACTGCCACATAGCAAATTAAAACACAGTAGCTTAAAGCAATAATCATTTAAAAAAATTTTTTCCAGTATGGTTTATTACAGTAGACTGAAAATAGTTCCCTGTGTTACACACTAGAAGCTTATTTTATATATAGTAGTGTGTATATGTTAATTCCAAACTCCTTATTTATCCTACCCCCTTCCTTTTCTCCTTTGGTAACCACAAGTTTCTTTTTCATGTGAGTCTGTTTCTGTTTCATAAATAGGTTCATTTGTATCATATTTTAGATTCTACATAAAAGTAATATCATATGGTATTTGTTGTTCTCTGTCCAACTTACTTCATTTAGTATTATAATCTCTAGCTGCATCCATGTTGCTGCAAAGGGCATTATTTCATTCTTTTAATATTTCACTGTATGTATGTATATATGTGCCACAACTTCCTTACCCATTCATCTGCTAATAGACATTTAGCTTGTTTCCATGTCTTGCCTGTTGTGAATCATGCTTCTATGAACATAGGGGTGCACGTATCTTTTTGAATTAAAGTTTTGTCTGGATGTATGCCCAGGAGTGGGGTTGCTGGATCATATGGTAATTCTGTTTTCAGTTTTCTGAGGAACCTCTGCACTATTTCCCAGAGTGGCTGCACAAACCTACATTCCCACCAACATTGTAGGAAGGTTCCCTTTTCTCCACATCCTCTCCAGCATTTGTTATTTGTAAATTTTTAATGTTGATCGTTCTGACTGGAGTGTGGTGGTACCTCGTTGTCTTTTGATTTACATTTCTCTGATAATTAACAACATTGAGCACCTTTTCACATGCCTATTGGCCATCTGTATGTCTTCTTTGGAGAAATGTCTATTCAGG
Source organism: Cervus elaphus (assembly GCF_910594005.1). Taxonomy (NCBI): domain Eukaryota; kingdom Metazoa; phylum Chordata; class Mammalia; order Artiodactyla; family Cervidae; genus Cervus; species Cervus elaphus. The sequence goes on along the minus strand of NC_057828.1, from coordinate 66,038,563 downwards.
TCTTCTAGGCTTGGCCATCTTTTAATATCAGCCCACACAGATTGACCTCATCCTGTACACATATACCATAATTTATCTAAACATCCCCCTATTGGTGGTCGCTTCGCTTTTTAAAAAAATCTTATTATACTTATTATGGGGCTTCCCTGGTAGCTCAGTTAGTAAAGAATCCACCTACAATGCAGGAAACCCTGGTTCAATTCCTGGGTCAGGAAGATCCACTGGAGAAGGGATAAGCTATCCACTTCAGTATTCTTGGGCTTCCCTTATGGCTCAGTTGGTAAAGAATCCACCTGCAATGCGAGAGACCTGGGTTCTATCCCTGGGTTGGGAAGATCCCCTGAAGAAGGGAACGTCTACCCACTCCAGTAGTCTGGCCTGGAGAATTCCATTAACTGTATAGTCCACAGGGTCACAAAGAATCGGACACAATGGAGCAACTTTCACTTTCACTTACTTATTATAAACATTGCTGCAATGTCTATATGCGCTGTGGTGGGGGTATATTTGCATACTTGCATATTTCAACAGAACCGGTTTCTAGAAGTGGAACGCTGAATCAAAGTGATGTTCAGAAAGTTTGTACCAATTTCAAACTTTCCAAAGCTGGCAGTGAGCATTATTCAGAGTGAAGTACCTGGACGAATTGGTCTATTGACTTTTGAGGGGACCCAAGACCCTATTAATGGTGGGAACATCTGAGAGCAGGAAGAAAATTTATCAAAGATCGTGGTTGACATTAAAAAAGAAAACGAACACTTCAGATCAATTCTCAGCTGAGTCTGGTTCTGATTCTGCTTCATGGCTCCGTGCTGGTGCTTGAGGAAATGCAGCTCTGCGGCCTTCACCCACAGCTCAGCCCACGCCACAGCAGGGTGACCCTGAGATGCTCCCACAAGTTACAGCTCCTCATCTGGGACAGGACATTCATGTGACTGATGAGTCTACAATAGATCCACTGATACTCCCATCTGGGACTTTGCAGAGGTCAGATGGTGACAAGTTCCTTCCTCAGCAGGCAGAGGGGACCCTGCAGGGCCTCTGGGCAGGGAAGTTTCCTTGGTGGAGCCTTTCTGACCCAGCCATCTGAGCTGTGGTGGAAGGAACTAAGGAACTCCAAAGCCAAAAACTCCTATAAGCAGCCGGCACCCAAAGTCAGACCATTTTGTGCATAAATCCATGCTGTATTTGTCCCAGTTTCAAGACTACAGTCACCATCTCTTATAAAAAGGGAGCACTCTGGTGACGACACACAGGTATCACTCACTGAGGTGTACACTGAATGTGTGCGTTTTGCCACGTGTAGGTTTTATTTCAAAAGAGAGATGGGAAGGTGCATAAAAGAGAAAGAAAAAAGGGAAGAGAAGGGAATGGAAGGATAAGAGGAAAGAGGGTTCCGCAGTGCCCCTGCCCATCCAAGCACACCTCTCCCCAGGATGAGGGGCAGACCCCGGGGATCCTCTGCCCTGGGTTCCAGCCTGGACCAAGCAAGCCACTAGTGGAGGCCCTGAGCCCTTTGCCCAAAAGTAGGGTATCCATTGTGGAGAGTCAAGAGTAGAAGGGATGGAACTTTAGAATAAGAGCTTCTTCACAACAACAACACGCGATGGCATAATAATGGAATCACCCCCCCAACCCTCCCTTTCATTTTGTGACCTTTCCCCACATTCCGATGGAGAAACAGGGGGCTGCCGTTCTGTGTCAGAGGAGATTTGTCCTGATGGAGCCAGAGAAGAAAGACAACACATTGTTGGCTTTTAAATTCAAAAGCAGTGGTCCTAAGTAACACGGAAAGATAGAGTGGAGGGTTGGAGAATTGGAGGGGAGGTCTCATTGGCTCTCCATCTCCTTCCAAACTCTCTCCCCTGCTCTGCACCTCCCCACCCCTGGGAGAAGATAGAGAAGGGAGAGAAACCAGTTGGATGGGGACGGATAGGAGAGGCATGGAAGGCCAGGTATACCAGAGTTAGCTAGCTTCAAAAGGGAGGAAAGGACAGAGTCTAGATAAGTTTGAAAACTTCGGGGGAGGGGAACTGAGTAAGTTTAAACTTGAAGTGTCTGAGTATGCCTGGAACTTAATAAGATTACATTTTCTGCCACCAGAAGAAAAAGAGAGCTAAACATAGAAAGTTTGGAAAAATATAGACTTTTTTTTTTTTTCAGATATCTCTATTAGTGGGAAAATGAATATTTGACACAAAGAACAATTTTTTGGAATAGATGTTCTTGCTTGCCTTCTGTATCACAAAGATACATATTCCAAGCCTGGAAAGTGCATGTGTGTCCTAACTAAGACAGATAAGAAGAGAAAAGGGGAAACAAACAAATAGGATAGTTATGGCTCAGCTCTTGTCCTCTGGAGATTTTCATCCAGAATGTCACCTCAGATACCAAATGGGAAAATATAAGGCACTAGCTTTCCCTTCTACCCTTGCCAAGACAGATATGGTTCCCAGGCTTCTGTGCCCAGGCCTGCCAGACCAAATTAGGAAAAGAGAACCGTATGACAATGAGGCTCATTACACAGCCCTTTTTACTTCCTCATTTCTGACTGTGACTCTAGGGACTCCCAGGAACTGGCTGAGGGAGAGAGCGTTCAGGTCATTGAGAACTGCCTGATGGCCAGCTGCGGGTCAAGCAAAAAGAAATGCTGTGAATAACGGCTTCCACAGCCTGGATCCACCCCTGGACACCTGGCCCCCTCCCCGCCTCACACCCGAGCCTTGCAATGCCCTCCAGTCGGAGTGGGAACATCCCCCTGGTTCACCCTTGACGTGGGAGCTTTAGTTCTAAGAGCTAAACTGGAGGACCAACCATCAAAGGTAACAGATGGGCTTTTTTTCAAGTTTACAGGGAGCAAATAAACTTAAGATTCTAGGGTTTCATCTCCCCAGATGGGCGTTTGGTGAACGGAAGCATGGAGTAATCAGCTGAAGTGCAGAAACCCCACCTCTGGTGCTTACACGGAAATCGTTTCTGAAGTTAGAGCAATCATGATAATCATCAAATACAGGCTCAAGATTTTGCAAACTGGGCCCAGAAGAATCATTTGCGGTCTAGACAGGTGTTATCACTTCTCACGTTCTAAGAAGCAGAGAATGTCTTCTTGAAAGCCAGGTGGCTGAAAGACAGCCAAAAGAGAAGAAATCCCTTTGGTCCATGGAAGATGGCACATCGGAACAACCAATTGGCTGAAACACTTGAATTTTGGAGGAAAGTAGAATCCATCTGAATACATTTGTTCAGAGTCCTCAGACCTTATGCAGAGGACATTTCCATCTGGGAATGTGTCCGGTCTATACTATGTAGAGCGTATTTTCAAAGGAATGGGTGGTGTTCCTGTTTTTTACTCTGGCTCTCTTTATCACCCCCAGTCACATGTAGAGTGTTCTACTTTTTAATTTTTAATTGGAGTATAATTGCTTTACAATGTTATGTTAGTTTCTGCCGTACAACGAAGTCAATCAGCCATGTGTATACATACATCCCCTCCCTCCTGAGCCCCCCTCCCACCCCTCTAGGCGATCACAGAGCACAGCTGAGCCCCCCGTGCTACAGAGCCGCTTCCCACTCGCTGTCCGTTTTATACGCAGTGGTGTATGTATGTCAGCGCTACTCTTGCAATTTGTCCCACCCTGGGCAAGGATCTGGAGACAACCTTTGCTTAAGAGCGCACTGGAATATGCAAACTGGGGCTTCCTCATTATTTAAGGACTTCCCTAAGCTTGATCTCAACCTTGGATTTCAATTCTCCATTTCTGTTTCTCCGTTAAAGCAACAAGTATAAAGATAGATAAGAAAATGATTACAGTGCACTTGAGCTGTTTTAGAGCTAATTCAGGGGGTATTAGTATTGTGACATTTTGCCTGAACAAAATGAAAGTGAATTGCTGGACCTTGAAATGCTAAATTTAAAACATGAACATTTGACCTAAAAACATAACCAACAGCCAATTTGTTAATAATTTACCTAGAATTGAGCAAAAGAATCTGATTTTTAAAGCTAACTTCATGGTCAACTGAACACATTTTTTTATACTCTCAGAACAGTATCTTAAAAGAAAAAAAAAAAGGCCCTCCGATAAAGGATCCTTCCTGTTTGTCACCTGCTCTCTGCTTTCCCTCAGGGCTGGTAAGCAGGGCCCTGCTGAGTTTCAGGTCCTCCAGCTGGTACCCAGGTTGCTATGGAGATCCTAGGAGCAGAATTCAGAGAGAGAGGCTGTCTGAGGAGTCCCTGCTTGGGGCTTGGAAACAGCTCAGTGGGAGCTTCAGCAGATGATACAGATTTTTCCAGAGTTAAAATGAAAGCCCAAGGGAGCAAGGATTCACCTGCTTCTTTTCCAAGCAGAGAAAATCTACTCGTTTAAGAGTTTGTCTCCATTTGACTTTGGCGAATGACCTCAACTTCCCTTGTGGCTCAGAGAGTAGAGAATCCACCTGTAATGCAGGAGACCCGGGTTTGACCCCTGGGTCAGGAAGATCCCCTGGAGAAGGAAATGGCAACCCACTCCAGTATTCTTGCCTGGGAAATCCCATGGACAGAGGAGCCTGGCGGGCTACAGTCCACAAGGTCACAAGAGTCGGACACAACTGAAGCGACTGAACAACAACGTCCAGAATAGGCAAGATGCTCTGCGGTGGTAATTTCTCTTTTCCTCCTTTTTCTTTCTTTCTTTGGCTGTGTGGGGTGTTAGCTGCAGCACGTGGGATCTTTGTCGTGGCATAAAGGCTTCTCTCTAGTTGTGGCAGGGAGACTCCAGAGCGCACAGACTCAGTAGTTGCAATGCCGAGGCTGAGTTGCCTCTGCAATATGTGGAATCTTAGCTCCCCAACCAGGGATCGAACCCCTGCATTGGCAGGTAGATTCTTAACCACTGGACCACCAGGGAAGCCCCCCCCCCTTCTTTAATGAGCATAAATTGCCTTTGGAGTCAGACAGACCTGGGTTTTAATCCTGGTCATTGATGAGCTCTGTAACCCTGAACAAATTACTGAAGCTAAGACTCGGCTTCTTTTACTACAGTGGGTTTTGGTGAGGAGTGAATGAAATGATGCAAGCCAAGGGCTTGAATTTGCTTGGCATACAGTAACAGCTCAATAGAGAGTGACTGTTAGATTATTACCAGCATTAGTTGCCAGCACTCCTCCTACCCCTGAAGGATTTCAGCCTCTGCAACTACAGCAATTAGATGCCTATTTGTCCTCAGGGGGAAGCTGGCAAATATGGATTTGGACTCATCTCTGGGGACCCACAGTGGCAAATAGGCAGTCACTCTGGGAAGGAGAGGTGGTAGAAGGGACTAGGCGGGTCCTGCTCCATTTCTGACAAAGATCTGAGAATGGTATACTCTCTGTGGGTCACTGGACTCAGCACGCTCTTTCCTGATTTTCTTGCTGTCATTACCCCTCCTCCACATCCACACTGCGTGAGAAGCCTGGCGCCTCACACTCTTGAGTCCAGAGGGGAGGAGGTGCCTGTGGGAAAAGTCTGTCTCAGACCATGACGCCCCCCACCCCCCCACCCAGCCCCTGGGGCAGGTGAGCTCTGGAGAAGTCAGAATCCTGACTGCTTGTCACTAAGCCCTTCTTTGCAACCTGGGTGTTTTCTTGGCCTATTTGGTGCAATTGTGGAAATGGGCTGGGGTTTCTTGAGCCTAATTTAGCTACTCAGTTCTGTTCAGGAGGAAGGCAGCTAGAGCTTATGCAGCAAGGAGAAGGATAAAAAAAACCAAAACATTTCATCATGGGAGTGGTGTTACTAAATGCTGAGCAGGGTTTCAGAAAGACTCTTGAATCTGGTGGGGCTCAAGAACCCTAGGGCAAGGGGGTGTGGGCGGAAGTCCCAGGACAATGCCACTCCTCCTACATGCTCAGAGCATCAAGCCCATGTGTGTAAGGGCTTCCTGGAGATCCAGTGGTTAGGACTCCGCACTTCCATGGCAAGGGGCACGGGTTCGATCCTTGGTGGAGAGGCTAGGATACACCCCGCATGCTATGAGGCACGGCCTTGGCACCTTGCCTCCCCTTGTCTCCTCAGCCCCTCACAACCTGACTTCTGCCGCTCTGTGCAAGGTCCCAGCCCTGCCAATGCCCTCGCCTCGGCCCTCAGCCTCTTTCACCACCTCCTTGAAGAGTTTCACCTCCTGACGTGTGTGACTGCATCACCCAGACTCTTCCCTGCCTCCCTGAACCCTGGCTCACTGGACACTCCATTGATTCCACCTGTCTTACCTAGGAAATCTCTAAAGCTCAACCCTCATTTTCTTAAGCTGTATCAGCCCATCTCAGATTTATGCTTCGCAGAGACAGTGTGGCCAGAAGCAGGCTCTGAGAGTTATTTGCATAAACCTGTGGGAGCGGATGAATTACCTCTCTGTCTCCTCCACTTCCTGTGGCAGCCACCGTGACACCAGCCTCCCAGTCAGGCTGGCTGAAAACCCCAGGGACGCCTTGATCTTGGATTCCTCCTCCTCTTTGTCTCCATGTGCACAACCAAATTGTCTTTGGCATTTATTCCCTCCCTTCCTCTTCTTGCAGCTGCTTTAACATTACTCTTTCTTGCCTGAGATACTACAGTAGCCTCTTTTTCTCATTTTTATTTTATACTGGAATTTAGTTGATATACAATGTTGTGTTAGTTTCAGGTGTACAACACAGTGATTCAGTTACACACATACATATATCTGTTCTTTTTCAAATACAGCAGCTTCTTGATGTTTTGTTGCCCAGGTAAGAACCACTTCTCCAGCCTTCAAAACTCCTTATTCCCTCATCTTCCTTCCAGGATTTTGTGTCCCAATAGACAGAGATGGAAGGGAAAAGCAAGAGAGGGTCTGGAAGGACAGTGGCTGCAAGAAATAGATGTCTCACCTACAGCTCATAGGCAGACAGTGGAAAGAGGGAGAGAACGAAGGATGAAAATCTCTGTTCAGTGGAAAATTATGATACATTCTAAAGCAGGAAGTCCACCGTTTTGTATAAAAGGGGACTTTCTCAGGCTTTGATGACACTGGACAGAGTGTCATGAATGTTATGGCTTTGATTGTACCTTGGCGTGATAAAGCATTCTGCAAAGCTTTTGTGTGCTAGGAATTTCTAAGGCGGACACAGCTACAGAGCTGAGAGCCGGCAAACTAGAAGCTGAGAGAAAATCGCTTAGAGTTGGGACAGAAGTGGGACTGGGCGTCCAAGGGTCCAGCCAGGGAGGTGGTGCCAGCATACCGAGATGCTTTTGCTCACAGCAGCCTGGAGCGGGAGGTGGGAATGTCACAACAGGGGATCAGCACCTCACGAAGCAAAGATTGTTCGTTTATTTTTCTGTCATGAATCTGGAAATCCGAAAGCACCCACCGCCTATGAGCAGCTGCTTGCCATTTTTATATGGAATTTCATTTCAGTCTCTAAGGCATTGTTCTTAGAACCATTTTGCAGATGTGGAAACTGAGGCTCTTGAGAATTGGCATGACTTAGGAAAGCTGGCTTAGGTAGTACAAGACAGAGCTGGGGTTTGAATCCAGGATTTCTGACCTCACAATGCTTTCTTGGTGAAAACCCAGGATGAGAGACACCCAGCCGTGCCTGAGTGCTTCTATAGAATGTAGGGGCATAGATGGGACAGAAGTCACTGAGGCATCTTCAACCCTGGCTCTGACCAGCTCAGGTCCCCTGGGAAACCTAGGGGAACTTAGAGCGGCTCCCAAAGACTTGCCCCAGAGGAATGCTTAGGAATGTGCTGAGAAGTCTGTTACGGATGGTGGACTAAGAAAGTGTTACCCAGGCCACAGAGAAGCTGCCGGGTTTTAGCCTCTGTAGATGCCCAATGGGATGGGGTCCCCCCAGTAACATTCAGGAGCCACAGAAGCTCATCTGTCACGGGTGGCAGTAAGAGGGAGGAGGCCACGGGTGACTGACAGTATGTACAGAACTGGTTACAGAATTTGCAGGGCCTTGTGCAAAGTGAAAATGTGTCCTCTTGTTCACAATCATTAAGCACTCCAAGATGGTGACAGCGGAGAATTAAACCAAGCGTGGGAACCTTATAAGCCTGGGGCTCTGAGTGACTGCACAGGTCATACATTCTATTATACATTGTACGTGGTTTCACTTCTCACTGCCCTGATCAATGTCTGTGCAGAGGATTATCGAGAGGGAGACGTGCAATGCAGAACAAGGATTCTGCCGTCTCCTTTCCCAAATTCACTCAAAATAGCTGAATTATAACAACCTCAAGCAGGCACTGTGGTCCACGCCCTTGATTGTGCTATCTTTACTCCCCCACAACACACTTTGCCACCCAAGAAAAGGGAGGCTGTGAGAGGCTGTAAGACCCACTGGAGGAAAGTCAAGGTTTGAACCCACTTCTCTCCCAACTTCTGTGTGTTGCCTCTGCCTTTGAAGCTGGCAAGAAATGGAGATTTGAGGGGCTTCTGGCCAAGAAAGCTGATAGTTCGACTCGAGGTCAGTGTTAATCAGATTCCAGCTCTTTATCACTTCCATAATTGTTAGCCATATATTAATTTCACCTATGCTCTTATTTACGGCATTTGTCTTTCATTAATTCACTTTTTAAAAAAACTGCCTCAAAAAAAAAAAATAAAAAAATAAAAAAACTGCCTCATTATAAAATGTAACTGTGAATTTGTGGGTTTGGTATGCTAGCTATACTTTTTCTCTAATATACATTAAAATAAACTCTCTGTCCCATCTATTCTACTTCTATAAATATGTCCTTTAGATATGTTCACAGATGTGTGAAATGACACACACAGTACACAAGAACATCCGTTGCAACATTGTCATGAGAGGACGTAATTATAAACAACCTAACTGTCTGTCCTTCAGTGGGAAACCGGTTTGAAGATGGAAAACTACACAGTCATAAAAGAGGGAGGAAGTGCTCTATGTCCTGATACGGAGAAATAGACCTTAATATTAAGAGAAAAGAGCAAGGTGCAGAATTGTGTATCAAATGGTATGTGCATAAAAGGGGAGTGGCCAAGAGGTTAATACCCTGGACGAGGGCATGGCAGTCCACTCCAGTATTCTTGCCTGGAGAATCTCATGGACAAAGCAGCCTGGTGGGCTATGGTCCACAGGGTCACAGTGTCAGACATGAATGATGTGACTTAGCACACATGCACGCATGCAGGGGTTTACATTTGTATATACTTAAAACCTCTTTTGAGAGAATGCCGATAAGTTAACACAAGTGGTTCCTGGTGGGTGGGAAGTGTTTGGCAGTGATCAGAATAAGTTTTCATATTTGTTCATTTTGAACCATGTGAGCATGTTACTTGTCCAACAGTTTTAGTGAATTAAAATAATACAATAATTATGATGATAGAACTGTTTGTCTACGTACTGCCTAAAATCATCTCATGAGCCATGGGCGGTATGCATGTATCCTTACTTGGGGAATATGGCTCTGATGGGTTTGACTCACATGAATGGAGTGATGGCCTTGGTAGACCTATGTCAAGCAGGTGAACTCCTGGACAGGTGTGTCAACCTGAATACTGAGAAGGACACAGAAGAAGCCCATCATTAAGCCAGGCTCTTGAGTCATTAGATGCTGATCAAGTCCCTGTTGCTGACTGCTCTGAGGCCTAGGAAAGAAGCTAAGCCCATAGATGAGGAATTGTGTCCCTTGTGAAGGAAATATGAGCTGTGTCTGCTGTGGCTGTTGAAATGTGATCAGATGGGGAAAAGGACTGAATGCAATGGGGGGCATTCTAGACAGTGTCTTCCTATCTGAGCCAAGCGATCTGGAGAAAGACGTGAACACCAGCCAGGTCAGAATGGGAGCCCTTCTGATGGAAGACAGGCACTGTGGATAGGAGAGGATGTGTCCAAGAATCTTCCAAGTCAGGGAGCTGGTGCCATCTCCTGCACTGGTCAACAGAGAGATCATGCGGGTTTCTGGGTGGGTGGTTGAGTCAAGAGCCAACTGACACAAGAGTTGGTTGCACTTCTGTTAGTTTAGATTGCATTAGCTGTTTTGGAAACCATGCAATTCTGTTGACTCATGTTGAGTGTGCAGTCAACTCAAATGGCTCAAATACATCCTTCTTAAAGAACAATTGCCTTCCTATATTGGGGCAATTGAATCTTCAAACGTAGGAGTAAATCTTTACATGTCTCCCGTTAAATTACAACTTGGAGTTTTTGTGATTCAGTATGAGTCAGGCAATATTTGAATTCTGATTCTGTTATTCTACATGTTGATAGTCTCTCCAAGCTTTGAGTCACTTGTAAATCTGATCCAAGTTGTTTATAAAAAGGTTAAAAGCACAAATTGACATTGATACCTCAAGAAGATTCTAGGGACATAAAATTAGGCCAACTAAATCATCTAAATTACTTTGTCTAGGGAATATCTTGGCCAAATACCCTTTTATATTTGCATATGCACCATCCTGGTTCACCTATCAGGAAAACCTTCTTAAAAAAAGGTAAAGAGTTTGCTTTGGGCCAACTTGTTCTTAGTAAACTCATTCTAGTTTCTAAAATTCCAATTCCCTTTTGTTTCTAAGTGCCTTTGTTTAATAATCTATATTTTAGAATTCTTTCCAGGGATCAACTGGTAAGTCTTTGGTATCATTTTAAGAATTTATGACTTTTAGACACCTAGAATCACATTTACCCATCCATCCTGGCTTTCTAGCATTGATCCCAGTCTTCATGGTGCTTCAACTGACAAGGCTTTAGGGATCATACAAACGAAATCTTTCTGTTCCTGGGATTTGGTGAGTCTGGATTAGATGACTGGAGTTTCTTTAGACCAGCTGTCAGCTTCCTCACCATCCTCTGTCTGGGTCTTCATTCCCTGTGTGACTCAGGAACAAAGTCGGAGCTGAGGAGTTCTGCTTTCTGGCCAACATCTGCTGATGTGACGTCATTTGCACCAAGCAGTGAGCCTCTCTGTTCATCCTCTGACACTAAGCTCTTTGTGTCATCCTTAGTGCTTTTTGCAGCTTCAACTCACTCTGGGCTTCAGCTTTCCCCGTACACCTTCTTTGATCGCTGCCAGCATTGGATTTCTCATTGCTCAGGAGCCACGTCATCTATCATTTGTGTGTGTCTGACCTCTGGAGAGAATTCCCTGTGGGATCCCCATGCCTCTCCATTTCCTTCATCTCGGATCTCTATGTACTAGGTGGTTGTGTTGATTTCTGAGAATCTCCCATCCCTCTATAGCAATCTGTCATTTTAGAATCTTGGGCAAGGGGCGAACATCTATTTTTCATTTTTTTTGTTAGCCAAGGCTCTTTTTCATTTTTCAATTTTTCAAATTTGTGGTGTGTTTGTGCATGCTCAGCTCTGTCTGACTCTTTGCTACCACATGGACTGTAACCTGCCAGGCTCCTCTGTCCAGAGGATTTCCCAGGCAAGAATAATGGAGTAGGCTGCCATTTCCTTCTCCAGGGGCTCTTCCCAACTCAGGGATCGAACCTCTGCCTACTGTATGTACATGCAGATTCTTTACCGCTGAGCCACCAGGGAAACCCAGGTACCTTGTGTATAAAAGTTCAAAGATGGCAATGATCCTCATGTCTAGTGTGCTTAATATGAGGATGCTTTAAAAGAATAGCCTTATGCATGTCCTCATCTGGATGATAAGATGGGTATGTGTAACCAACTAAACTAAAAAAATTACAGTGACTTAAACACACCTTCCACAACACTGATATTTAGCACATAATTTGAGAATCTATTATGTGATAGGCACAAAAGATAACACTGGAAAACTCAGATGTAGGTCCTCTACTCCTGGAGCTTACAGCCCAGCTGGGAAACAGCCTCTTAAACAGTGATTACAATCAGGTGTGGTTGACACATGGTTGGGGAGGTGGAGAAGCCGCTATGAGAGCACAGGGCAGGAATAATGACCTAGCTGGTGAGTCAGGGAAGGAGAAGACTGGAACTCTATAGTGGTGGTAGGCAGAATCCTAAGATGACCCCAATCCTCAGATGCCCTTGTGTAATCCCCTCCCAGTGTGTGGGCAGGGACTGACACTTGCTTCTTACCCACAGACTATGGCAAAGGTGAAGGGACTTTGCAGAAGTAATCAAAGACCCTAAACAGCTAACTTAAACCAAAAGAGAGATTATCCTGGGTGGGCCTAACCTAGTCAAGCAGGCCCTTTAAAAAGGGGTCTAGGATCAGAGATTTGGAGATGTGGAAACGCTCTCTCCATTGCTGGTCTTGAAGAAGCAAGCCTCCTATATTCTACGGTTGCAAGGTAAGTGAATTCTGCCGACAATAGGAGGAAGCTTAGGAGCAGACTCTTCCCCAGTCAAACTTCCAGGTGAATGCAACCCGGCCCACACCTTGATCTCAGCCTGGTGGAACCTGAGCAGAGGACTAGCTGGGCCATGCCCAGAAGCCTGCTCCATGAAACCCGTGAGAGTGAATGTGTATCATTGTAAGTCACTAAGTTTGTGATGACTTTTTTTTTTTTTTTTTTTGTGATGACTTTTTATGCAGAAATAACCTACTAACCTGGTAGGCTAGATTGGACTAACTTATGACGTCTTCCTGGAGAAGGAAGGCTTTTAGCATTGAGGGTTTCAACCAGCCTTGCTGACTAAGGAGACCCACACTGAGTTTTCTGTGTCCTCCCTGTGAAACTCAGACCAAGTTCACATGTAATAAACAAGGTCTCCCTACCAACCTCCTGAAGCATCCCTGTCTCATACCCAATGTCAGTATCTACTGATGATAGATTTAAGGATACAGGATGTACACACTCTCCCTACCATTGAAAATATACTGCACCTATGCAAATAAGGGTGATAATGACAAATTCCATAAAACTATTTTTTCAAGTAGGGTTCCAGTTTCTTCATTTTGGTTCGTTTAACCAATCAGTGGTCTACAGAACACTTGCTATGTGCCTAGAGCATGAAAGAATGAGGGAAAACTGAGACCTGTTTCCACCCTTTGGGGAGTTTGAGAGCAAAGCCGCAAAAAAGTTAGAAAAAGTTGAATGATGAAACGTTAAGCTCTAAAAGTGGGGCACACATGCATGCTCAGCCATGTCCAACTCTTCACAACCCCATGGTCTGTAGCCTGACAGGCTCCTCTGTCCATGGGGTTTTCCAGGCAAGAATACTGGAGTCGGTAGGGAGGAGAAGGTAATTGCTGACTGCCGAGGAATAACGAGAACAATGAGTTTAATTTCAGGGGCCCCTCCCTCCAGAAAAAGGAAAGCCTTAGGAATATTCTTAGCTTCCCATTGAATGAGTGCATCCAACAGGAGTTTATGATCTGTGAGCAAAGCAAATGCAAATCTTGCTTATACAGAGCTTTGAAATAATTTTGCAAACATTGAGCTAAAACTATGAGATTCAACCAGTGTCTTAATTTACTCAATAAGAGTTTTCTAAACACCTACAATATTGAGTGCTGTGCCAAGAATCGAAAATATAGTGGTATGTCTCTCAGAATGTTTCAAATGATAAAAAACAGAAGACACTATTCAAATAGCTTAAACAATAAACAGACTTATCTCACCAACAAAGGAATTCTGAGAAAATCAGTTCCAAGATGGGTTAACTTAGGAGCTCATCAACATAATTAAGGATCCAGGTTTTTAGTTTTTCATTCTCTTTTCCTCAAAACAATGGCTTATTCTTAGCTGGTTTTCCTTATGGTCACAAGACAGCTGCCACTGTTCCAGGCGCAGCTTCATAATACTGTCTAGGGGAAAAATAAGGACTGTGTCTTGTTGCTTCCCATGTGTTTTTTTTTTTAATCAGCGGGGGAAATAATCTTGCCCAGAAATCCTCAGCACCCTTCTCCTAATGTCTTATTAACTAGAATTCTATCTCACACTTGTGCCTGAACCAGTCAGAACCCCACTCCTCGGGGCAGTGTTGGGAGTTTATCTCTCCTGAGGCACTTGGCCTCCAGAGAGTGGAGACTTGAACAGAATGGGGGTTCTACCAAAGGAAAAGTGGGGAAGGAAGGGTGGTTGAGAAGGTCATCTACTAAGAGTATCGACGACTATTGTAATACAATTACAAATTATGACAAACACCGTGACCCAAGAGAACTGTGTGCTGTGAGAGAGAGAAAGGGTGAACACAGGATGGTCATGGATCAAGAAAGGCCTTCCTGAGGGAGTGAAAGACGAGTCGGAACTGAACCAGCCGGGCAGAGGGTTGCGGCAAGAGTGTTCCAAGCAGAGGAAACCATTTGACAATAGGACATTGCATGGAAACACTGGGAAGGGGTGAGGGAGGGACGGATGGGAAATGGTGTGGCAGGGATTGGCAGGGAGGGGGCGCGGTGTGTAGAGAGGATCCTTCCTGCACCGTGAGAAGGAGTTTGGTTTGTATCCTAAGAGTAATAACTAAGGCACTGAAGGTTTTAAAGCAGGGGCATGATGTGGGCCAACCTCTATTTTTAAAAGATTAGTCTGTTGACCCTCCCTCCCACCTCCCACCCCACCCCTGTAGATTGTCGCAGAGTACCAGGTTGAGCTCCCTGCACTATAGAGCAACTTCCCATTAGCTGTCTATTTTACACATGGTAATGTACATATTTCAGTGGGAGGAAACGTGTATACCTATGGCTGACTCATGTTGATGTACGGCAGAAGCCAACACAACACTGTAAAGCAATCATCCTTATTTCTTTAAAAAGAAATAAATTATAAAGATATAAAGAGTTTATGCTGTAAAAAAGAATTAGTTTGGCTACTCTGTAGCGAATAGATGGATGTGTGACAAGAGGTTAGATGATATGTTCATCCACAGGCTCATGGTGGCGTGGGGACAGGGGGGAAACTGGATAGAAATGAGTGTGCATGGCATTGCTGGGTCTCTGGGGGAAACAAGGATGGGGCAGTCTGTTTGAGGAGCTAAGACACACATGCACACACTTTACTCACGTGGGAGTTCAGGAGAAGGTGAGATCATGGGTTTAGGGGCTTAAGACTGGGCCTGAATTCGGCACAGCTTCTGGAGGAAGTGGATATTTGAGCAGGGCACCCATGTCTGTGCAAGGTGGGTTTGAAGGAGCAGACATTGGGAAGCGCAGAGAGGCAGGAAATGAAGACCGGGGGGAAGGGGAGCAAGTGGTAGAGTTTGTAGGGGCCTGTGAAGGACATTCTGGGAAAATAAGAGTGGGAAACTCATAGGCATCAGCTTCCAGAGAGTTTTGTGTGGCAGACTCAGATAATAGTGTGAAAAGATAGCTTAAAGTCTAGCCTAGTTACGAAACCACTTGGTTTTCCTAGGAATAGTCAACGTGCTGATTGAGTTGTATTTTTTCACCAGGTGGAATAGCAGTATCCCTCCCTCCCTGCCATCACTGCTATCGGCTGGTCATTTGTCAAGGATCTCTAACTTCTTTTTGGAATATATCCCTTCATCATGTATTGAGTATGTTCCCAGTCTAGGAGCTGGGAATCCTAGAATTGAAAAGGCATGGGCCCAGCTATTCAGGAGTCTAAGAGCTTGGGCAAATGAAAAGAGAAATGGCAACAAATACAATTGTTTGGGAAGAGGTGGTACAAAGGAGGGGGGAGTCTCTGCTATCTGGAGTGTGGAACTAGATTTCAGGCAAGTGGTGATATTTCACTGGGCCTTCAGAGATGAGGAGGAGTTTGCCAGACAAAGTGAGATGGGGAGACCTTCCAAACACAGGGCACGCTTCCTACAAAGGTGCACACACACCTTCCCAATTCTCTCATCTTCAATCCTGCAAGCCTTATAGAATGGACATTTTTAAATTTTATTTTTGGGCTCTTGGGGGAAGTTTGGTGATACCTGGCAGGTGCTTTCAATAACGACAGAGCGAGTGTTGCCATCTAAGCATCTGACCCTCAGAATTGCATTTTACCCTTACTCTGGAGTGTGAGTAACAAGAAGTCAGGATTTTAGTAAATCAAATTCGTTATACCCTCTCCTCCCAATTATCTTACTGATTTTTCTACTTTCTCAGGGCAGCAGGGAAGGAGTTGTAAATCTGTGTTTTAGGGGACTAGTAAATAGATCAGTCATCAATGAGAACCCTTGTCTCTTCAGTTTTTCACAGAAGGATAGGAGAAGTCATTCGCTGTCATATTTGGCTCCTAGTTTTCCCATTTGCAGGAGATTGGTCCCCACTGAGCTTCCTGAGTGTTCACGAAAGTACCTCAGACCCAGATGGACACCCAAGACCGTCCTGCTCGGGAATCTGATTGCCAATTTTATCCCGAGATAAAAAACCAAATACATCAAGACAGTCTGTGAGGGTGTGAAAAGTGTTGGTCGCTCAGTCATGTCCAACCCCTCGCCACCCCACGGACTGCAGCCCACCAGGCACCTCTGTCCATGGAATTCTTCAGGCAAGAAGACTGGAGTGGGTTGCCATTTCCTACTCCAACGAGGGTGTGAAGAAGTGAGCAAAGAATTCATTCTAGACTGAATAGAACTCTTCTGTCACCCAACACCCTCGCTGGACAGGCAGCCAGAAGTCACCTTGAACCTGGGGTCAGAGCCCTGGCCAAAAGCTGCTGCCCCGCAGAGCGGTGGGAGACGGAGGGGAGGAGCTGGGGGACAGAGCAGAAGCATTTTGGGGAACTGCGGCCTCGGGGGCAGTATCTGATGTACTTCCTCTCTCCTCCACACTCCGCCCCGCTTGCCCTCTCGCTCCTTCTCTTTCCTTTTCTCTCACAGAACTGACTGCTCTGTGCGTCAGTTGCCAAAACGTGGGGACACTTCCTGCCACCTTTGCAACACCGAGAAGTTGTCTTCAGGAGCCTGAGCCCCAGTCTGAGCTCCAGGCCAGGAAAGTGAAGGCGGTTGGGGTCAGCCCGGCTGGGGAGACACGGGCTTGCCCTCTCCCAGGTCTCCAGGCAGCCCTCCCGGTTTGCACCTGACCATGTCCCTGGCCGAGGCCATCAGCCTCTGGAATGAAGGGGTGCTGGCAGCCGACAAGAAGGACTGGAAGGGAGCCCTGGATGCCTTCACCGGGGTACAGGACCCCCACTCCAGGATCTGCTTCAATGTGGGCTGCATACACACGATTTTGGGGAACCTGCTGGAGGCAGAGAAGGTGAGTGGAGGTATCTCTGCCCCCGCCTCCCCCGGGGGCCTTTGTATTAACTGGTTCTCAGCCTAGGCTGCACTTTAGAACCCTCTCAGGAGCTTCAGAAGAACAAAGGCTGCCCCGGCACCACCCAGCCCCAGAAATTCTGATTCAATTGGCCCGCAGAGCAGCCTGGGCAGCCACCGCTTTGAAAAGCTCCCCAGGTGGTTCTAACAGGCAGCCCCGCTGGAAACTGTTCGCTGAGGGTTTTGTTCTCCTTTATTCTCCATTGATTACATTCAAATCATTCTGGAAACTTTCCTTAACACCTTTTTTTTCTTTTTTTTGATGCTTTCCAACTGTGGTGTTGGAGAAGACTTTTTATTTTTTTATTTTATTTTTTTTATTAGTTGGAGGCTAATTACTTCACAACATTTCAGTGGGTTTTGTCATACATTGATATGAATCAGCCATAGATTTACACGTATTCCCCATCCCGATCCCCCCTCCCACCTCCCTCTCCACCCGATTCCTCTGGGTCTTCCCAGTGCACCAGGCCCGAGCACTTGTCCTTAACACCTTTTGAAAGCCCCCCCTTAGTTATGTTTTCCTTTATTGACTGCTAGCCACAGAATCTCCCTCTTACTGCTTCACGTCTGATTTCCAAGAACCTCTTTTGGCTTTCTAAGACCTTCCTGTGAGTGAGCTCTCCTTGCCCAAGAGATCAAGAGGAGGCACTTAAGAAAAATAGGTTTTCCCTCAAGGGACAATTCTGATCCACTGTGTGGGACACTCTACAAAGGAGTCTGCGGCTGGTGGAAGGAATGCAGATGGTGATTGATTAATGATGTCTACTGAGGTGTTGTCCAGTCTGACTCTGAGACCCCATGGACTACAGCACACCCAGCTTCCCTGTCCTTCACCATCTCCAGGAGCTTGCTCAAACTCATGTACATTGAATTGGTGATGCCATCCAACCATCTCATCTCTGTCATCCCCTTCTCCTGTCTTATATCTTTCCCAGCATCAAGGTCTTTTCCAATGAACCAGCTCTTCGAATCAGGTGGTCCAAGTACTGGAGCTTCAGCATCAGTCCTTCCAATGAATCTTCAGGGTTGATTTCCTTTAGGATTGACTGGTTTGATATCCTTGCTGTCCACGGGACTATTAGGAGACTTTTTCTAGCACCACAGTTTGGAGGCATGGATTCTTCAGCGCTCAGCCTTCTTTGTGGTCCAACTCCCACATCCATACATGACTACTGGAAAAACCATAGCTTTGACTATACGGACATTTGTCAGCAAAGTAGTGTCTCTGCTTTTTAATATGATGTCTAGGTTTGTCATAGCTTTTCTTCCAACGAGCAAGTGTCTTTTAATTTCATGACTGCAGTCACCATCTGCAAGTGATTTTAGGACAGGTGTGGAATGTCATATTTCTCCACTGTTTTTCTCTCTCTTTCATATTCCCTACTATGGGGTTGAGCATTCCCAACAATCACTTTTTCATATTGGTCACGGTAAGCTGGAATGGGTATGACTTTTGGATCAAACCCTAGCTCTGCCTCTCTCTGGGCTTTTTGGTCTTGGGAAGTCACAGACTTCGGGCTTTCAGCTTCTGGAGAGGTTAAGCATCTTGATGATAAGCGAGGCATGAACTATTTTTTTAAGTTAGTTTTTATTGGAATATAGTTGATTTACAATGTTGTGTTAGTTTCAGGTATACAATGATGTAAATCAGTTATACATGTGTATATACATATATATATATACCCACTCTTTTTTAGGTTCTTTTCCCATAAAGGGGGCATAGACTATTCAAGTACTGTGTGACTTGACACCACTGTGTAAGTGTTAGTCCTTATTTTTACCTTCCACTGCAAGTCTTTGCGAGGCGGTGTGGCTGGATGACTGACTCCCCAGCACCTTGGAGGGGGCCCCCACAGCCATCCTCGCCCTGGCAAAGAGGGAGAGAGAGAGCTTTGTGGAATACCCGCACAGCCTCAGGCTGCAGAGTGGGCAGATGGGAGCACGGGAGGACCCTCTACATCTCACTGGAGGGAAGACAGTGGCCCCGACCTCCTCTGGGGGTGCGGTTGCCCAGGGACTGAGCAAACGAACCGCAGATCTCAGGGGCTGTTAGAAACAAAGTGTGCACTGTCAGGAGGAGCGGCCGGCACGCCAGGCGGAGGGCCTGAGTGCAGCCCGGCCGGCAGGGGATGCGGACTCCCGCCTCTCGGGTCTCCTGGGCGAGGCTGTGGCGCCCTGCTCACCTCCCAGCCGGCCCACTCCCCTGTCCCTCCTTCCTCCCCCTGCTCTAGGCTTCACTTTGCTTTCTTCTGCTCTGGCATCTCATTTTCACTGCCTTTCTTTGGTTTTATGCGTGAGTCCTCGCTCCTGGCATTTTAAATGCATTATTATTGTTATTATTTTAATCGTATGAGATTTCAAAACAGTGAACAAAATGGCAATAGGAACACACAGATCGATAATGACCTTAGCTGTGTAATATCCCTATAATAAATTTATAAAATAAATGCTGTAGATAATATTCTAATCAGGTTATATTCAAACGTGATGACTTTTATTAACCCTGTTAGTAATCATGAAAGGGAGATATGCATATCCCCATTTTATGGAGGAGAAAACTAAAGTTCAAGGAGATTGGGCAAACTGTCTCATGCCATGCGGCTAGGAAGTGACAACACCAAGTACTCTGACCCCTAAGCCTCTTGTCATCTCCAAGACATCAACGGTTTTCCGGACCCTGCCTGCCTGCCTTGCCCACTGGCTCATCTCACTCCTACTTACTGCCTGGCTGTTCCCTCCGCAGGCCTTCACCAAAAGCATAAACCGAGACAAGCATTTGGCGGTGTCCTACTTCCAACGAGGGATGCTCTACTACCAGATGGAGAAGTAAGTGGTCCAGTGTTGCACAAGCTGGGGAAATGTGCAGAGAAACCCAGAGCAGGCCTTGGTGCTGCCAGACGTGGTGTTTGAGACGTGTCTGCTCAGCCTCTGCGGGGAGGTGTGCCTGGGCTTTCTCTGGGCAGTTACGCAATCAGCACGAGGCAGAAGCATCCCTCCTCTCTGGGGAGGGAAGGCGGGCCCAGCTACAACTCACCACAAGGCTGCAGAAGCATCCCAGGCTGGGGATGGCACCCCACCTTTTCCTGAAGGGACACAGCCTGGGCGGTTCTGGCTGTAAATACTGCAGCCATCAAGGGAGCACCCGTGGTTGCCTACTGCTGTGAGGTAGTGAGCTCTCACACAATGACAACGATCAGGAAACCACATCAGAATCTTTGTTCCTTTGGTGGGCCACTCGTTAGGACTGCGCACTCTCCCTGCTGAGGACCTGGGTTCAATCCCAGGTCAGAGAACTAAGATCCTGCAGGTCACATGGGCGTGGCCAATAAATAAATAAAAGCTTCCTAGGTGATTGACTTAGATCTGGTTTAACAAAAAAATACATTCCTGCAGAATGTATTTTCCAAAACCCAATGCATTCAGTGAGATATAATTCAGTCACTAAAATGAGAACATAAACAATTAATATTGTATGTACCAGAATATATTAACACAGATGAGTAGTGTTTGTCTTACTATAGAAAGAAGTTCACAATAGATACTAAATTTAAAACATTTCAAAATAGTATCACACAATCCCATTACCGTTTCGCAGAATAGTCTCAAAGGCCATAGACCAAAATGTTTTCAGTAGTCCTCCCCAGTTGGTGAAATTATAGAGATTTCCATCTTCTTCTGTCAGCCTTTCTGTATTTTTGGCGTGTCTATAGTCAATAGGAAATAATTAGTAAAAAGACAAATAGAAAATGAAAGTTAATCTCGAGTCCCACACCCCTCCCCCAAACGCCCTAAAAACATTCAAATAACAAAATATATTCTAAGCATTCCTTTAAAATGTAGGGAATGGTTAACTGACCTTTCATAGAAATAGTTCTCTGAGTGTGCACAAGTTCCAGAGAAGACGGTTCAGCTCAGGCTAAAGAAGAACAGTTCAAACAGTCACATGTCAGCAGGGGCATGGTGTGTGTGTATGTGCAGGTGTGTGCACAACAGATGAGGAAGGGTGTTGGTGAGATAGAGGGGAGGCGACAGAGAATGTCCAGGCACTGGGGAAGGGGTAGGCTGGGCTCTGATCCTCTGGAACCCCGAAAGGCGTTGGTCCTCCGGTTTAGTCAGAAACCAAGCCTGCCAGGCCACCGTGCAGAGCCGTTGCCATGGGCAACTACCAGACTCTCAGAGGACTTGCGGGATGTAGATGTGATCATTTACCTGAATGAGTTAAGAGCAGCAGTGAAGTCTCCCAAACAGACACGGAGGCAGTCTGGGAAGGGAAAGCCTTGAATGGAGAGAAGACACAACAGGCCTTTACTTTCAATGGCATCATTCCTGTCTCCCTTCTTATCCCTTTTCTCCTTCTCAGTGCCCTCCCCCCAATCCCCACCAGCCTTAGGATATATAGGACCTGTGGGCAAGTCTGAGCACAAATCCTCTTGTAGATCTCTAGAAGGACAAACTCTCGGGCCATTCGTGGATCACCTCTAACAGCCTAAAATGAGGAGAGATGGATGGCAAAGACGGGAGACTCCCAGAAGACATTTCTCTATGAAATGCCCAGAAATCCCAGAACCTGAAAGCCTCATGTTTTGAGTGAGTCAAAACAATCAGTAAGATCCAGGAATCAGACTCAGGATTCAATTAGTCTGTGACTGGTAATCGTTAAATCTAAGAGAGAAATCTATCAAATTTTATCTTTAACTCAACAACTATTGAGGAAATAACATGAGACACGAGTCTGGGTCCTGAGCTGCCCTTTTTTTCTTTTGCTCAATCCATAGGCTTTGGTGTCCTCCCCTCCACAAGATTCAGCTCTGTTTTAAAATTTTTGTTTCTTTTTGGTTGTGCTGGGTCTTTGTTGCTGTGTGCAGACTTTCTCTGACTGCGGCGAGCAGGGGCTATTCTTCGTTGCAGTGTGTGGGCTGCTCACTGCGGTGGCTTCCCTTATTGTGGAGCGCGGGCTCTCGGGCACGCGAGCTTCAGTAGTTGTGGCTTCTGAGCTCGAGAGCACAGGCTCAGTAGTTGTGACGCCTGGGCTTCATTGCCCCTCAGCATGTGGAATCTTCCTGGACCTGGGATCAAACCCGTGTCCCCTGCATTGGCCAGTGGATACTTAACCACTAAACCACCAGGAAAGGCCAAGGTTCAGCTCTTGATGCTTTGTCCTTTTTTCACTTGTTGTTAAATAGCAAAGTATATGGGCAATCTTCCTAGAAAAACACATACAAGCACATGCTTAATTTTATGTGCAATTTCAGGGGGTTAGTGTCCCCTGAAAATCATACGTGAACCCTCTCCCTCCCTTCCAGCACCACGCTGGTTTAGACTTCATTTTTTCACCAGGACTACTGCACCATGACTTCCAAACTGATTCCCTAGCCACCACTCTTGCCTGCTCCAATGATATCCTAGAATGATCATTTTTAAAAAAGAAATGTGATCTGCTGAAGAACCTTCAGTGGATCCCAGGATACAGGAGCTGCCCTTGCCTGTTGCTCTCTGGTTCAGCCGCTGACTGCCCACTCACATCCTCCAATGTCTGCCCCAAGCACACTCACCCAGGTGACTACTCTCTTTTGTGCCTCCTTTAATCACAGCTGTCTCTTCAATGACAGATACTTGCTTGTATATTTGTCTCCTCCACTACACGTGAGGCAAGAATACTTATTCACTCTTATATTTCAGTATCTAGTACAGTATTAATAAATTCTTATAGGAGTAAATAAACAAGGGGGTGAAATATAGCCTCTGCTTCTAGTAACTTAGAGGGTTTCCTTGGTGGCTCAGATGGTAAAGAATCTGCCTGCAATTCAGGAGACCTGGGTTCGATCCCTGGGTCAGGAAGATCCCTTGAAGGAGGGCATGGCAACCTACTCCAGTGTTCTGGCCTGGAGAATTTCATGGACTGAGGAGCCTGGCAGGCTATAGTCCATGGGGTTGCAAGGAATCAGACACAACTGAGCAACTAACCCTTCACACTTTCAAGGAACTTGCGTATTAAAAAGGGGAAGCAGGTCACAAACACTAGGACTATTATGCAGGGCAGAATGGGGCAAGTGCCATGGGAGATGTTTTTAGATAAGTGCCTATGCGGACCTAGAACTATCGCTTCTCAGTGATGGGTTAGGATGACCTTCAGATTACTACAGGGTTTGTTTGAAGGTGCCAATGATGGCTGTTTCTTCTCTCAGGTTTTCCCACTTTCAGATGTTGTTGGGTTGCTCCTCTGTCATTATTTATAATGGAAATTTATTCCACCAGAATAAAGTTAGAGTTGTTCTGCCCAGGCAAGTCAGGTCTGAGGGATGTCTCATCTCTCTAACCCCCACCTTGTCATCCAAAAGGAGATGGGATCTCAAGGTACCTTTCATATCCCAACCTTATAAATCTTGCATGTGTACATGCTCAGTCGTGTCAGATCCATTGTGACCCTATGGACTGTAGCCCACTGTAAGCTCCTCTCTACATGGGATTGGATTGGATGTGGATTGCCATTTCCTACTCCAGGGGATCTTCCTGACCGGGGATTGAACCAGTGGCTCCTGCATTGCAGGCAGATTCTTTACCATCTGATTCACCTGGGCAGCCCCTTATACATTTTAGGGTCCTGAAAATATGGCCAGACCCTTTAGATGGAGCTACTCAAAGAGGCAACGCAGTAAAGTCTTTTCCCTGACTTCGGAAACGGGCAAGGGCATGGCCCCAGTCTCTGGCATGGAGGTGTGTGATGCTTCAACTCCTTTCAGCTGGTTTAGTCTCTCTCCATTACCCAAGTATGGACTGCAGCATTCTAGTCTACAGGCGGGCACTGGCAGTACAGGGCTAATTGGGAACTTCAGTGGTTACTAAGGAAAAAGACCTTCCCAGGGAGTGTTACAGAAACGAGGATAATAAACCCTCTCTGGCTCAGAGCTGGGGAGAAGCACGAGCCAGTCGGCAGTTGTGCTGGTGAGCTGAGAAGACAGCAGGCAGTGACTTCCAGATGTGTGCTCAGGTCCTGCCCAGCAGAACCAGGGGAGGATGCCAGCTCCTTGGCCTCCTTGGACGCTGTGGACTCCAAATGGCACGGAGGAAGTCTCCTGCGGGAGGGCTGGAAAGAGGCAGCGGCTGTGCTGCCTGCCCCCCAGCGCACGGGGCTGAAGGCTATCTTGGATTTCTCACACTGAGCTTTTTCAGACCCTGGGCAGCGGGAAGCAGAGCTGTGCATCAGAGCACACGCCCCCGGGGAGCTGCTCTGGGTAAACCAGGTGGCTGAGGAGAGGCCTTCAGGGCGATGCTGTCTAAGACATTTAAAAACAGACACCTAGCAGGGGTGTTTCAAATACAAAGCAAGCCTTTGAATAACGTCAGTCCTTCCTTTCTCCCTCCTACTGGGCCCAGATCTTTAGCCATCTTGCTGGGCGGAATTAGGAGGAGCTGGGCTCACTCAATCCCAGGTAGACCCAGGCGGTGTTACTTCACAGCTGAAACTCATCTGCTGAGGGAGGCGGGCACATCCGCAGAGACTGCAGAGAGCCTCACGGGCCCTCCGAGGACCCTCCGTGCCCTCACACAGGCAGTGGGACACGATGGAAATCTCATCTGCCCAGGAAACAGGACACCTCTTTCCGTGTTTCCGCACCCCGCCCCGCTCCATGGCTCAGTGAATCAGAGCCAGTCACCCACCATGTTCCAGCTTAGAAGGAACAGGAATGCTTCCCCTCTCCCCCTTCAAGGAAATGCCTAAAAGGGTGTATAAATGACGTGAGATGTTTAAGGAATGGCCTGCATGCTTGTGAAAGGTTTGGTGGCCCAGGCAGTAAAGAATCTGCCTGCAATGTGGGAAACCTGGGTTTGATCCCCAGGTCGGGAAGATCCCCTGGAGAAGGAAATGGCAACCCATTCCAGTATTCTCGCCTGGAAAACCCTACAGACTGAGGAGCCTGGCAGGCTACAGTCCATGAGCTCGCAAAGAGTTGGATAGGACTGAGCAACTTCACTTATTAAAAAAAGTAGGTTAGAGGAAGCCATCCTTCTGTTTCCAACCCAGGCTGTCTGCTCCCATCACTCCTGTGACTGTGGGAGTCACTTCCAACCAAATGATGACAGAATGTCCAGCTTTCCCCCGGCCACCCTGGGACCTCTCAGCCAAGCCGCCCTCCTGGTCAGCTCCCAGTTTCTCTGACATGAGCCTTCTGGCTTCTACAGCCATGTATTTTTAAAAAATGTTTCATTTATTTATTTGTCTGCACTGGGTCCCAATTGTAGGACGTGGGATCTTTGATCTTCACTATGGCATGTGGGATCTTTAGTTGTGGCAAGTGGGATCTCGTTCCCTGACCAGGGATCAAACTCCAGCCTCCTGCATTGGGAGCATAGAGTCTTAGCCACTGGACCACCAGGGAAGTCCCAACAACTGTATTTTTATCTCCTGATAACAGTTAATACAGTATGTAGTATTAAGTAGGCATGTAATACGGGCTTCCCAGGTGACACTAGTGGTAAAGAATCCGTCTGCCAATCCAGGAGACATAACAGATGCGGGGTCCAGGCCTGGATTGGGAAGATCCCCCGGAGGAGGGCACAGTAATCCACTCCAGTACACTTGCCTGGAGAATCCCCATGGACAGAGGAGCCTGGTGGGGTCACACAGAGTAGGACACGATTGAAGTGACTTAGCATGCACACACGCAAGCATGTAATAGAAGATTGGTATGTGAATTTAGTTGCTGGTTTTAGAGCTGGAAATATATATATATATATGTATATATATAATAATATACTGTGTGTGCCAGGCACCGTCCTAAGCGCCTGAATGGTTTGTGCTGCTATTATGCTCTAATACTGAAGATGAGGAAAGAAAGGAATTAAGTAACTTGCTTCTTGCAAAGAGTCGGACATGACTGAGTGACTAAGCATACAGCACACCCCTTTGTCACTAGCTAGTAAGGGGCAGAAGCAGGACTCCGGTCCACGTGGGTTTGACTTCAGAAATTAGATCCAGGACCACATACGAGCAAGTGCCTGATGTGCTCTGCTCCCTGAATATAACACGTCCCTTGCACACAATGCACTCCTTATAATATCAGTGTGGAGTGAGGCCAGGGAGGCAGTTTGCCAGGGTCTCCCAGTTAGTGGCAGGACTGGTGGGCCTGGTCCCAGTCCCTTGGTCCCTGTCCTCGGGCACCTTCATTACCCACACCACCTCTCGAGGGTCCCCACCAGCCTGTGTCCACATTCCAGGCTTGTCTCCAAGAGAAGCCACAAGTAGCAGCTCTGGGTCAGATGGTGGCCAAGGGACTTTTGGTTTAGTTGCCTGGTGGGAGCCCCACAGACAGGCAAATTTGTTCCTGCCAGACCAGGGTCTGGGCTGGGGCTGCTTCTATCCCCTGCTGCTCAGCAATGGCTCCCTCCCACCAGGGCCTCTGTGGAGATCAGAGGCAGGCCAAGCAGGCCTGGCCCAGGTCCTGCCCACACCCCAGTGGGCACTATTGGTGTGGTCAGCCCTATTCTCTGCTACCAATCCAATGACGGCAGTCCTGATCCACCTGAAGCCAGTCAGCACATCGCCAACCCAATGGAGCTGAAGGCCAGTGCCAGGAGCAGGGTTAGAGGTGCTCTCTGGAGGCTTCTTTGGTGGTCCAGTGGTTAAGAATCTGCCTTGTCATGCAAGGGATGCTGGTTCGATCCTGAGGCTGGGACGATCCCATGTGCCATGGGGCAACTAAACCCGTGTGTCACAGCTACTGAGCCCATGCTCTAGAGCCTGAGAGCCGCAGCTACTGAAACCTGCATGCCTGTAGTCGGTGCTCCAACAAGAGAAGCCACTGCAATGAGAAGCCTGTGCACTACAGCTGGAGAAGGCCCGTGTGCAGCAACAAAGACCCAGCTCAGCCAAAAATTAAATACACAAAAATCTGAAACATTTTTATTCTTAACTATTTACCAAGAAAAAAAAAGGGCTCTCTGGCTTAAGTGATGGTTTGTCTTTTTACCTAAAGTATGTGGAAGAGGAGGGAGGGGACAGCCACAAACCAAGAGCTAAATTGAACTCAAAAGAAGCTGAAGCAGGAGGCTCTGGGCAGGAGGCTGACATCAGTGGCCATGACGAAGGGCCCCTGGGAGCTGCATCAGGCTGGCCTGGCCACTTGGTGGGGAGTAGATCAGCTCCACGGAGAGATGGGGCTGGCAGGTGCTGTTCTGCTTGGAGCTCTCTGGGGAGATCGAGGCTCTTTCAGAAAGTGACAAGCTGGTTGTCAGAAAGGTGGGGGCGGTGTGAAGTCAACAGAGACAGAGATCCCTGTGGCAGCCTGAGACTGGAAGGCCTGCAGTGTTGCTGGGATGCACAACCCCGGGGCGCTGTTTACACCAAGTTCTACAGAATCCTGGGGTCAGGGTTGGCGAAAAACTAGAGCAGGTCAAAAAGGATTGAAAAGATTTCTTGTCCCAGTGAAACAGATGGACGAAAGGAAACAGACACCTACTTCATTCTTTTTTTCCTCCTTTCCCTGAACTGGCTTCTTTCCTACAGATATGATTCCGCCATTAAAGACCTTAAGGAGGCCTTGACTCAGCTTCGAGGGAACCAGCTGATCGACTACAAGATCCTGGGGCTACAGTTCAAGCTGTTTGCCTGTGAGGTGAGGAGAGGAGGGCCTAGCCTGGGCAGTGGTGGAAGCCTGGGCAGCCGAGGGGAAGCTGACAGCTCAGATGCACAGCCATCTGTTGACACTTCTAGGAGCCCGAGAAGGCATTTTGCCTCCCCTCCCTTGGGACTCAGAGTTACCCTTAAGAAAAAACTCAGAACCATTGCTTGGGGCTCCTAATGGAGTCTTCAGTTACCTGAGTGCATGGATTTTGTTAACGTGAGGCTCAAAGGGCCATGTAGAAATGAGTTTGCTGGATTCTCTGAAGGGAAGCTTGGCTGGACATGAGTGTGTTGGTCTGTGAAAGTATTCGTGTGTATGTGTGTTAGTTGCTCAGTCGTCTCTGACTCTTTGCAACCCTATGGACTGTAGCTCGCCAGGTTCCTCTGTCCATGGGATTCTCCAGGCAAGAACACTGGAGTGGGTTGCCATTCCCTTCTCCAGGGGATCTCCCCAAGCCAGGGATTGAACCCAGGTCTCCTGCATTGCAGGCAGAGTGTCAACCATCTGAGCCACCAGGGAAGCCCGAAAACATTCATAATAATTTGCATGATTCAGGTTGACAGGGTGTTTTCTCAGCATTATATTAACAAATCCAAAATCACAGAGGTCTCTGCCCTAGCGAAGCTTCCTTTGTAGCAAAAACCAAAGCAAATAAAAAGGCAACAACAAAACAACAAAATAAACCAAAATCACAGCTTCACTCTCCATGCAGAAACTGCTTTACCCTGGCTTGGTTCCCAAGTTCACACACTTTACGATGAATGGTGTGGCCTCGTGTACTTGGTTGATACCCAAAGAAAGAGTGAGGATCATTTAGCACCAACCTGTACCCTCCTGGTCAAAGAACAGCTCAGAGCCCACAGTTAGGAAAGGTCTTCACAGAGGGGTAACATGTTCTGTATCACCAAGATGGAGACGCGTGACTGGCTTTGACTTTACAGGTTCATGTACTTTTTCCAGCCAACCCTCCCCACTCTCATTCTAAACCCCTAATATACACCAGTAACTTTAAAACTAAAATCCCTGCAAATGTAGATTTTTAACTGGCAGAATCAGTGAAAGAAAGCCCCTTGCTTGAGTTTCTCAGGCAGAAGAAGCCCAGTGTTCCCAGGGTCACTCAGGGCTAATAATAGAGTCCACAGCTGCCTGCGCCCCTGGGGACACGTGTCTCCATCCAGCCCCGCCGCAGGATAACAACTTCAGTTCTTGTCTAGGGAAATGAGGCTTTTTGGAGGGCTGGCATTTGGCCAGCTTCCAGCGTGCAGTCTCTCAACTGTGGTCCTTTTGATGCGTTGGACCAGTTCATTCTTTGTTCTTGGGACTGGCCTTTGCCTCAGAGGATGTTGAGCTACATCCCTGGCTTCTACTCACTAGATGCCTGTAGCAACCCATTCCCAGGGTGACAATTGAAAATATCTCTAGACATTGAGGATCACCCCTGATTGAGAATCATTTATGCCGATTAAAGTGTTGAGGGACCAAGAAGCTCTGGAGAAAGTGTCCTAGAATAGTGGCATCAAAGCAGAACTCCATGGGAGGAGTGTTCCTCCTGTAGCTGGGGTTGAAATAACCCAGGGGGCAGGAAATACTGGCTGTGCAGGCCTCTCTGCGAGGGAGGCTGGACTTTTCAGGGTCCCGTCTGCCACCTGGGACACTCCAGTCACTTCCCTAATTATACGACCACCCCTCCCTTCCCACCAGAATTCTGAGAAATCATACCAGAAAAAGAGTCTCAGGCTTTTCCCAGTCATGGAGTCATAAAAACCTGTTGCTAGAGAAGGCCTTAAGAGTAGGTGTCTGAGAACTAAGCAGGAAGTTTTAAATGGCCTCAAGGTCTCCTTTCTTCCTGCACGCATGTTCATGGGGGAGGATCAGGCCAGTCAAGCATGTTTGCAGGTGGCAACAGCTCATTGAGGCTCAGAAAGAGCCCAGGAAGGGAGTCTGGATCTCCACTTCTGGGCTTGGTCCTTGTCCCCATCGTTCAGCACCAGCCAACTAACTCTATGGGAAAACCAGCCCTGCCACCATCCATGTTGTTGTTCAGTCGCTCAGTCGTGTCTGACTCTTTATGACCCCATGGACTACAGGACACCAGGCCTCCCTGTCCTTCACTAGCTCCTAGAGTTTGCTCAAACTCATGTCCATTGAGTCGGTGATGCCATCCATCTCATCCTCTGTCACCCCCTTCACCTCCTGCCCTTAATCTTTCCCAGCATCAGGGTCTTTTCCAATGATCCAATGAGTCAGCTCTTCGCATCAGGTGTCAAAGTATTGGAGTTTCAGCTTATGCATCAATTCTTCCAATCAATCTTCAGGGTTGATTTCCTTTAGGAATGACTGGTTTGATCTCCTTGCTGTCCAAGGGAAACTCAAGAGACTTTTCTAGCACCACAGTTTGAAAGCATTAGTTCTTCGGTGCTCAGCCTTCTTTATGGTCCAATCTCACATCCATACTTGCCTTAATAAACAGTCCTCTTCTATTCTGGGTGAGGCCCGGGGCCAATCACAGTGTAGGCGGCAGACTGGTACTGAGAAGTGTAATAGTTTTCCACTGTGTGTTAGTTGCTCACTCCTGTCCGACTCTCTGCAACCCCATAGACTGTACTCCGCCAGGGACTCTCCAGGCAAGAATACTGGAGTGGGTTGCTATTTCCTTCTCCAGTTTTCCACTGCTGAATACCAAATTGCTCTAAAACAGAGTAGCTTAGAACAATCTGGGCTTCCCTGGTGGCTCAACTGGTAAAGAATTTACCTGCAATGCAGGAGACCTGGGTTCTATCCCTGGGTTGGAAAGATCCCCTGGAGAAGGGGATGGCTATCCTCTCCAGTATTCTGCCCTGGAGAATTCCATGGACTATTGTCCACGGGGTCGCAAAGAGTCAGACACAATTGAGTGACTTTCACTTAAAACGATTCTCTCACGGTTTCTGGCATCAGGAACCCAAGCTTGGCTGGGTGGTCCTGGCTCAGAGGCTCTCAGGAGGTTGCAGCAGAGATGTTGGTAGGGCTGCTGTCATCTGAAAGCCTGACCAGGTCTGAAGGATCTTCTTCCAAGGTGACTTAGGTACTTGGTGAGTTAGTGTTATTTCTTGGCAGGAGTCCTCATTTCTTCGCCACTTAAACCTCTCCCTAAGGCTGTCTGAGTCCTGTCATTATATGGTGGCTGGCTTCCCCCAGAGGAGATAATGATCCAAGAGGAACTGATA
Organism: Cervus elaphus; assembly: GCF_910594005.1. Classification (NCBI taxonomy): domain Eukaryota; kingdom Metazoa; phylum Chordata; class Mammalia; order Artiodactyla; family Cervidae; genus Cervus; species Cervus elaphus. Next base: position 66,007,626 of record NC_057828.1, on the reverse strand, counting down.
CAGAGTGTTGATGTCTTTTATAACTTAACCTCAAATGTCACATTATGGAAACCTCTCATTTCCATAATATTCTATTCGCTACACACATCAGCTCCCTTGGATGTGGAAGGGACTATGCAGATGGGGGAGTACCAGGACGTGAAATCATTGGTGCTGTCTTGAAAGCTGGTTGTACTAAAGCAAGGACTTTGGGATCAGAGATCCCAGCCCAACACTTCCTAGTCTAATAAACCTTGGTGAATTCAGTGTCATTTCTGAGCCTTGGGCTCTTCCTCATCTGTAAAGAAAGGCTGAGTACTTACCCTATACACATTTGCTATCATTCATTTTTGCATATGTTTATCATGTCTACTGGGGCTTCCCAGGTGGCTCCGTGATGGTAAACAATCCACCTGTCAACAGAGGAAATGCAAGTTAGATTCCCGGGTTGGGAAGATCCCCTGGAGGAGGAAACAGCAACCCACTCCAGTATTTTTGTCTGGAGAATCCCATGGACAGGGGCACCTGGCGGGCTATAGTCCATGGGGCCACAAACAGTGGGACATGACTGAGCACACACATAATGCCAGCTAGGGTCAGGCATGAGAGGTCCAAGGGGCCACAAGACAAGGTGTCAGCAGCCAAACGTTCATGGTCACGTATAATGTGAGGTGATTGGGTTAGGAGGAGAAAAGTGCTAGGGAAGGATTCTGGAAGCATAGAAGTGAGGCCCCTACTTTGTATGGTGGTTGTGTGGCTTAGAGATAATGCAGTTAAAGTGCCTGGCCCATAGTGATGGTCAGTAAATCATAGCAATCGATGATGATAAAGACAACAGACAGCACTGATTTCCAGGAGCCCCGAGTTCTTCATAGGTTTAGCTTTCTGACTACAAAGAATCCCCAGATGGTATCAGTCAGCAAACTCAGCCCTGTGGTCTTCCCCCAAACCACATGGGCATTGTCACCCTCCCCGAGAAGGCGGGCAAGGCCTCTGTGCTCAGCCTCCCAAGCAAGTCCCAAGATAGTTCCACAGACAACAGTGGTGGTAGTCATGAAGAGCTCTAAAGCAACCACCACGTGCCAAACAATGAAACTCAGTGCTTTACATGAATTCTTCATTTCTTACAAAAATCTGTAGGCAGGAAGCATTATTATCATCATTTTATAATGAAACTGAGGCCATTTAGTAGAAAATAGCCCTAGGGTCCCTCCACGGCACTGCCTCCATGCGTTACAACTTAGAAAGCCAACAGTCCCCTTCTCCGACCAGGCCTCAGGTGACAGGCTATACCTCCCTTCTGAAGCCCTGGAGAGCCACCCACACCCCACCCCAGGGCATCAGGTTGTGACTCCTATCACTTTGACCTGTGAGAAGCCTGCAGCAGTTCCTGGCCATTTAGTCATCCTCCATACATGATGTGAGGAGCCCTAAGAATCAGCTACACTGTCATTAACAAGTAAATTAGGGATTTTCCTGGTGATCCAGTGGTTGAGACTTTGCCTTCTGATGCACAGGGCATTGGTTTGATCCCTGGTTGAGGAGCTAAGAGCTCACATGTCTTGGAGCCAAAAAAAACCTGAAACAGAAGCAATGTTGTAACAAATTCAATAGAGGCTTTAAAAACTGTCCAGGTGCAAAAAAAAAATATCTTAAAAAAAAAAAAGTAAAGTAAACCCTGCCTGTTAGTTGCCATCTTGATTTCCTTCCACTCCAGGTGAAGTGTTGCCCTGGATCTGTATTGGGTCTCTTTCCAGCTTCAGGGAACTCTTGCCCATAGAGTTTCCTCCTGCCCATATGACTACACTACATCTTGTTACTCCTAGGTTCTAGAATGGGTTCTGTGGATGCAGGACGATGCATCTAGAATCCTCTGTCTCTCCATCCCACATCTGTCCAGTCTTTGAGCCCAGGACCAGTGGCAGGAGCTGGTCTGGGAGGCCACAAGCATGTATTTTATCCCCAGCTCTTCAAGGGGCCTTGAACACATCACTGCTGTCCATACCAAAACCACACAACAGCTCTAGCCCACCCGTGACCTACTTGGTTGTTGAAGGAATGCAGACGATGTTGGAGTTTCATGTTACATGATGTTTTCTCCACATCATCCTTGTGTTAGATATAACTCAGGAGCAATATTGATTGTACTATATTGTAGATATCTCCAGGAGAGCTGGGGAAGGGAGAAAGGTCACCAGGCAACATTCCAGGAGCAAAAAGTGCGAGCTCTTCCCTGCCTGGTCCCTAGATTCGGAGCAGCCTCAAGCTTTCTGCTGTGGCCTGTGCTTTTCTAGGTGTTATATAACATTGCTTTCATGTACGCCAAGAGAGAGGAATGGAAAAAGGCTGAAGAACATTTAGCGTTGGCTGTGAGCATGAAGTCTGAGCCGAGACATTCCAAAATCGACAGAGCCATGGAAAGCGTTTGGGTGAGTGCGCTGGCGAAGCAGGTGGCGAGAGGGTCTGCTTGGGTTTGGATTTGTTTCTGTGGACATGCCGATTGGGGATCAAAAATGTGGTGCTCTCACTTCCTCTGAGCTCCGGGTAACACTGATCTTGGGGTCTGTTTCCCTGTGGGATCTTGAATGTGGAAGTCTACGAAGCTGAAGCCTAGAGGAAGAGACAGCGGCGCCCTCCTCACGCCCCTCTGAGGGGGCTCTGGTGGGGGCGTGGGGGCAGCACCCAAGGGCAGAGGCTGTGCCCGCTCGCTCACCCCTGGGTTCTTGCAGCCTGGCTCCGAGCCAGGCACATGACAGTTCTCAAGAAAAAATGCATTGATTATAGGAACAAACGATGGGAAGTTGAGTTTGAGCACATGTAGGGATGAAGCTTGTTCTAAATCTTATTTTTAAACACCAGGAACAAGGGGGCTTAGGTCAGTCTGCACACATCTGTCCACGGCTGCAGCCCCCAGAGAGCACTGTCGTGGGCCTTGCTCGGGTCCTGGGCCACCCCTGGGGCTGTCGAGTGACAGCCCCACTCGAGCCACACAGAATGGGAGAGGGCAGCCCCTCTCGGAAAAGAGGGTGCTGGGCAAACAGCACCCGCAGATGTCTCGGGTCCCAAACAGTCCTCCCTGACACAATAAGTCCAGCCCTGCACGTGGAGAAAAAGCGCCCTTGAGAGGTTCTCTCAATGGATCCGCGCATCTGCTCAGTGAGGGACCAGGGTCGTCACCCCCATTTTACAGGTTGGAAAAGACTCTGTTCTCTGTGTTTTAGAAACAGAAGCTCTATGAGCCAGTAGTGATCCCTGTGGGCAGGCTCTTTCGGCCGAATGAGAGGCAAGTGGCTCAGCTGGTCAAGAAGGATTACCTAGGCAAGGCCACGGTGAGTGAGGCCGTTCGGAGTCCCCTGAGTCCCCTCTTGCATGAGCCCTGTGGAGTGAGGGCAAGGGGACCCTGGAGGAAGGGGCGCCTGCCTCTGGTTCTGCCCTGGGGAGGCAGCTTCTCACCCGAGGGTCGGCAAGCCCATCCTTAGCCACCGTCCACTTCGGGAACCAAGTCCCTGTGAGAACAGACCCAGAGCGTGAGGAAGGAAGGGGTCCTGGGGAGACCCAAGAAGGACGGGCACGCGGAGCCGGCACAGCCCTCACACCTCCCTGTCCCAATTTCAGGTCGTGGCGTCTGTGGTAGACCAGGACAGCTTCTCAGGGTTTGCCCCCCTGCAGCCACAGGTGAGGTGGTCCTGCTCTTCTCCGCGCGTCTCCAGGGCTGGGAAAGAGCCAATTCGGGCAGCCAGAGTGTCTGTGCTGAGCGGCCTTGTTTTCAGGGCTCCTTAAGCTGAGCTCTCGGTCTGCAGAGGGTGTCTGCCGGGCCACGCTTGCTCAGGGATCCCAGAGCGGGAAGGGGAACAAGATCATGTGCTTGGGCGTCATCTCAAGTCCTCAGGAGCCAGCCCTCCATTTCCCCCTCAAATGCCAGCCTTCACTTCTCTAAAGTTCCAGGAGAGCTCAGCGTGCCTCGTCTCTCCCGAAGCCTTGACCGTTCGCTCAGAAAACTGAAACAACAGCCGTGGAAGGCTTTTGCTTCTTGTCCCTTCTCAGACACAGGACACAGTGGGGGGATCTCTTCTGGCTGCACCCATCGGCCGCATGCAGTGATTCCCTCGGGAACATGGGCGGGGGTCCCCAGGGCGAACCATCTTTCCCCCCAAGCTGGGCTCACAGACGGTTCCAGATAGACTAGATACCAGTGGGTCTGGAATGTGAAGGTGGTGCTTCCGTGTGAAGGGAAGTGGGTAGTGCCGGCTGAGGACAATTCCAGCTCTGTGGCAACAGAACCGTTACGGGCAGGGGCGTCGGTCCACGCGAGCACAGCGAGGAGCTTCTGAGTGTGGTGGTCCCACGGTCCAGGGTGCACACACCTGGCCACTCTGGGGGCCGCGCTGACAGCCTCCCAGGGTCAGAGAGTTGACTGCTGGCCCAGAAGGCCACCAAGGCTGGGGAACCGGAGGCTAAGAGGAACAGAGGAGGAGAGCAAGAGAGGCGAGATTCTTTGACCTCTCTCTTTACCAGAGAGTTGAAGAAAGCCTTGCAGGACTCCCTTGGGCTTTGGGGCACCCAGGGGACTCCCAGAGGGGAAAAAGCCCGGATAACTGGGCTCCACAGTTCTCAGGGTAGAACAGGGATCACACTTCAAAAGGAGATTCTTACCTGACCAGTGGACCTTGAGTTTATTTTCATTTATTTTTAAAAATTTTTATTAAGTTATAATTTACATATCATACAATTCACTTACTTCACTTGCACAACTGAATGAGTTTGGGTATATTTACAGAGTTGTGTAACTATCATCACAGGCATGGAGGTTTTTTTGGCCACATGGCATGTGGGATCTAGTTCCCTGATCAGGGATCAAACCCTCGCCCCCTGCACTGGAAGCACAGAAAGCCACTGGAATGCCAGGGAAGCCCCCTGAGTTGGTTTTTAACTACCCACGGATGTCATGTGATAGAGCAGATGTTAATTATAGAGCAGTACTTTGAGAAACTGTCCTAGGAGGGGGATGGAGTTCAAGGGCAGAAGCACCCTCATGATGCCATGTTGCTCTGTGACAGCTAAAACTCCAGAAACCAAGTCTGGCTCAAGATGCATTGCTGTGCTGGTGAAATCTGGGCCCAGGGAGCTGGTGGGAGGTGTTCTTTTCCAGTTTAGTCAGGGTACATGATTGCTTTCTCCCTCGAGAGTGTTCTAATTGAGCCAGAAATGCAGTCTTCAATGTTCTGGTCTAGAAGGAGGCTTAAATTACTATTAACTGTCTGTTCTCTCTCCCCTCCTTCCCTTGTGATCCTGGCTTCCTTTATTTCTCCTGAATGTCCGACAGGCAGCTGAGCCTCCACCCAGGCCGAAAACCCCAGAGATCTTCAGGTAAGTTAGATTTAGACCAAAATGCAGAATATCCAAACTCCCAAGCCTGAACTGAGGGCAACGAAGGGGTGAAGAAGGTGAAGCTGGGGTCAGGGTCCAAATTGTGAGGAATTTAGCCTGGCACATCAGGCTCCTCCTGCTTTCAAGGCTAGAGCGGAATGACAGTGGGAATGGAGCTTCCAACACGGTGAGGCTGACGGTGGTGACCTGGCTACAGCCGCAGGGTGGCATCCCCATGCCAGCGTGCACCCAGAGAGCGAGAGGTTGTCGCTGAAGGACCACAGTGTCTGTGGAACACCACGCTCTGAGGGCTGCACACAGACCTCAGGGTAGAAGAGAGGAGGGTGCCCTCCTCTCAGGAGGAGCCCCCTGAGAGGCCAGGCTCCCTGGAGCTGGGAGAGCAGAGTGGGAGGCCGGAACGGCGTGTCCTTTCCTGTGTGGGCGCGTTTTTCACTCCCTGTTGGCACACGTTTTCTGAAGAAGGAAGAGGAAGGACTCGAGAAAAAGAAGTCATTCTTCTGTAAGAGGAGAAGCCGAGGATGACAAAACCTACAGCTTTCTTCAGAGTTATCTCTAAGTGAAGAAGCAAGCCCAGCTTCCCCCTCCCCACTAGGGAAGGTTGTAACAAGGAGTGCAGAGAGTGCCAAAGCAACAAGAAAAAAGGAAGGGGGCTATGAACTCACCCCTAAGCTCCCCATGTGCTGGGGGGGGCCGTCTCCCCTGCAGAGATGGATGCAGGGTCTGGAGACAAGAGGAGGGGCCGAAGGAAAGGTAGCAGAGTGGGAGGGAGAGGGAAGCAGCCTGGAGAGGCCAGCCGGCTGCAGTCACACATTCTGAAGTGGCTCAGATGGGACGCCCCAGAGCGGAGCAGGCCTTGAGGAAACAGTAAAGGGGAAACATTACATAATGCAGAGTAAGGCAGCCTCACATCCCCCCACTGCCTCCCGGCCCATCTCTCCTACTTTCTGTCCCTCCCCCGTGGACGGCCCCAGCTGGCTCTAGGGCAGGGGTACCCAACCCATGGGTCATGGACTGGACCAGTCTGTGGCCCGCTAAGGAACTGGGCCGCACTGTAGGAGGCAAGTGGCAGGGAGCGAGCAAAGCTTCATCTGTGTTTACAGCTGCTCCCCATCACTCAAATTACCACCTGAGCTCTGCCTCCCGTGAGGTGAGCAGCGGCATTAGGTTCTCATAGGAGCTGGAACCCTAACCCTAAAGTCAAGGCGGAATATCCTGAAATTGCCACAAAACAGAAACACAGTGCACAAGAAATGCAGTCATGTCTAAACCATCCCCCCACCCTGGTCCATGGATAAACTGTCTTCCATGAAACCCATCCCTGGTACCAAAAAGGTTGGGGACTGCTGTTCTAGAGGATTTCTCCTCCCCCGTCCCCCACTCATCTCCTCACCCAGTGGGTTCTCATCCACTTTCTACTTTGCACCCTGGCATCTGATTGGGCCCCGCCCAGACTCAGCCACTGGCCAAGCACAGCTGGGATCCTTCCTCTTCAGAAGGGAAGGGAGGATGGGGGTTGCAAGGCGTCGTCAAGTGTTGCGTTATGTTTTGTTTTACTCTTGCCCCACTGCATGTGTGGTTACGGAGCATGTTCACATGCAGAGTCCTCTTGAGCCCTCAGATGGGCAACTCCCTGCTCGGGGTCACCTGGGCAGTTAGAGGTGGAAGTGAGGCTCCTGGCTCCGGATCCATAGTTGCTGACCCACAGCATCATGGGAGCAGATGTGGTCCAGGCTAGATGGTGGATGGGATCTCGAATCTTGTGTCCACCCCTCCTCTTCTCCCCACCCCCATCCCGCAGGGCCCTGGAAGGGGAAGCCCACCGTGTGTTGTTTGGGTTTGTGCCTGAGACACCAGAGGAGCTACAGGTCATGCCAGGGAACATCGTCTTTGTTTTGAAGAAGGGCAATGATAACTGGGCTACGGTCATGTTCAACGGGCAGGTATTCAGAGGATGGGGCGGTGGGTTTATGGGCACAGGATCCTGGCAGCACATGGCAGAGCTTTTTGAGGAGCAGCATCTGCTGCCTTACATGCAGGCCAGCTGCCCCCTCTTTCTCCTGTCCCCCCACCCCTCCCCACGTCTCTGGGCGTCCTGCACTGTGGCTACTGACGAGTGCATCTTTGCTTCCCCCTTTCTGGCTCCGCGATGCTGCGCTGCAGAAGGGGCTCGTTCCCTGCAACTACCTCGAACCAGTTGAGTTGCGGATCCATCCTCAGCAGCAGCCTCAGGTAACGGAGCACCAAGGGCTGACCCGTTCCCTTCCCACCCCTGAACCCCGCCACCGACAGACCATGGGGGGGAGAAGAGCAGAGAGGAAGAGGCACTGGGGACTCACTAGTCCCGAGCCCACCTTGAGTTGGTACCAGCTGCCCAGAGCTGAACCTAGGGATGAAAGAAAAAACCCAGATGTGCTGAGTGGAGGCATCAGCAGGTCCTACTGGGCCCCCAGCTCTGTGATCCCTCCTGGTCAGGGGTGACCTGACCACAGCTACAGCAGGTGATGACTTAGGTCTTCCCAGGAGGTCTTCTTCACCCGGAAGAATAGTCAACGTGCTGGCTGGTGAAATCCACTCACCATAGGAAATCTGCTTTAGAGCACTGAGTCAGAGTGGACCTTGCCAGCCACTGCTTCCATGCTGCTGCCACCCCCACCACCCTGTCTTGATGACCTGCCCTTCTGCCAGGCCTGGGGAGTGGTCTTTGTTGGATCTGTGCAGATGCCTGATGGCAACAGATCCTGTCTCTCTCTAGACTGTGCAACCAGTTATTCTCTGTGGGGTTGGCCTTCCCTGATCACAGTCACGATGTCTAGATGACTGGAAGAGTTCTAAATGCCATGTAGATGAGAAGTGGCATGTTTCCTTTGAAGGGGCAAGGTGTAGAGTGAGAGGCTGAGCTAAGACAAGGGTCCTACCCTGCCTCCAGTGGGTTTCCAGTGTGGCAATTGAGGTGATTAGGCAGCAAGGGCCTTGTGGCTGGGGGGTTAGGATTCTTATTTTCTCATTATTTCTACTGTGATTGTTTTCACCAGGCCCACTCTGTCTCCCACTGAACCAACACTTCCCTTCAATTCAGTTCAGTTGCTCAGTTGTGTCTGACTCTTTGCAACCCCATGGACTGTAGTATGCCAGGCTTCCCTGTCCATCATGAACTCCTGGAGTTTACTCAAACTCATGTCCATTGAGTTGGTGATGCCATCCAACCATCTCATCCTCTGTCGTCCCCTTCTCCTCCCGCCTTCAATCATTCCCAGCCCTTAGTCTCCACTAAATGTCATCACCACTCCAACTTTTAGGAAGTTGTTTGCATCTGGCCCCCTTCCATGGTGGTCTGCAGGGTCTCCCCCAGTCCTACCCCTGCCTAAGAACTGTGTCTGCATGAAGGTTCTCACCCTCTCTCCCTGTCCCCTCCAGGAAGAAACCTCCCCGGCGTCTGATATCCCAGCTCCTCCGAGTTCCAGTGCTCCTGGAAGACCCCAGTTGTCACCAGGTTAGTGTCTCTGGAGGACCATCCCGGGATTGGGTGCAGAAGTGCTCCAGACTGCCTGCCCACCAAGGGTTGCTCTCTCATCCTGACAGAATCTGGTTTCTTGTACTCCCAGCTTATGATTACAAGGCCCCAGAGCGCCGCCCCTGCTCCTGTGTCACTCACCCACCCAAAACACAGGAAAACAGAAATCCTTCCTCCCTGCCTGCTCCAGAACATGCATGGAGCTTGGGTAAAGGCAGCTGCTTTCTGGTGGGCTGTGAGCATCCCAACTCAGTCATTAAGTAGTGGGACCTTATCCCAGGAGGAGAGGTTCAAGTAATTATACCTGTTGACCTCAGAGCGGGGTGAAGTGGTTCTTCTCAAGTGACTGAGGAGCTCTATCTAGAAAAGAAACTCTGCAGAGCCCCGGAGGATGGACCAAGAACCAAGGTGCAGACATGAGAGGGATACTCTCCTGATACGTGGAGGTGGCTGCCCTGGGAAGTCATGGACTTTTGGTTACTAACGTGGGTTAAGCAGATCCTGAGTAAGTGCTTGGTAGAGATGCATTGACTAGGTGACCTGTTCAGATCCTAGATCAATGACTGTCATGCCCACCTGATCAACAGAATCACTTGGGATGCTCCCCACCCCTATTTTTACTTTGAAAATATTAAACCTACAGAAAGGTTGAAAGTATGGTACAATATGAACATAAGAATATCTTTCACTTAAATTCAGTAATTATTAACATTTTGCATCATGTACTTGGGCTGCTCCTCTCGTTAATATAATTTTTTTTCTAGTTGCTGAACCACTTGAAACTAAGTTACAGACTCATGACACTTCACCCTATACTTCAGCATCTGTCTCCTAAGAACAAGGATGCTCTTCTGCATAAGCACAATATAATTGTTATATCTAGGATAGTGTTAATATAGTATATGTTATTATATAATATAGATTATATATTTCATATTCAAATTTCTCCTATTATCCCCCACTGTCCTTGACAGCTTTTTTTTTCATTTATTTTTATTAGTTGGAGGCTAACTACTTCACAATATTGTAGTGGTTTTTGTCATACATTGATATGAATCAGCCATGGATTTACATGTATTCCCCATCCTAATAGCTTTCTTTAATTTATATTTTCTAGGGGCCCATCAGGATCACATATTAACCTAGGAAGATTTTAAGAATGTAGAATCAAAGGCTTTTGATTCTGATTTTTTAGGACTGGAATCAGGCTTAGAAACCTGTTTTTCTAGGAAAAAAAATCCAAAGAGATTCTAATGATCAGCTGGGTTTGAGATCAGTGGTCTTTTTCAAGCAGGCACTGCTGTTTCCATGGTGAATATCACTATACATACTTTTCTTATATAAATTATATGTGTTTAGTCACTCAGTCATGTTTGACTCTTTGCAATCCCATGGACTGTAGCCCACCAGGCTCCTCTGTTCATGGGATTCTCCACGCAAGAATACTGGAGTGGGTAGCCATTCACTTTTTGGGTTGGGAAGATCTCATCCCAATCCCATCCCAATCCCAACCATGGAACTGAACCCAGATCTCCTGAATTGCAGGCAAATTCTTCACCATCTGAACCACCAGGGAAACCCCAGAAATTATATATGTACTGCTACATTAATATATTTTAAACATTAGAAAATATACAAAAGATAAAGGACAAATTAAAAATAAGTGGTTATTTCTTCCTGTGGCCCCTGGCTGATCCTATACTCCCTGGTTTTGTTTTGGTGGAGCCCACTGCTTTAACTGACCTTTGGGAATCTTGCATGATACCACTACCCCAGCAGCACTACGGTTAGCTGTCCTTTGGGATCCCTCCCTAACCCCATGGGCTGGTGAGGATGTGACGGTCCTTTGGTAATTACCTATATGCTCCCTAGAAGCAGAGACTGGGTTCATTTGTGTGTTCATGGCTTTGCCCTTCACAGCTACCCAATGATTTCCCCCACAGTTTATTAAGGTTAATAATCACCCCACAGGTTAAAGCATATGAGGTTGGGTGCCTGGTTCATCTTGTGTATGGCAGGGGCTAGCCAAGAGTGTTCATTCAATATCTTCCTTTGTTTTACTCTCACCTTCTCCATTTAGGTCAGAGAGGAAAAGAAGAGCCCAAGGTAATTTTTTTTTTCTCAAGGGGTACAGAGAGGAAGAGCTTAGGTTGCCCACCTAACCATTTCTACTGGTGGTTTCCTTGGATTGTAGAAAGAGCCCCAAAGGAAGGGGTATACCAGTTGTTACCATACATACAGGGACCAGGGACACCCCCCCTCCCATTTGACAATCTCTCCCTCTTCCATGCACACACTGCCTGCTGGCCCATGGCTGGTGGGCCAGGTACCACCCATAGGAATTTTTATCCAAGTGTGAGTTGAGCTGGAGGACAGGGCTCTGAAGGCCCTCTCATGTTAGTGTGAAACCAGGCACTTCTGGGCCTTTCCCCGCCATGGGGTCCTTACTCCCTGGGATCCAGCATGTTGCTCGGAGGACGCCTCAGGCACTCACAGATTCCCTTTGCTGGTTCTCCTGGCAGGAAGTCAAGCTCAGTGTCCCCGCGTCCTACACACTCAAGGTGCATTACAAGTACACGGTGGTCATGGAGACTCAGTTCAGGCTCCCCTACAGCCAGGTCCGGGACATGGTGGCTAAGAAGCTGGATCTCCTGCCGGAACACACGAAGCTGAGGTGAGCGGCACACAGGGAGACGTGAGGGTACAGCCGGGCGCCCGCAGCTGGCCAAGGATGGGCCTGCCCTGCTGCTGTCTGACTTGCTTCTCCCTCACTACCTCTACCCAGCTACCGTCCTCGGGACAGCAATGAGCTGGCGCCCCTTTCAGAATTCAGCATGAAGGATGCCTGGGACCAAGTGAAAAACTACTGCCTGACGCTGTGGTGTGAGAACACCGTGGTGAGTGCCCAGGGGCATGGAAGGCTGGATTTCCAACAGGCCACTTCCTCCACCACAACTGAGCATTCACCCAGTGCCTGCTGGGTGCCTAGCCTAGGTGTAGTGTTGGGAACATGGCAGGTAACAAGCTGCAGCTCTAGCATCCTCACCCGGGGTGCAGCTGGGAGAGGTTTTCCCACAAGAGCAGAGCAGGCCCAGGAGCCCACAGAAAGCTTCAGGGCCCTTCCATCTGCTGCCACACCTAAGGTTTAGCCTCGATCAAGCAAGGTTAGAATGGAGTCGCAGCGTGAGGCCGAGTTCACAGCCATTCTTCACCTTAAGTTTCCATGGGGAAGGACATTTGGGAGTGAAAAAAAAATTAGCGAGCATTTATTTCATGAAGATGACTTGCGTAACAACCTTCTACTAACAGCAAACATCTACTGAGAAGATCCTGTGTGCCAGACACTGTGCTAAGCGCACTCTGTGTATGAATTCTTAAAACCCCATAACTCTGAGGTACGTGTTGTTATCCTGTTTTATAACGTAGGTGACAAGGCAAAGTGAGGTCCCCCTGGCCAACATTACTCAGCGCCTGCCTGTACTCTTGAACAGGGCTCCCATCCTGTTAGGAGTCAGGCTGCACGGCAGGAGGTGAGCGGCCCGTTAGCAGGGGAAGCTTCATCTATGTTTATAGGTGTTCCCCATCACTTGCATTACTGCCTGAGCTCTGAAAGTGACAGTGAAAGTCGCTCAGTCATGTAACTCTTTGTGACCCCATGGACTCTATAGTCCATGGAATTCTCCAGGCCAGAATACTGGAGTGGGATCTTCTCCAGGGGATCTTCCCAACTCAGGGATCGAACCCAGGTCTCCCACATTGGGGGCAGATTCTTTACCAGCTGAGCCACCAAGGGAAGCCCAAGAATATTAGAGTGGGTAGCCTATCCCTTCTCCAGTGGATCTTCCCGACCCAGGAATCGAACCGCAGTCTCCTGCATTACAGGCAGATTCTTTACCAACTGAGCTATCAGGGAAGCCCACCTGAGTGCTCCTCCTATCAGATAAGCAGTGGCATTAGATTCTCATAGGAGCTCAAACCCTACTGTAAACTGCATGTGAAGGAACTAGATTGTGCACTCCTTATAATGATCATCCCGAAAGCATCCCAACCCCCCTAACCCCAGGTCTGTGTTAAAACTGTCATCCATGAAACTGGTTCCTGGCGCCAAAAAATGTTGGGGACTGCTGCTCTTGAACACGTCGATGTACTGACAGAAAAAGGGCAGGTTATCCATAGGCCCTGGGGTCTAGAAGAGTTAACTGACTCTCCAGTGAGAATGAAGGGAGTCAGGAGCAAAGTTCGAGGCTAGAAGTAGCAGCTACATGTTAGTACTCTTCGGCTTTGTCCCTCAGTCTCCCAAGGAAAGGTTGCCATTTCTTTTTGCTGTAGATGTTAATTTTCTCTCCCAACAATGGTCCTTGAAAATCATCCATCTGCTTTCTGTCAACAAAGTTTTTTGTCTTTTATGTCATATCAGATAAGTGGATTGTACAGTATATATATATTGTGTCTTAATAGTCCATTTCTTTTGAATGCTAAATGGTATTCCATTGTATGGATACCACAACTGGCTTATTCATTCAGCTGTTGGTGCACATTTGGGTTGTTTCCAGCGTTTGTCTAGTGACATTAATTCTTCAACAAACATTTGCCAGGCACTTACTGCTCTCTAGATAGGTACTGGAGATATAAAAACTAGCAAGACACAGGCCCTTTTTCATAAGGGGAAGAGCAAGCAGATGACTACAAAGCGTGTGTGCAGTAAACTGATGGAGACGCACAAATGCTTTACTCTGTTATGTACGAATTTATGTAACATCGGGAGGGTTTCTCACCCAAAAATGCTGGAGGGAAGTGGGACAAGTCTTCCTAGAGAAAATGATGCTGAAATTGTCTTGAAGCTTAGTCTGAAAATGGTGCATAGTAATTAGCAAGGTGGAGGAGGTTAGGGTGAATGTATTATATAGATGGAAAGAACCAGAGGGACGACCACAAGAATCAGCCCAGTGGGAAAGGGGGGCTCAGTGCTGTTGGACAGGGACAGTGGTGGGAAAGATGTTGGAAAGACCACAGGGCCAGATGGGGGTAGCCTTGGACACCACTGTGCTGGGTTGATACTGTGAGCAGGCAAGATGATAGTGAGGTCTTGCTCTGTATTGGTAATTTAAGGGGCACATGAGCAAGGCAGGGAAATCAGCTAGGCTGGCTGGTGAGCTTCCTCTGAGTAAGCAGCTCCCGACCCACAATAGGGAGGCTGGGGAGTCCTGACACAGAGACCATGAATCTGCAGTTCCCACTGCCCAAAGCTGCCAAGTGGGGTCCCACTGACACTTCAGTTCTTCCTCTTCTCATCTGTTTCCTGCTTTAGCCTTTGTCAGCTGTGGCATCTGCAGTTTTATCTGCCTAGGGGGTATAAAACTAAATAGCTCCTAAGGGAATCCTTGGTCAACTACTAATTTTCAGCCACAAATGGACTTTTGACACCATACAAATGCCCACAGCAGGAAAGCTATTCCAGACATGTAGGCCGTGGGCCCAGTGAGTCCTTCCTCCAAACCCTCATCCCCACAGCTGGGTAGGGGTTACTGCTCAGTTAGGGAAGGGTCTCCTTTGCACTCAAACCAAAGACAAACGTTTGATCGGGGGTGGGGGGCTGGAAATGGGAGGGGAAGAACTAAAGAGGATGGATCTGGAGGCAGGCCCTGTAGTAAACCCCACAAAGTAAACCTAGTGGTCAGGGTTCAGAAAATTGTCTCAGGAAGTGGAGCCACTGGAGCTGAGACTTCGGGTGCTTCTGGCTGAAAGACCCAGGACCCTAGGAGTGAGTGAGTGTCCATGCAAGGTGTCCCTTTCAAAGTTTGAAAGGTCACTTTAGGTTTTCCAATGATCTGTGTTTGGACTAACCCCTTCAGTTCTGTCTTGAAAGGATTCCTATTAGTTCAGCTCTAAATGTGAATTTGTTGTTCAGTTGTGTTTGACTGTACAACCCCATGGACTGCAGCACGCCAGGCTTCCCTGTCCTTCCCCATCTCCTGGAGTCTGCTCAGATTCACGTCCATCGAATTGGTGATGCTATCTATCCATCTCATCCTCTGCTGCCCCCTTCTCCTCTTGCCCTCAATCTTTCCCAGTATCAGGGTCTTTCCCAATGAGTCAGCTCTTCATATCAGGTGGCCCAAGTATTGGAGCTTCAGCTTCAGCATTACTTCACTGCAAAGGTTGATTTTGATGTTTTAAATTATTTTTTGTTGTTTTTGTTAATGATTGTTAACTCCCACAGGGAGTTCCTGATTAACAGCTTTGGGGTGGTGCAAATTTGCCTTTTTGTAACAAGGTGCTCAGTGTTATGGGTGCTGGGGAAAGGGTGCTGGATTTGGGAGTTAGGTTTGACTTTGGGTTCTGTCCCTTACCTGGGATTCAACCTGTTTCTCCATCCGAGAAAAATTAACAATTGTACCTATTCTACCTTTTTCAGGATTAACATAAGGTTTCACTAGCATTTTAAGAGGATCTACGGTCCTGCAGACCTTTTGGTTTCACTTACCCAACCATACAGTGTTCATAAAAGTACACACCAGGTCTATGCTAGGCACTGATCACAAACTTGGCTTTGAGTTTATATCCCAGGTGTTACATTGACATTTTGCTGATTGATTCCTTCAGTGATGTTCAATGTTCATGGCAGGAAGTTACGAAAACTAATAGTACCTTTACTATTTCAGGGTGACCAGGGCTTTCCAGAAGAACCCGAAGAAAGCAAAAAACCTGGTGCTAATAACCAGACAACAGAACCTGAGCTTAAGGAAGGGAGCAAAGTGGTCGCTCTCTTCAGTTACGAGGCTACCCAGCCAGAAGACCTGGAGTTCCTGGAAGGGGACGTAATCCTGGTGATATCAACGGGTAAGTGCTACTCCCAGAATATAGAAACTAATGTACACATTAGCAGCAATAAATACAAGGACAGAGAGAAGAAAACATCAGTCAGCTACAAACTTTAGCCAATGGTTTCAATTTCCTTTCCAGTTCTTAGTGGGAGAGAGCAAAACTGAGTGTTCACCTCTCCATCTGTTGCTCTCCTGGGCAGGGAAGCAACCAATGGCAGACTTCGGTCACAGATTAAAGACTGTTTTGGAAGCCATGGGTTCTCACACGGGAGTTAATGAATTGGAAGGGGGCTTCAACCACTTTGTGTTTGCACTGAGCCATGTCATACTGATGTTTTGCAAACTATAGGTCTTTAAATTGATGTACTTTTTGAAGATGAAGGAAAAAGAGCATACATTTTGCCTTAAAAAAACGATTCAGAATTGCTCTCTCTGGTGACTTCCCAGGTTGTTAGAAATCAAACACAGTAAAAATTAAAGTAAGTGAGGGTTCTAACTTACTGCTTCTCAAACTTAAGTATGCTCGTGCATCTTTTGTAATTTGTTAAATTCCTCTGACCCAGCGCCAAAAATTCTGATTCAGGTCTGGGGTGGGGCCCACTAATTTGCATTTTTAACAAGATTCCAGGTGATGCTGGTCTACTGACCATACTGAGAAGCAGCATTCTATTAATAACTCATGGTTTGACACTCTTTTTCTTTACCTGGTAACAAGAGTCAGAGCAAAAGTTTCACTCACATGGCTGAAATCTTGTACATTAGCAATGCAAAACAGTGAAAACAGAACACCATTATCAATTATAACAGAAAATTAAGAAATGAGAGGGAAAAATTTTGAAGTTAATGGGGGTGAAGAGTGAGTATACGACTGTAGCAACAATATAAGAAATGAAAAACAAACGGGAAAAAAAAAAAACAGGGAAAAAAAAAAAGAAAAAGAAAAACAAACAGGGTGCATGATCAATGTGTATATTCTAAAAGGGAGAATGGAAACTCAGTTTTAAGAGTTGGATTTAACTCCCCACACCATTTTTAAAGTGTCAACACCAAGCAACTGGCTAAATTTTTTTTTCAGGGGTGGGGATGAGATAAAGATGAACAAATGCTCTGAAAAGTCTTCTGGGTAGATATGGAGAGAAGGTGGTATACTCTTTACTGGGATTTGTATAGAAGTCTAAGTTGATTTAATTCAGGAAGTATCTATGTAAGATTTTGAAACTTTTATAACACACAGGGAAATAGAATTCAACATAAACATTGTGTAGGGCTAAGAGGTTGAGTTCAGTTGTATTCAACAATTATGAGATAGTTTCATTCCAAAAGTTTCTCAAATTTTAAATGTCAACCATCTGGGGAACTTGTTAAAATGGATTCTGAATCAGGTTTGGGGTGGGACCTGAGATTTGGCATTTCTAACAAGCTCCCAGGATCCAGCACAAATGCTGACACTCGTATCATAGAAGGGAGAATCAAGACAACAGTTTGCAATTAGAATTACCTTGGGTGAACTCGGATGCCCAGCTACACTCCACACTAATGGACAGTTTCTGGGGACAGGATCCAAGTACTACATGGTGCTGCTGTAATGTCTGATGGAGACATGTTACATCCAAAGATGAGCCTCTGATCTGAACAGCTTCTACAGTCTGTTGGATGGGCTCTAAAATAGGTCATAGCTACCTAAGGTGTCTGATATTTATTGGCAGAATGACCCCAAACAAGCTATTAATCTCTCGTGTCTTCTCAGAACCTAGACTGAGTTACGTTCCCCTGGAATGTAGCTTTCAACTCCACAGAAAATTTAAAATGGGGATATTGGTGGCTCAGAGGTCAAAGCGTCTGCCTGCAGTGCAGGAGACCCGGGTTTGATCCCTGAGTTGGGAAGATCCCCTGGAGAAGGAAATGGCAACCCACTCCAGTATTCTTGCCTGGAGAATCCCATGGAGGGAGAAGCCTGGTAGGCTACAGTCCATGGGGTCATAAAGAGTTAGACACGACTGAGTGACTTCACTTTGATACACTTTTGATTATCTATAACTGAGTTATGAAGTCTATGCACATACTTTATTAAAGTCTCAAAGAGGGGCTATGAAAATTCTTGTATTTTACAAACATGGACTGAACCCATCATTGCTCCAACTCACAATTCTTTGACCATTCACTAGTGAACAGTCATTATTAATCTATTTAACCAATGGCATATCCCTGTCCTGTAATCAAAACAAAGGTTCCCAACAAAGCTAAAACTCTATGTTAAAAAAAACCACCTCATACATAAGGATTCACTGTTCAATTTCTTTGGTAATTTTTTGAAGGCTCTACTTTTTCTGCATTTTACTTCTCTACAAAAACCAATAATGAGATAGCTCCTATGTTCACTCTTACCAGTCACTTTTCCAACACTGACTTTTCCCTGTCAGCACAACTGGGGGTGAAGAAGGACCAACATAAGTTCAATGTGGACTACTCGGGTGAGGGAATTCTATATTCATTTTAGAAGTCAACGTATATTTTTCCTTTTATCAGTGAATGAAGAATGGCTGGAAGGGGAGTGCAAAGGGAAGGTTGGCATTTTCCCCAAAGCTTTTGTTGAACAACATGCAACTACAGACTTGGAAAGCACGCCCTGAGGAGTCTAGGATGTTTCACAACCTACAACGTTGAAGAAAAGGAAGTACCATCATTTACAAGATTTAACATGCCTCTGCCATACATTCGAGACACCCCTCTGGAAGCATTAATTCATCTACTCTTCCGTTAAAACTTAACCTATTAGACGATGATGTAAGAACTTACAATGATTACCGTCAAGACAGGGAGGGGTGGTGGTCAGAAATGTCTAGAAGAGGAGGGTCTTCTAGGGTGCAGATAATCTGTTTCTTGCTCGGAGTGCTGGCTACTCAGATGTGTTTGGTTTGTGAAAATTCACCAAGTTGTATACTTACTGTTGGTACACTTCTCTACATATGTGATGCCTCAATAAAAAACTTACAAAAACATGATACCCAGAGTGCAGGCCCAAGACCTAAGTATAAAAATCCCCACTCCTACATCATTACTATCACAAATTCTCAGGGACCGAGGTAACTTAATAGGTAATTCAGAAGATGTGCGCATGCACGCCTACACACATGAAGCTAACATTTTCGGGATTAAAAGTCTCGCTGCTTAAACAGAACCTAGACTGAGTTATGTTCCCCTGGAATATAGCTTTTAATTTCACAGAAAATTAAAATACTGGAACTACATCCCTTGATTTCTTCTCATAGAGGACATCTGTTAAAGAGTATATGCCAACAGTGAGTATATGCCACTAATACTTGAGATGAAAAGCGGCCATGCTCAGGAAGCCAGTTGGTTAGTACTACCCTACTAGGTAACGTTTGTTTTTCAGGATTAACTTGGGTGAGCTTCCATAAATTCAAAAGGCTGGCCTTAATTCCCCTTCCTCTTGCGGAATATTCTGCTAACAATTTTTCAAGTGTGTAGGTGCTTATGAAAAGTACACTTAGGAGACAAACTGTAGACTGAATCAACATCAATGTGAAAACGCAGCTGGTGGGTGTGCGCGCACACACACAGGTGAGGTGCGGTGTTGGCTCCCTCACACAGCGAAGGCTGGCAGGATACTGCTGGAAATCGGGGAACACAACTTGGGGAAATACAACTCCACAGCAAAGAACACCAAATACTGTTGCTGCTCATCACAATGAGTTGAGTTTACTGGGCCAATAGGATACACGGTCTCTGAGCTGCCTTATTAAGGTAACAGTAAGGATAAAAATGCTGAGTTGTTGACTCCTTTGCATAAGCCATTCTTTATTAGAACCCATCCCTTTTTGTAATCCTGCACATCAGTTTGAAATATTACTAAAAGCAAAAATAACCCTGAAGCATATTCGGTTTTTGACCTTCTTTAGTTCCCCTAGATGACTTGTGAGTAGTTTAAATTTGTTAAGTTGGATTTTCTTTTAGGATAGGAAAGAAACAATCTCTACACAGATCTGGTTGGAGAGAACATGGTTTAATTAAAGGCAAAGCTGATTTCAGCAGCTGCAGGTCTTGCACAGACAGACCAAAACAAATAAACAAAAACAAAAGAAACACAAAAGAAAGTTTGCTACACAGAACCAGTTTCTGATGAAGATTCTCCTTTCCCTCCTCATTACTCCACACTGAGGATGATAAGGCGAGGAACCCCGCCCCAAGAGTCAAAAAACATTCCAAACACCAAATTCTCATGCAGAAATGGGGCTGCAGACAGGACGTGGGCACTGCGGGAGCGAGAGACGGCGAACCTGGTGGGCATGTCGAGGGTGCAAGAGTCGGTGACAGTTCAAACACTGGAATGTTGCAGCTGCCTGAATGCAGAGCTCAAACACACAAAGTGGGTAAAGGCAGCAGGGACGGAGGCTCGGGAGGGAGGGGACAGGAGGTCGGTGGTCACGGAGGAGGGGCTGGAGAGAAGCACAAAGGGTTTCATATTGCCATTGGGTGGGGGACTTCACCCTTTCAGACCTTTCAAAAAAAAAGAAACAACAAAAACAAAAAACCCCAAACACCATGTCAAACTAAAAGAGCAATAATGTAAGCATTCGGGACTCCAACCACTCTCTCGGAAGAGCAATGAGCATGAATCTCTCACCCCTTTTCATTGCTGGGGCTGCCCAGACTCCAGTGACGACCGGGGCTCCTGGATGTGCTTCGCTCTGTAGCTGTTTTCCAGCTCTTGGGCCCCACGCTAGCTCCACACACTCACACGCACCACCCTTCCCCTCCAGGGAGCAGATGGGCCAGTGTGCACACACACAAACACTCACACACACACACGCGCGCGAAGGAGAGCCCTCCCAGAAAACAAACCCTACCACTAGCACAGCAATTGGACATTTAGATTGTTTCCATAATTTCCCCTTAAAATATTACTTTTCCAGGAAATGACTATCAGAAATGCTGTCCTTCCGTTTCTACACAAGAAAAATCTTCAGTCCTCTTTCCTTCTAATAAATATCAGATAAAAAGTTTCTTTTCCTTTCTTCCACCTTTTCCAGAATGGACTCCGTTGTGTTTTCCTTCTGTGCCTGATGCACACGTGTCCGTGTCGCCTTGAATTTCACTCTGGAAGTGGAGGCTGGGAGACCACAGCCGGGCAAGGGCCTGGCCGCTCGGCAGGCCGTGCGCACGCTGCCACTTCCTTCCTCTTCAGACGGTCTTTTGGGCTCCAACTGCTGGCCCCCATGCTGTTGCTTCTTGGCGAGATGTTGTACACATTAGGAATAAAAACGATTACAGCACACAGCACAGGGTGGAAAGGGGGTGGAGGTCGGGACAGGAGGAGGTGGGTGGTAAGTAGGATGGGTGCACAAAAACCAACCAAACAAAAAGTAACCACACTGAAAGCTTCTACCTATTAAACTGTGTCAGGCCATGAATGGACTAGCCTGCCTGCTGTGGGACTCCTGCGACACTACCGTAAGATGGACAGCAGTCACAAGCGTTCCTTTAGAGCCCGACGGCAGTCCTTGGCTAGTCCAGCCCAGCACCACCAGCCATGCGGCATCCTCAACTGGGGCTCGAGCACCTACAGAGTGAAGGGCATTTCCGGCTGGAGTCTCCAGGCCAGAGGAGGGCCCACCAGAACCTTCTGAGTCAAAGTGGAGGCCGCGTCCTCTCCCTTATGGACCGTTTCCACGGGCTGAAGAGGTCGGTTTCCCCATCCTGTCACCACCGACCTCTCACAGGAGCAGTGCACGGGGTTTCCTTGCTACACACTGACTAGCAGAAGCACGTCTGTGTATGGAAGAATTCAGTGTGACATCTTACTACTGAGAGCAATAACAACAATAAAAGATGTTCAGGAGTCATTTCAACTACATTCTCAGTCAGCAAAGCAATCATTAATGGATTCCTATTTTATTCCCCAAAGAGGAAAAAAAAAAGGACTGAGAAGTTCCCATTGGCTTCTCCCATCTGCCTTCCCTTCTCAGCTTTCACTTCCCACGTGGCTGGGGACATGCACGATGGAGAAGGTGAGAGGCGGTGATACCAGGGAGCTGAGTGAGACAAACAGCAGTTCCTCTCTCCCTCCGGAAGGCCCCGGGGGGACGGAGAGTTCCTGATGGTTTTTTCTTTTTGTTGCACTGCGGACATTTCGTGCACACTCAGCGGGCTGGTGGAATACTTACACCCTCTCAACAGCGAGACACAGAAAAGAGGGCTGCCACCTGCAGGGGACTGTGTGGGTCAGTCCTGCAAACCCAACATGCCATGGTTTATGGAGCCTTCATTCCCAGGGTTGCCACTCTGGCCTCAGTGTGGAGGGTTCATGGTGCCTTGTCCCCGCTGCTGTTTCTGCTTCTGCTGCATTAACAGCTGCTCCAAAGCGGAAGGTCCAGGATGCATCATGGAACTGGACCAGATAGACTGAAAAACAGCCCAGAGCTTGTCAGCAGAGGTCAGATGCCTGGCTGTCTGAAAGGGATCGGATTTTCAATCCCAGCCAAACATAAAGGCATGTACGTCCCAAGGTCCCCAAACCCTGAAAAGATCCAGCTATTACAAGGAGTTGCTCTAAGACCAGGTCCTTCAAGATTGGCTATTTAGTTCTCATTAAGATCACTTTAAACCAGAAAAGGTGAAAGTATGTTTTCTATAAAGTCTTTTTACTAAAACTCAGCTCCATGTGAGAATAGACACTGTTTGTTTTAGGTAAACAAAACATTTATGAAATTAGATATCCTTCTTTTACTTGTTCAGAAAAGGAGTAAAGAAAATATTTCAAGATGAGTCAGAATTTTCTTAAATCTTAGAATCCAACTAAAAGCTTCATGTCTGTTCCCCTGAGGATACTGGTTTATCACTAGTGAATTAAAAAAAAAAATCCTTTTAAAGAATCTTATAATGCAGACCATGCTTCTAAGACTTTGCCAGATACATAGTGTGAATCAAACAATCCTAAGGGCCTTAAGAATAAGACTAGCTATTTACGTGAATGAAAGCAGAGACATCGCTTATGGCTCTTGCTCCTGTCCACTCACCTTTAGGCTTTCCATGAGGACAGCAGAAGAATCCTCCATGGAGGGGCCGTGGCCTGTCCAAGAGCCGCTTGGAGTGCTGGCCTGATGCCAACCGCTCTCAGAGGATGATGCTGCTGAGAGATAATCGATGCCAAACCCACCCATGGCTAGGAATGAAGAGAAAAGAATAATTCAAGATGTTCTATCACTGCCAAAGGTCCAGGAAGGACAGAGTATGTTAGTTCACTTCTACTAAGCAATAAAGACTGGATCTCACCTGGCTTATCAGTTTTCCAGCGGTCTGCAGTTCTCCTATCCCTGTTATCTGGAGTCCCAATGGGTCCAAAATTGGAGAATGGGACAGAATTGTGGTTGTGTGTTGGAGGGGAGCTTGGCAGGCTGCTTGGGTTGGAGGAATGAGGAGACTGGCTGGCTGGTGTTGAATGATCTATTGAATAACAGCAACGCAGGACATTAGAGATTTTCCACAAACACACCAAGAATGAAAGTTTCCAGTAGATCTGATCACTTAAATTCTCTTAAAAATAACCCCAGGGTTTCAGGAGAAAGGCAAAATAAAGGCCCCCAGAGGGACCCTACCAGATGCACTAGCCTGTCTTACTATACATGTCTAAGGCACGTTCCTTACCTTAAAAATAAAAATGTAGACGTTTCTGTCAAAAGTATGCATTGTTTTGGTGTGCCTGTTTCAGATAAGTATATACTGTTCTTCTCTATCAGAGCAGAATTGCCTAACCTTAAGAATTTCCCTGTAAAGAATGAATGTCTACAAATAAAACTAAGAAACAGTTGCAAACCTTAAGATAAAACTCCTATTTTTCTCCCTTACAACTGTGCTCATTACTGAGAATGTAAAACAGCTTTTCTAATAGCATTTATTATGTGAACCAGCTCATCAGGCTTTTTTACACCCCATTTTCCTTCAGAAGTTACTTTAAACAACAAATACCAACGACAACAATAACAAAAATAGTAGTAACAGAAGAAAACCACCAAATACATAAAATTACCAAACCACACTATCTCTTGAGTGTACGGGTAATAATGCAAGGTCTATAATTTAAAGATTAGTCAATACCTGAACTGGCAGGAAGAGATGGAGACCACGGAGTCCCTTCAAAAAGGGAGTACAATGATGTTTCCTGGGGAGCCATTGAGGGATTAAGTTCTGCTTTGGAGCTGGTTGTCAGGTTTTTCCCGTATACCTCATTGAACACACTGTTATTTGGGTATCGTTCCTGAAATACAATGACCACCAAGTTAACAAACTCACTCCAATGAAAGAAAATGTAGTGTTCATGCACGTGGATGCTTGATAGATCTTAAGACTTTCTTTGCAAGACAAACTTTTGAAGGCTTTTACTTCTGTTTCTTTCAGTTTTCCTGTTTCTTTTCATTTGCTTTTTACTTTCCCCCACCCTTTATCCTGCTCTATGTAAATCGCCCAGGTTAAAAAGTATTAATAATTTACATGGCTGAACAAGAGAGCCCCAAAGATTTTATTATTAATGAGAAGTTAAACAATTCAAATTTACAAAAGTCTCCAATATACCCTAATCAAAGCGGGGTGGGGGAGGGGTGAGGTGAGGAGGTGGAGGGGGTAAAATCAGATACCTGGAAAATACCAATATATGGAAGAGAAAAGAAAGAGAAAAACAGATGTATTGAGATAGACTGGGAAAGAAAATATTAGCCCACAGCAGGATGCCTCACTGTTTACACACCTGATTGAGGGAGAATCCGGTGAGGGACAGGAAAGAGGATGAATGTGACATGAGCTCTGAGGGCTTCTCCAGTAAGGATTTCTTCATAGTCCCAGAGGGAAAACAAAAGATAGTTAAATTAGGCCTTCTATTTTCTCAGTACTAATTTTAAGATACCATACAAGCAAAATAAAAGACCACAATTTAAGAATACCTGTATTGATCTCTTGTACAAATTAAAGCTTAGCAAGTATCAATTCAACTCGGATTAATTTTTATTAATACCACGGTCCCGCTAAGGGCCAGTCGTCACAGGTGAGTCAGACAGAACCCTCCTGATCAGTACTTCTAACTTAAGCACAGAGATCCTGGCAGGGACCCTGGAAACTGGCAGTACTGAGTATTCACTAGGTAAGAATCTCAGGAATCCCTTTGTCACCAGCTGTATTTAAAATACTCTCAAAACAAGATGCTGAACTGATCAAGCACTATTTTCTTCCTAATTTCTCCCCCCTTGCTAGAATTTTAAAAACACTGATATTAATGACTTTAAAAAAGCCTTTAGATCCATTTGACAACTGGTTTTGTTAGCACGGTTCCTAGGCAACTCTATTTGTGGTATGTATTCAAACACTTGCTAAAGTCAAGTTTACGTTTACTGGTCCTTAAGAAACTCATTGGTTTAAAAAAAAAAAGCTGAATCTCTGATGCTCACTATCACTGAACTGTTGGTCAACAAAGCATTTATTAAACACTTGCTACATGCAAGGCACTGCCACACACATGACATCATTAACAATGTTAAATATAGGAAGGGCTATAGTTAAGGTTTTTTTTTTACCCTGAAAAAATCCCACTACAAGACCCTCCCCCTTATTTCACCATTAGGTTCATTTCTAATGGAGAAGGTAAGCACAACAAGAATTAGGGGATTAGGAAACAAGTGAACAGAAACGTGCTCTGCCCTTAGGCCCTTAAGCCACCCCAGCAAAAAAAAAAAAAGAAAAAAAGAAGAACCAGCAAGAGAGGCAACCTGCAGAATGGACAGCTCGGCTGCCGGGCTGCCCACGAGCCCCGGGTGCTGCCGCTGCACCACTGCTGTTCGGGCGTCTGGGAGAGCTCTTATCTCTGCTAATTCGGGGAGGGCGGGGAGCGGGAGGTCTGCGTGGCCACTCACTCAGAAAAATTCTCAAGGGAATTTCAAGTGCTAGAGATGGCACTTTCTGTCAGGAGAGCCATTAAGCTTTTATTTCTAACACTAAACTCGGTGCACTTTAGTCTTGTGAACGTTTTCTTACCCTGTGTTTATGGGAAAGAAACAGCAAGAAAGTGGAACTCAGAAACGTTTTACACTTTATTAAGATGGTGTGCAGGGAGCGGGGGGAAAAAACCTCATAGCATACATCTTTCTTGCAGTTCCTGACCTCAGTAAAACATGGAAATAACGGCATCCTTTGAAATGCAGACTGGGATATAGAAGATTATTTTTAAAAGATACTACTAATCAATTCTTAGACCTTATCTTTGTGTTCACTCATTGATGGTACTCCAATCATGTTTTTAAAGAGTCCTCTTCATATTACAAATCTGGCTCTGAATTTAGATCAGGGCTCTTAGTTAAACAAACAGAAAAGAACCACTTACTGTTTAGTAAAATCAATCTAGAATCTTTTTATTCAGTAAAACATCTGGAACATTATTTCATTTCATATTTTGAATACATGAGGAAAACTCTCACTGTTCCTAAGCAAGATTAAATGACACCTAAAATTCCTGGGTCCAGGTGGAAATGACACCTGAAAAGGAAGTTAATTTCCCAGCATTACATCCTGTGTGTGCCCAGCCCTGCAGGATGCTTTCTGGATAACATATATTACAAAGCTACAAGATTTGGGGAAACTATGGGACAGAAAAGTTTTGCCATATTTTACTGTCATGTGAATGTTAGTTTGGGCAATCAGGAAATAAGCTTTAAAATTCTGTTAAAAAAAGGAAAGCCCTAGAAAGAAGAAACTACCTATTCTACTACAAAATCTCAGAAGAGAAGGTAGGGGTTACAGCAAGAAAAAGAATTATATCAAATACATACAAAGAGGCTTCGTCCAGGAAGAGAGGCGAGAGGCCCCAGCAGAGCTGGGTAAAGATCAGGAGGGTTAGAAAAAATCAGCTCTTCCTCTTCCTCCAAGGCAGCCAGACTCTTTAACAGGTCCGGAGGAAGCAGAGGGGAGCCTTTGGGGTCCTAGTGACAGAAAGGATCACAGTGAGATGCAATCAGGGATGACAAAAGCACAGTGGAGTAGTAGCATCATTAGGGAGATGAAGGCAGCTAAAGTCAAGGAGGAAGCTATAAGGAATAGTAAGACAGCATTATGCAAAGAGGAAAAGGCTTCGAAACACCAAAGCAAAGTGACACAAGGACAATGGGAAGGAAAGATCAAGAGAACAGAAAGAAGTAAAGACAGTGACAAACAGCAGAACATAAAAGGTTAATGTGGAGAGCCAGTGAAACAATGCAATGGAGCAAAGAGATTAGCGTATCTTGTGCTAAGAGAGAAACAGCTTTTTTTAAAAAGTTACCAACACACACCTGTTTCTCATGAGTAAAAAGGGCAAAGACAGGGAACTCCACTATCAAAGATGATGGGCTAAATTTGTTCCTCTCAGAAAGCCACTTGCTTAAATATGCAGTAAAACCTATTCTTAAATTTAGATGATTCAGCCCAACTGAGAGGAGCTTTGTCTCAGAATTCTCTAACATGCTGCCTTAACGATTTCTGCACATAGTCTCTCTGCCAGACCATCATGGGTCAACATCAGGAACAGCATTCTTCAGCTTCCCGAAATCTATGTGGTGTGAAGAAGGGACCAAGAGCTGCACCCACTTACTCAGTGGCGTTCTGTAGCACTAGTGAAATCAGAGGGACCTTTAAACATGTACGTGAGATCTCTGAAGTGCCTGGGGACAGGGAAGGACACGCACCTCAAATGGCATCCTGGGCACAGGGTCCTGCTCTGGACGGAAGACTCCCGGGGACCGTTTGCCCCTGCGGTCCACACTGGCTTGCTGTGCCATCACAGCTCTGTTATCGGCCGCGCTGTAGGAAGAGTCCCAGTAGAACTCCGGGATCTTGACTTCTGAGGGGGTATGGTTATATGGCTCCATGGGGAAAGGCTTCATTGTTTTCTCCAGAGGCTGCTGCTGCCTTACAGGCGGTTGCAACGACGGCTCAAACAGTTTTATGGGGTCTTGGGTTTGAAGGTAGTAGGGCTGTTTCACAGGCATGATTTTCCCTAATGGGCCTTGAACCTGAGGGGGATTCCACAGCTGTTTGGAGGCATCTGCCTGTTGATACTAAAAAAAGAGATGCCTGGTTCACTAAGATGAGGATAAAATGCAATGTTACTTCACTCAGGACTCAGAACTTGAGAGATTTTACCGCCAACAAAACTCTGGGTCATGCAGGTTTGTTTGTTCTTTAGGTTTCTCAATACAGAGCTTTCTGGGAACAGATTAAGGGCACTGAGTTCATATTCTCTTTCGATTCCAAAATTAAGAGGTTTAATAAATGAGGGTGTTGAGTGTGGGTGGGTGGGCGGGCGGGCGGGCATGCATCCATTTCCCCTTCTGCTCCAAGTGCTGCAGGATGATAATACTTAAGACTGGTGTCACAGTTCTCCTAACATCTCATCAAGAGCACGATTTTATTTCCCTTCTGTAGTTCAGGTTTATGGGAGATTATTTACAGAAAATCCCTTTCTATAAAGCTGACAAGCAGTAGCAGCAAGGTATGGTAGGTAATATCTATTCTCCTTTACAAAAGTAAAAAGAACTGAACTTTCCTAAACAGCAAAGACTGCTGTGTTCCCATAATCATTACAAGTCTAAGCAAAAAGTAGCTGAATGCTCTTTTTTTTTAAATTGGAGGATGACTGCATTACACTGTTGTATTGCTTTCTGCCATACAACAACCTGAATCAGCCGTAGGTATACATACGTCCCCTCCCTCCCACGTCCCACCCCCGCCCCGCCCCGCCCCATCTTACCTGCCCACCTCATTCCACCCTCACCAGGTTGAGCTCCCTGTGTTACAAAGCAACTTCCCATTAGCTCTCTATTTTACTGAGGGAGGTGGATTAACTAGTACTTTTAGTTAACTTGACACTGAATGATTTCAGGTGCTCCTCTCCTCACCTCAGCTGGAAGTACACACAACTGTAACTCACCTGCTGGAATCCAGAGTGGTGAGGCGGACTTTTCCCCAAAGCCGGCACAGCTTTTGTAGGGGACTGTTGCTGCTGAGCTAGAGCTTGAACCTGCAGCTGGCTTGCAGTCTGTGCTGTTGGCGGAGCTGGTAGAGGTGGGAGGGGCTGCTGGGAAGGTGGCTGAGGCTGTTGAGGTCCCTGGGTCACTGGCCCTGGTCCGGAGGGCCGTTGCTGGCTGTAAGGAATGTGGGACTGTTTCCCAGCTTGCACCTGGTTTCCTGCTGGAGAGTGAGCTGTAGGCTGAAGAAAGGTTCCTGGGACAGAAACACCAGCTGGGAAGGTGTAACCTGAGCCCATAGAAAATGCCACAGGAGGGGGGATAACATATGTTGGGGGCGGGAACCCTTCAAAATAGAAGAACATTGTTTTAGTTCTAAGGAAACTTGGAAAATGAAAGACAAAAATTAGTCATTTGGGGCTGGGGTGGAGAAGAGGTTATCTAATAAATCATGAAAGACAGGGATCCATCAAGTAAGACTCATCAAGTGTCAACCTTTAACCTGATTTCAAGAATTAAATACAGATTACTGCCTGCTACTTCTATCCACTGAGGCAACTGGAATGTCCTAAAGGTTTCTCAGATGCCATGTTTAGTGACAGGAATTCCTTCATAATAACAAGCATGCATTTGTACATAAACTACAGGTAAATGGCTTAAAAATAATTGAAATATTAGGGAAAAGAGAACTTTCTTTACACTTTCTAATATTAGGGGTTTAGTAATGTCCCTCAGAGTCTAGAATTTCTCAGCAGGTGAACAGACACTCCTACACAGATGGAGTTCAACAGACGACATTACAAAACATATATTTACCTGGCCGGCTGGGAAGAGGAGGGAAGGCTCCAGGGTGATGAATGGGGATGAACTGGGAGTTACTTGCTTGACTTGGGGTTTGAGTTACAGGTGTTTTCCTGGCTTCAGACACTGGAGTCTTTCTTAACTCTGTCTGAGATTTTACCTATGACCAACCAGAAGCAAGACTATCTATAATAATCTGAAACTCAAATGAGACAGAAAGCAGCACCTACTCTAACAAAGGATTTAAAACCCTATACTATGTTAAAAAAAAAAAAAAAAGAGTAAAGTATATGCTGAAGATAATTCACTTCACCTAAATTAAAAATGGGAAAATCAAATTATTTAAATAGACCCAAAAGCTGTAAGGGCTTAGTTTTACTCGTATAGTTATTTTGCTTTCACAAAATCACATAAGTATGAAATATGGAAAAGGCCTGAGAACTCATTTGTTTTACAAAGGAGACACCCGATGCCAACAGGCTGAAAAAGATGCCTATTATCATAAGCCAATGTCACGGGCCCCAGGGCCCTGTATTCTCATTCATTAAGAACATGAATTGATAATGACCACTAGCTCACAGATGAGACACTCTGGCCCTCAGTGTAACTTCATCTGGGAGGCTTTAAAGGTGGCCTCAGTGTAACTTCATCGGGGAGGCTTTAAAGGTATCATCAGTCAAGCATCCACCCTCCACCCTGCAACCCTACCACCCCTAGAATAAATGAGGATACTTTCAGCAGTAAAAAAATCAGGCCTGAGATCCCACACGTGGAGCCAGAGAAGCAGATGCCATATGCACTGCTCAAGTAATACAAAGATGAGTAAAATGAGGAAAACTGGCAGCATTTAATAGAAAACTTAGGATGAGGTACAGAGGGTGGTGATACATTGATTATTGTCAGGCTTTTTTAAAGCATAGATACTCAGGCTTAAAAGGGATGAGACACTGGAAGAGATTTCATTTTCCTGGACCTTTCTGGGAGGCAGTTTCAGAGAATGAAGGCAGAGCAGGCAGGAAATAGCTGAACTCTTTACCCCTAAAACACTGATCTCTGGCTTTACAGTTCTTTTGGGGTTTTTTCCTTGCCTTTCCCCAACACATCTCACTCTCTCTGTGCCTTTCCTCAATTTCTACCATGTTTTTCTCTGTTTCTCCCCCTACTATTAATATTAAAATGGAACTATTATGTTCTTTCCCCAAAAAAACCTTGTAAGGGAAATACACTATAGGTACTGTTTATCTGAAAGTAGCTTTCAAAAATGTAAGATTCCTCATGCCTACTGTAAATAAATACATTTGCCAAAATGTGTTTAATGAATCAAATGGCTACAAACATTGGTGGTATTAATAAGACCAGCACAGAGTAAAGACCTTTTTGTTTATATGAAATCATCTGTATCTCTTTGGAAAGATACATACATATATATATATAAACAAGTCACAAATAACTGAGTAGTGTTTATCTTTCCCCAGCAGGAGACTTGGATTCTTGCTTTACAAATTCCCATGAGCCAGGATAACACTGAGGTTATACAATGCTACTGACTGGGGCAGATAGAAATGTCAAGGAAAATCTTTTTCCAAAAATGTATTTCATTTTGTATAGTGAATCTGGGAAAACAAAACAAAACACCACTGTGTAAGCCTTAACATACTCAGCTCTGTGGGATCTATAGAGATCTCAAATTTTAAAAAAATAGCAGTTATAGCTCCCAAAGAAAATGGAATTACTTGTGAAATTGATAGTTCTGCAACTGGTCTCATTTCCTACCACTTAAACTGGAGAGAACTGACAAAGATGTCCAATCAGGTTAAGATTTTTTCACTCACATTACAATTTCTGTGAACTGACAAGAGTATAGATCTACCATAGTTCTTCATATTACCTTACTATGCAGCCTTCTTAGAGTGCACTGAAGCTTCCAGAATAGCCAGTTCTCAAGGGTTTAGGAACGAAATGAAAAATCTTGCCTTTTGTGTGAGCCTTCCTCTACCTGCTTTATAGTTCAAATACAGCTTACCTGCACTGCCACATTCTGCTCTCCTGTTTCCTGTAACTTTTCTAAGGTGCATTTCTTGGTTTCTGTTTTCCTCTTGGTGGTGTCCTTCTTTCCATCATTCTTAGTTACAGTTACTCCTTTGCTACAGTCCCTTCTCACCTCTTTGGGAGGAAAACTTCTTCCTTGGTCTCTGTTCACTTCTCGTGGCTTAATGTTCTCTTTGAAGGTGACCACTGGTTTCTCTCCTGTGTCACAGTTGTTGCTTAGATTTCGGCCTGTAGACAGCACTGATTTCAGTCCTGGATTCCCATCAGCAGCCAGGGACTCTATGATGGTTGTGTCTTGCAGAATGAGGTTCTCTTTGGCTTCACTGGGGTCTTCCAGTATTAACTCTGGGATTTCTGTGATAAACAACAATTTCCCTACCTCATTTTCACACTGAATCAGCCTAAAAAAGTAAAAATAAATCCATATATGAAAAACATAAATCTAAAAAACAGTAACAGCTGAACTTTGTATGGGTCCCACAGCCTTAAAATGTGGGAAACAGCAGGATGCAATAGCGTGGATTTGGGGAACATAAACAGCAGTTCTGTAGAAACTCACATTCTCATTATCCCACCTCCCACCACACATCACCATAACACACGCCTAGGCCCTTTTAATGTTTTTCTAGTAAGTATAGCTAAATTTGCTCAGCATGTTTTAAGCACAAGACACTAGACTAGGCCCTTGAAGTTCCTATTTTATAGGTGTGAAAACTGAAGCTCAGAGATGCCACAAGCATCATCCTGGTCTGTCTTGACTGAAACTGACCACCATGCATGCCCCTGTCAACACAAATCACCATAACTGTGAATATACAATTTAGCTAAGATTTATACAGATGTTTATAAATTGGAGAAGCAGCTCATGATAAATAAGGGAGACCTCTAAAAGAGGCAGTGTAATGAGAGGACAGAATTAAAGAGATTCCAAAGATCACTAGGGTCATAATCTGACGCTGTGTTCCCAACCTTTTGACTTAAGAGTTTATAATTAAAAAAAGAGAAAAAGTTTATAATCAATAGCTTTATACCAAAGTGTAAAACTCATATGGGGTATGTGTATATATCTGATGAGGAATACCTTGGCTGATTATCTGCAATCCATTTGCCTATAGAGATCAAACGCTGCTGTCGTATTTGTCGTTGCTGACCCTCTTTGTCTCCTGTAATACCCTGATGACCTTTGGAAAAATCCAAGTTCCTAAAATTGACATAAGCAAATTATAGAAAATTAAACCTAATGAACTGCAATGGCTTCAGATTTTTCCATATAGGTTAGCTATTTGCTGTAATTAGCTGCATTTGCTTGAACTTATTTATACTCCTAAAGACTGTAAATACCACAAAACAAAGCAATATTAATGTGATATTTTTATTTATATTTCACTTTCTCATGGAGGAGTTGAAATAAATCACAATGTTTTATTAGGGATGACTTTTTTTTTTTTTAAAGAAGAATAACGTTTTCGTTTAACAGTAAGCTCACATTGTAAGTAACTTACTTCAAACAACCATGGCAATGCTAGAGTCTCTGAGATATCTAGTCTAACAGAGTATTATCTATTAACCTCAAGGTGGCCCAATCTAAATCAGAAAAAAATGAACACATACCATAAAGTATACAGAGCAAAAAACTCATTGACATTAGAAAAGTAAGTCAACCTAAAAAATAAGGGTTTTTCAAATTTTTCATTAAGCTATCTCAAAAAAAAACAAACAAAAAAAGCAGCAGCAGTATCGAAGAACTTCCAGGCAGTAGGTCAGAAACCGAGGATACACAGATAAATAAGTCCCCCTACCTTAAGGAACAAATAATTATGATTTAATCCAAAGCAATAAAAGCTAAACAAAGAATAAGAGAAGCATTATAAAAGAAACATCACAGTCTTCTGATAAGCTTTGAAAAGGTTCACAAAGTAAGAGATGCCTGACCCGGACCCTGGACAAGTATGGTTAAGAGCTTACAGATTAGTAAGGGAAGGACGAAAGAGGAATGTGAATGTTCCAGGCACAGCATGAACAAAGTTTTGGAGGAATAAAAATACAGAGCTATTCAAGTACAGGTCACAGTTTATGTGTAACATTTAACTATTGGAGGGGAAGAGGGTGAAAGTCGCAGGAAATATGGCTGAAAAACTAAGCTTTTGGACATCAAGATGAAAAAGATACTTTAACAACTAGGGATGTGTAAATTGAAGTTTTCTGTACTAGTAATGGGGCATCATCAAATCTGTACTTTATAATTGCAGAAGCAGAGTAAAAGCAGACTAGGTAAGGAGAGAACTTTTAAGTAGGGAAGCATATTAGGAAGCTTTTTTATACTCTAGGTAAACAGTGACGAAGGCCACCTACCTGAAAGAAGGTCTCAAAGCCAAGAATCCTTGTAACTCAAACTCCTCTGGAAGTGGTGTTGCTAGAGAAGGGCAGAAATCAAGACTTGTAAATATTTTAATTAAAATATTATTGTTCAGCAGGATATTGCTTCCTATATTAAAAAAAGAATATTTTCTAGATAGAAAGAAAGATTAATGCTCATAGTTCTCTGTTCCTCTTTATAGTTACTGTGATTAAAAAAAACTTACCTGTCAAGCCCCTACCTGTGGCCTCTGAGCCCGTGACATTGCCCTCATACTCACCTACGACTCAAGGCTATTTTTTCCCCTAGCAGCCTTAAAAATTCATAGCTCAATCCATTAATCACAATGTTTAGATTACCTCCTTGTTAACTCAAAGCACTGAATATCAACATTACATCACCCAGGAGCTTGTAAGAAATACAGAATCTTGGGCACTATCCCAAACCTACAGAATCATAATCTGCATTTTAACAAGATCCCTAGTGATTCATTTGCAAATATGACACTTGAGGGGCACTGATCTAATGGAAGAAAGATAATCAGAAAGGGGTCACTACACTTTGTTCAGTGCAGTGCTGCTTACAACGGGGCAAGGTTTTAAGCAAATGGATAATGATTAAAGGAATTATGGCATAGCCACAGGATGGAATATTAAACAGCCTTTAAAAAATCATGTTCCAAAATGTTTAAATGACGAAGATAAATGCTAACGGTATCTCATTAAATTTACAAAGCAGGTATGTGTGTGTGTGTGTGTTAGTGGCTTAGTCGTGTCCAACTCCCCAGGGACTGTAGCCTGCCAGGCTCCTCTGTCCATGGGATTCTCCAGGCAAGAAGAGTGGAGTGGGTTGCCATTTCCTTCTCTAGGGGATCTTCCAGACCCAGGGATCAAACCCAGGTCTCCTGTATGGCAGGCAGATTCTTTACCCTCTGAGCTATAAGGAAGTCCAAGCTGTAACTATATCACATAGCTCTAACGATGTGATATCAATCACATGCAGGTATGTTTATGTACACATAAGTAAAAGCCTCAAAGAAAACAGAGTATCATGAATAGTACAGAGAGTATTTATGTATGAGAGAACTAAGGGGGACTTGTG
Organism: Cervus elaphus; assembly: GCF_910594005.1. Classification (NCBI taxonomy): domain Eukaryota; kingdom Metazoa; phylum Chordata; class Mammalia; order Artiodactyla; family Cervidae; genus Cervus; species Cervus elaphus. Next base: position 65,972,616 of record NC_057828.1, on the reverse strand, counting down.
TTCTTTATGTTTGTATGTCCCAAATGTCCTGATAAGCAAGTATAATTTTGACAGAGTAATGTTCACATTAATTCCTCAAAAAAATAACTAGTAAGAATGAGGAAGAAGGGAAGATGGAAAGAATCTGAAAACAGTACTCTCTGGACTTCTGTTCAAATGAAGCAGAACAGGAGAATAAGCTGAGAGAACTACAAGAGGATTATTACCTCTATTTCCACCCACTTAACCAATGCAAAGCACAAAGTCTCCTCTGAGATACTGAATTTAAAGTTAAACACTTAAGAACAAAACCTTGTTTTTCTCTGGCCTTAAGCCCACTATTTACTTCCTTTGTGGCTCAGCTGGTAAAGAACCTGCCTGCAATGTGGGAGACCTAGGTTCAATCCCTGGGTTGGAAAGATTCCCTGGAGAAGGGGAAAGGCTACCCACTCCAATACTCTGGCCTGGAGAATTCCATGGACTATATATAGCCCATGGGGTCGCAAACAGTCGGACACAATTGAGTGATTTTCACTCTCACTAAGCCCACTATTAGTGATGGAGAACAATGTCAGCAACACAAGGTTAAGGGAGCCCTTACCATTAGTACTTGAAAGATCTTCTTCATGGGGATGGAAACTGTTCAGAAGAGAAATTAGCCATGGCCAAATGCTGTAAATTAAACAGATAGTTCAGACTTTATTTTTGCATGAGAAACCAGAATGCTAATAAGCCACAAAAATGTTACCAATAGGACCTAGACAATGTATTTTTCTCTTGGTTTGGCATTTTAAATGCTGTATGATTTCCTAAAATGTAATCCCTAATGTGTCTAGATAAGATACACCAGAAGGGCCAAACTTCCGTAACAGAGAACTACTACTGCAGATCGGTCCCCAGGTTCCTAATTTAACAATTAGAAAAACTGATTTGTCAGTTTTATTCATTGAAAATGGATATTTACTGAGAAACCTTTGACCAGAGAAACAGCACATTATGTTTTTATAGTTTTCACATACATTATCAGTTATGGAACCCATTACTAGTTCTTAATCTGTGACAGGGGATGTGGTTACATCATAGTCAAATCACATTCAAAGTGATGAATATGCCTTTTTCTTTATGGTATAAAAAAGTTCACACATTGTTGTAATGTCCTTACCTCTGTTTCGTAACACCAAATCTTTGCCAAAGTTTGCAAAATATTAAAAAATATTCTTAATAGTTAAAATATTAAAAATAATTACAATCTACTTAAGATAATATTAAGATTTTCTAGAAATATGTAACCACCAATGTTGGTAAAAAAGTGTGGCTTAAAAAAAAATTAAAAAAGGCCCAGGGTGAGTTGCCCAGGATAGAGAGATTGGATGCGCATCACCACATCAGAGAAAAAACCTTGAAGCTGACAGCTGTACACTTTAAAATATGGGAACATGCTACTTTATATATAAGTGAATAATACAGAAAAAATATACAAGGAAACATTGAAGAATACATGTCTGCTACAAGCCTCTGGGGATGTAACAAATTAAGAGACAGCTGAAAAGGAAGGTTAATAACCTAAAAAGGAATGCTAGACTAGAACAATGTCTCTATGCAACAAATATGAGATCTCAAAAGAAAGACAAAAAAGAGAATAAAAAATGACTTAATTATACACTGCTTTCCCCCACTGTGGGTTACTTAAGTCTAACTCTGCTTTCTACGAAGGAAAAAAAAAAAAAACACTCTTTCATGCACTTATCAATTTAAGAGAACATGTTCTCAAAAAAGTATAGAAGAAAACAAGTTCTAGAAATGATAATGGTTAAAGGCAAGAAACTGAAGGTTACCTGAAGTTCAGAAAATTGTTTTTTCCCTCATTTAAAAGATATGACGATTATTACACCTTGATGTATCAGACCAATTAGGAAAATCTTCAGTTTTAGAGAAATATCCCAAACTAGCTGAAAATCAGTAATAACATAATTTAAGATAAAATAAAATACCTAATACCTGCAAGGACATAATTCTAAAGATCCCAATAAATCTGAGCGAAGGGAGGGAGAAGAGTAAAGGATATGGAAGAAAAAGGAAAAAAGTTTGAAAATAAAGCTCTCTCTCCTGGTTGAATATCCTCTGCAATGGTAAGAATGCACAGGGAGCCCCTGGCAGCCTCGGTTAGGACTCGGGGCTGTTGCTGCTGTGACCCAGCTTCGATACTGGTGGGGGAACGAAGATCCTGCAACTATGTGGCACAGCGAAAATGAAACTAGAAAAGAAAAGAAGTGGGAACGCACAGAATGGGCCTAAAAGCTCACTCACTGTACAGGAACAAAAAAAGAAACAAAATAAAAATATCAATGCCTTTTCCATAACATTACTAATACAACACACTGAACCAAACACAAGTTCTGAAGTAGACATGAGAAGGAAAAAGGTATAGCTTCTGGTTAAGAAAAGAAACTCTGTGGAAGAAAACACTACCTAAAATATAACTTACTAAGAGCTGTGTTGGCATGAAAAAGAGAAGTGGAGTATGCTGCGCTTATGTTGCTAAACTCCGTTCAAGACAATACCAAAAATGAAGGGGCTTAAAGTGAGATTTGAGGGGAGGAGAGGTAAGACAAGCACAAGGTAAGAGGGATCATGGGGTCCTGAATGTGGCTAGGACATTTTTCAGGTTGTGACCTTGGTCAATATGTAGATGCTGAGCCACCAAGTAGAAATTTCAGAGACTCTCTCAATATCCATCATCAAAATATGCAGGCGAGAAGCTTCCCACTCACTGCAAAGCCTTACTGGAAGTATTTATTCTATTGTTGTTTAGGGGCTAAGTCATGTCTGACTCTTTAGTGAACCCACGGACTGTAACCTGCCAGGCTCCTTTGACAATGGGATTTTCCAGGCAAGAATAGTGGAGTGGGCTGCCATTTCCTTCTCTAGGGGACCTTTCTGACCAGGGATTGAAACTGCGGCTCCTGCATTGGCAGATGAGTTCTTTACCGATGAGCCGACAGGGAAGCCCATTTATCCCTATGGCCAAACGTAAGCTGAAAGCTTTCATCTGTCACTGTATAATGAATAATTCCTGAGAACTGTCAGGAATATTATGAGTAGAAATTACATGGAAAATCATGAGAGCCAAAATAACATCCAATCCTCTATGCTTCAAACAAATGTAACTCAAATTGGGTGTTACTGAAAGTCAACATCAAACAGCTTAGTTAAAAAAAAGAATGGAAGAAGTAAAGAAATCTCTTCCCTTCAATTCCTAAACAGAAAATTGGGGCGTACTGTAATGAATAAGAAATAAACTATTTCATTTTGCAATGTGAAAAATGCCTGTTCCCCAGGATGGCAACCAGGAACGCGGGAGCACACAGCGAGTCAGAAATCCTTGAGATTGTGCCTCCCATGGAGAATTCAAACAAGTAAGTGAAAAGCATACAAAGACGTCTTCAGTTCAATTTCTAGAAAGTAGGTGGAAAACACAAGTCCTCCACTGTTTCAATATTGTGTTAGAAGGCAGTTTCTACATATCTATGGATATCAAACAAACAAAGCACACAGCTAATGTGAAATTCCATGATACTTACTACTGTCTTTCATCCACCACTGCCTCCTGAAACACCCTGGGTCTGAGTCTCAGCCAGTCCATGGACACCTTGACGGCAGGGAGGGGATAGGCATTGTAGGATTCCTCCTGAGACTTGTTCTGGAGAGGACACTTGCACAGGATGCCAAGAAAAGACACTTAAAGAAAAAATGTGTGCACAAAGAATAAGATTTGAAATTGTGTACCAGTCCAAATTAAAAATATTATTACGAGACTGGGGCTATATCCTACTTAACACTTAAATACCTTACGGATTCTTTCTAAAAAGACATTTTCTTTTCCACATTGGAAATGTCACAGATACAGTTGATGAGGGGGGAGGTCAGCAGATAAAAGGAGAGAACTTAGGGTTCAGGCCTCCTGATTCAGTATTACGAAATAAACCACACTTTTCCATGTTACTAATGGTTTGTTGCAATGATGAAAACGTCAAAGTTCATGCTTCCCAAAAAAGATGGCACAGGAAGTTAAATGATTTAATACTCACTAAAGAGGGCCAGCAACTGTGTCCAACACAGCTGCTCATCTTGGCTGTAACTATGCTGCTCTGTTTCGTTGCTAAAGTCACGAAGGTGATGAAGCTGGAACAGGTTAATGACAGTGACGTGAACTAACTGCTGAGAGTTGAAAGCTTTCTGGAATAGCAGCCTCTGAAAGAGAAGACAGGAGTACTGAATATGTTATCAGGAACTGAAGCCGTCTTCAGCACAAGAATTAAACTGGCAGTCTGCATTTAAACCACAAGGGTAACATTTATAGATGAGTATTTTAATTGAATATGATGTGGTCTGATGTTTCTCATGTTGACTTTCTGCCTTGAAAAGATTTAACCCAGTCACCACAGAGCTGGTTTTTTTTAACAATACTTTTTTCCACAAGAAACTATGTATTTTTTAATATGATTTGAGAAAAACTTTTTAGAGGACTATTAATAAATTTATACATTTTAATTCATTAGAAGCTGTTTTATAAGAGATGCAAACATACTAAAATATGAAACCAGGACCACTGACGACAAAATAAGCGCACGTAGTGAAAATCAAAATTTCAAGTAAAAAGAGGCAAAATACATGTTTTTGAACTCTTGGCACATAATAAATGACTTCCAAACTTGGTCATAAAGTTTACTCTATCAAAGGCTTGACACATTTAAAGAAATTTATTTATAAATGAGATATATAGCAAAAACATATCTGAAACACAGGGTAAATGATAAACCAAAGCAGTCATTAACAAGTATTATAGGCCACCTGATGTGAAGAGCTGACTCATTTGAAAAGACCCTGATGCCAGGGCAGGAGGAGAAGGGGACGACAGAGGATGAGATGGCTGGATGGCATCACCGACTCAATGGACATGAATCTGGGTAAACTCTGGGGGTTGGTGATGGACAGGGAGAACTGGCGTGCTACGGTTCATGGGGTCACAAAGAGTCGGACACGACTGAACTGAACTGAATATGCACTTGTACAAATTATTATACTGACACGTTCCTCTATCAGAAAAGCAACAGCCTTCACTACCAAATTTCTTTTACTTAAGAACTGTGGGTTCACAGTGACCTGCTAAACATCACTGTAAGGAAAAATTCACCTACATGCTCTCAGCTGCCTTAACTTCATTATCCTTCTACCTTAGTATCTGCAGTAGTTTAGATTACTCCTATATAAAATAGTTTTCCAACACAAGTTCCTAACAAACTTGATAGCTATTAGAGATGACATCCTGGTTTCACCTTACACTTCAGCGATGGCCCAATACCCTCCCTCCCCAGGCAAAACTTTTGGAGAAAGTGGAGTTCACTGTCACTAGCCTTATGATGGGAAATGGATTATGTCACTTACACTTCTACCAGCAGTGACAAGAGATCCTACCATCTCAGAAATTTATAGCTGCTTGTGTCCAGCCTATTCTGAGATTTTTTTTTAACATAAAGAATATGAAACATCCAGAATAAGTTTCGTAATTCTACTAACAAGATCTTTCACATTATCACTGGAAAAAACACAGTTCTCTTTCTCTTTAACTCTATTCTCCCTATCATCTTGCCATCTGTCTTTCCAGTATATACATCAAGAATGCTTACTCCTTTTCTAATGGCATTGACCATTTTTCTTGCCTTTACTCTGAATGTCCTGAAATGCTATTTCTTTTCCAGAGTGCTACCATAAAACTCTTCTTTCATTCTCTACATCCAACTTTATAGATCAGCTGACTATTTACACAAATACATAAGATTGGCATGAGAATATTTTTTCAAGAAGTGTGCTTTTCTATGAGCATAATTTATAGTAATGTATCCCTTGTATCTATAAATCCAGTGGCATTTATTTTAGAAAGCAATGTTCTACTGAATGAAATTAAAAAACTTGAAACATAGCATACGAGAGCAGCCTAGTACTAGCAAATGATAATGAAAGTTCATGAAGGTACAGACTGTATCTTGTTCTCCCCTATATCTCCAAGAGCTTAGAGAAGTGAGAGAAGTGCGGAGTATACAACAGGTACTCAAACACTTAGTGAAGGAATAACCCATACTTTTAGAAATATATAACTATTAAGTTGTAATTTCATAACATTTGGATTGCATTTTAGTAACAGATTAAACCGGGACTGACTTTTTGTTACTCAAAGACACTTTCAACAGCAGTTAAGGATTATATTGAACTAAATACTGTTAAGAAACAGCACACATTTAACAGATATAGAAAAGCCTTGTATCTCAATTCCTAAACCAAGATCTTAGGTCCTCCAATGGACCTCAAGTTGGTACATGTTTCTGCTTAGTACAGAAAGACTTGCTGGTAAGACAGATACACTGAGGTTTACACGTGGATAATACTAATTATCTGTAAAGGCTTTAGAAATACTTAACTATGCTAAAATTTCACTCCAACAATGTTCTTCTGACATTTCAATACTGGCTAAGGTTTAAAATAGATCTGCCTCATACTGTGTTTAACTTCAGAGTGTTGGAATGATACTTTAAAGTGTTATTTTAGCAACTGCCTACATACACCCACCAAAACTTCACACGCAGAAATATATATCTGAAGACAATATTAGTGTTTGAGGTTGAACCAAATACAAAACTGACTAGATTCTATACGAGAATGACTTAGAGAAGATCTCATGAAGGTAGGTCCCTCCTCCCTCCCCATTTAGGGAGTATATCTTGAATAGAACAGAGCTGGAAGCAATCTCAAAGGATCATTTGGCCCAACCCCCTGCTAGTCAATGAGACTGCAACTAAACCATTCAAGAAAAATGGCTGTCAATCTGACTTTTAAGCTCTCAAAAGAAAGACCTTTTAGTAACCCCCTACAGGTCTCTACTTAAATTTTAAGATTTTATTTCTGACCTCAGGAAGACAAAAATGTGCTCTTTTAAAATAATACTTCATATATCTGAAAACTTACAATGAATAATATAATAGACTTCTTTTTCTAGGCTGAACAGCCTAGGGCTTTAAAAAGTTGGTTGTTTCTTTCATGTACCCAGCCCCATAAATCATGGGCTAAGTTTAAATAGGTCACTAACAGAAGCATAGAACAGCGGGGACTCTAGAAGCTTATTTTAAAAACAAACTATTTCTATTATGGTTACTCGGTATAATCTCCTACACATAAAAAGTAATCAACTAAAAAATGATCATCTGTAAAAACTATTTCACACTGACTGTATCTGGCTAATTGACTGTCTCTTAACTAAGTTCTACAATCTCTGGAATGTGAAACCTGTATAATACTTGATAGACAATTTCCCAGTTACAGACAATTCCTCAGTTACAAACAATTCCCCAAGTGTATAGACACTCAAAAGTAACCTAAAAATATGTTCTTTGAGACTGTCTTGTCCACTGGTGATTTCAGTGACTACAACAGTGATTGATACATACTAGTCAAATATTTTTTGAATAAATGAACTAAAAATAAAAGTTAATTTTGACTCCTCCAATATTATATATATTTTACTACATCATTTAAATTAATATACTAATAAAAATTATATTCATACATAGAACTAGAAAAAAGGTTCCTTAACTTTATCTCCTTATACAAATTAGTGAAATATATGCCTGCTGAATGAAATTCTCATTACTTCCCTTCAGTCAATCACAAGTCCTGGGATCAAAGCACAGTGAGACCCATGAGCTCAGTTTGCAGAATGGAATTACTATCAATAAAGCAGGCAACCAAATCACATCTAAACATAGAAAACATCAGATGCAGGACTTCCAAAACTGAGAAAAGAAAGGTGCTTGGTCTGAGAGGGAAGGAGGAAAATTTCTTTTCCCACTATGATATTTTCTGCAAATGGCAGCTCCTTAGTGAAAACATGTCTGCTCTACTTCTTTATATAGACAGCACCTCAGTTTAAACTGAAGGAATGCGGTTTGCCAGAATTTCACACACCTTAAATTTCTGTTTTATCAACATTTCATAATTAAGTAACGACATAAAACTGGGAGTGAGTCTCCTCCAAATCGTACACTTCCTCCTTTAGACAAGAAAAAATTGTTTTAAAAAATCTAACCTTAAACTGTTCTTCCAACTTCTCTCGAAGCGGGCTCAACTTTTCCAAGCTCTTACTCAGGTACACATGACCGTGGAATTTAATAAAGGCCTTGATGAAGTCAGAAACACCCCATTTGGTTTTCACCTCATCCCGGCTGAAATGAAAGAAAAACTTCCATGAGTCTTAAGCAACAAAACGCCTAAAACCTCTTACAGGAGACTCTGATTTGCAGAAACGCATTATCTGAGCACCTGTGACTCAGGTAGCGGACTGCTCTCAATGACTTTTCGACTGTAACACACTCGGATGAATTAGTGCTCAGCAGCCTGTGCTACTCCACTGGGAACAACTCAGAGACCAACTGGTTGAAATTCAGTGGTGACTACATGCAAAACTGTTGTAATACATATGTTAGATTTTAGGCAAATAGGAGAGACAGGAAGCATGAGCAGCTGGCCGTTATTTCTTGTATGCTCAAATTTGAGTCCACTTGGAAAAGTCGACCCTACCTTTCCAGTGCTTTAGAAAGTGCTTTTTGTAGATTAGTAGAGGCAGCTGGGAAAGGGAACTTCACAGCAATGCTTCTGCAGTAGTAGAAAATTGTAGTCAGATGGTCTCCTTTGGAAGAAGCTAAGATAGCCAACTGATTGTAAGGCTGACCTAGAGGAGAAAGGTAAGATTCTAAAGTAATCCAAGATGCATGAAGTCTTGCTATCACAGAATGCAGAAGGGCAGTTTTTAAATCGCTGTATTAAAAATGGGGAGCATTTTACAAAGTAAATCTCATGACTAGTTCATTAAAAATAGCCTAGCAGCACACTTTAGTGATGGCACATACGTTAAAAAGTCGTATGATTAGGGTGGAGGGCACTCTAAGTTCAAATAAGACTTTGGAAAGGGCTAGACAGTACTTTTTGCTTTGTGGGCCGAAGTCTCTATCACAACTACTCAACTCTGCCACTGTAGTGGGAAAATAGCCACAGACAACATGAAACAGTATGTCCAAATGCCATCCCTGCTTTCAAGTGACTCCTTTAGAATCTAAAGGACTTTCAACGTAGCTTAACAAGAATGCATTATCACCAAACACCTACAGTGATTTAATTCAAGAATCACTCCTAACGCCCATTTAGGCAGCCATCAAAAGACAAAAGCATTATCTTTTTGTAATAAGAGAGAATTTTTCTAGGAGGGGAATCATTGTATTAAAAAGAAAATTTTTAGGGAAGCCAGAGTTATTGAAGCAATTTTAGATCACATTAGAGGATCTTCTGTTCATATTGCTTTACTGACAACAGTAATAATATTTTAAAAACTTTATTTCCAATTACACAGAATGTACAGTTAAAAGGAAAAATACAATAATCAATACCAAAACTCAAAATATCTTTGGACTTCTTACCACTTAAAAGAGGAGCCCTGAACTATTTTCCATTTTTCTACTGAGAGTAAAGTGTCATAACCAACTCACCATTAGAGGGGACAAGCTGAGCCGCATGCCTATAGTAGGACTCTGCCTGGCTGGTCTGGTTTCTGTATCGAGCTAAGAGGAGGGAAAAAAAAAAGCTCAATTTAAAAACACACAGATAAAAACAACCATTAGGGTAATTCCAAAACAGCTATAGTTTGAACATTTAAAGTTAATAAATACACTAAAATTAAATTAAGATGATTAAAGACAAAATGTTTTAAAACAAATTAACTATAGGATTACGTGTGAAGTGTCCATCCGGCCTTCCCTATCTGGGACACTCAGCATATAACCAACTTTAAAGCTTACCTAGCCCCATTTCCAGGTCCTCCAAGTGTCATGCCATCACCAGCTCCCACTACGGACTATGCTGGTGACCTGGGGCCGGCCCACAAGAAGGGGTGAGTTATATGGCACTTAAAAACAAAACAAAACAAAAAACACTATACAATATGATCTGAAATTTATGTATTTCTTTAATATCTTTATAAAGTGATTTTGAAAAATGCCTCATACCTATTGAAATATTATTTGTGTGTGTGCAAAGAATACACTTTTGAAAGCAAAAGCAATCTAGATATACTACTACTCGCTGAATCTCCCTGTAGAAATTGGCGCTTACTTTGATGTGACCTCTAATCCACTCGTTATTTGAGGACAGTCAAAACATAATCCTATAGTTAATTTGTTTCACAACCCTTTTAAGGTCACCTTAAAGGAATGAACAAGAATATATATATTACATAACATTCCCAGATAAAATATATAAAATGGAAACACAAATTGAACTGTAAAAAGGAAACAATTAAAAATGAACTTTTAATGCACTGGTAGGAAGAAAAAGGCAACCCAGCTTCAGAAGGAGTAATTTTTATAAACTCCACAATTTCAAAGGAGTACAGTTTTTCAGAAAATATTATGGCATCACTTTGAAAAAATTAAGCTTTGATTACATTTGTGCTGGTTTATTATTTGCCTACATCTGCATAAAGTCTGAATAAAACTTAAATCTGAATATGAAAGTTACTTCCCTCAAGATCCTTTGCCAATCCCAAAGCATTCAGAAAATCAAAGTTTCTTAAAATACATTTTATAGTTTTCTCTTATGACAATCTAAGTTCTATGTGTAGGCTTGTTTAAAAGAAAATAATCTTTCTATGACTACTCCAAAGAAAAGCATGAATGTATTATCAATTCCTTCACACCAAGGGCTCACCAATGTCTCCAAGGTGAACGAGGCAGTGCTGGCAGATATAGGAACAGGAGCTAGACTGTGGCTTCACTATGGCGCTGGTATGCGTCTGTTTATTGCTGATAATTCCCAACTGGGAAGACTTCACACGGCATGGTAAATCTACATTAAACACTGTACACAGTTCTTGTAATAACTGAAAGGAAAACACAACCAAGTGTTAGTATTAAGTCAGAAGTGCTCTAACAGTAAAGTTGGTATACTTTAACATGTGTAACTAATATTACATACTGCTGAGACCTAAAATAGGACAACCTTTCAAAGGATAACTAGTAACATTCATTACAAATCATATCACTTGACTTGCTAAGTATTAAAGCAATCGAAGATGTACCTCTAAAAGGAACAGCAGCAATTTAGGGGAAAAAAAAGATTTTACCTGAGTAGGCTATTCAGATTCATTCAGCAAGCAACTCCATGAAATTACCTCTCTATTTTCTTTTCCTCTTAGAAACACACAAAACTCATTAAAGACTAGTTGGTTACAAATTTGACTTAAATACAAACCAACATATTTGGCAGACTTCAGGAGTTTCTTGAGATTTATTTTCTTAAGCCTGAGGTCAAACTTGGATCTCTGCACACAGATCTATACATCCGTAGAGATCTGGAAGGAACTTTTGACATTATGTAGACATTCACTCTTTCTTCCTTTCTTCTCTAGTTTTACGGTATGAGAGGGTTCCTTCTCCCACTGAGAAATAACTTCTCTGTCTGAGCATGCTGTTTCATTCTTTTCTGCCTCCTGCCTGTCATCCCCTCATTTTTACTTATTTATTTTTTTCATCCCCTCATTTTTAAAATCTACTTTCAACTTATCAAGCTTCTTTGCTATGGCCTATGAAATGTTGCCCACAAAAAATAAACAATAATTATTACTATAAAACAAAACACACAGAACTGAAGCACTTTCCCTTGACTCTAGATTTCTCCTTTAGCAAGCTTCTAATGTCTCTTCTTCTTCTCAACAGAATTCCTTCAAAGGAGTCCACAAGTATCATATCTGCTTTCTCAATTCCTAGTCGCTCCTTAGTCCATCATGATCTGACTTTCACACAACCTCTCCTCTCCCCATCCCACCATCCACAACCACTCTACTGAAGCTGCTGTCAAAGACATCTGGTTATACATAAGCAAATACAATGGATGTTTCCTAGTCATCATCCTATTGGATCTCTCTGCCACATTGAAAACAGCTGATTTTATCACTGATCACTAAGCTTTTCTAGTTCTTTTCTTCTTGCCAATCATTTCTTCTCAGCATCCTTCATTAACATCTCCCCCGCTGCCCGACGCTGACAGCCTCAAGCACTTACTCCCGGCACTCCACAGCTCTTCACAGTCTACTCCCAGTCACTCAGACACGTACTTACAAGTGTGATCATTCAAATACCTGGTCATTTTATCACACGCCCATGGAAAACAACAGGGACACAGAGATAGATAAAAAGATCTGTGTGGTTCAGGAGTTCACAGATAAATGAGCAAGACAGGTACATAAAGTAGGGAAGGGAGAGCAGGAGAGACGAGGAAGAGAGGGAGAGATATCCCAAACGATAGCATAACCAATGGAACATTCTACGCTTATAATAAGCTTCACTCTCTGGGCTATGTGTTTGTCTCACTTAATCCTTGTGATAAACTAGTAGCAACACAATATGTTGCTTCAACGCAGTTTAAAGCTCCATTTTTTTCAGATGAGGGTATGAAAGCAACAAAAATAGAGTTATTTGACTAAGATTACAGAATTAGAAATATCTTGATTCTAACACCACTCTCTCTAATAAGTACAGATTTCACAAAACAAAACACCTTGGGGGACCCAACTCAGGATATATAATGTCTCACCCTTTTCCTAAGATAAAAAGCACCTCTATAACCAAACATAAAATCCTATATTCCCTTTTCACGAAACACAGGAGTTATCTACAATTGTACTTATACCTGTACATTTGCAATGTGCAAGAAATTTTCTGACATAAAATTGAGCAAACAAAACTAGTGCCCAGAATGAATAGAGTCTGGAAATAGAAAAAAAGCAAGAAGTACAAAAAAAGGAACAAAAAATGGGAAAAACCCTAAAACAGATTCTGTGGAGGACAGCAAGAAGAAACAGGACAGAGGATAAATAAACAATTGAGTTCTACAGGTACTGAAAGAACAGACTGGAAAATTAGGCACAGCTGAATATCTATCAAGAAGAAAAAAAGGATGTTTAAGAAAAGTAAATAAAATATGGTTGAAACTTCATGTGGCTGTCTTATAATAAAATTTTTGTCTGAACCCAGGAGTTGTAGGTAGAGATACTGGAAAAATTCCTGCTGGTTCAAAGGATTCCAGGTGAGAAAGCATGAGCTGAGGCAGAAACAAGGTGGGACTAAAGAGAAACAGATGTTTAATAAGCTGAACAAAACTATATTTGGCAATTATTCTGTGAAAACTCTTATTATACTATTCCACTGCTCTTTAGCTCTTCAATCTACCCTAAGAATTTAGAACTAAATATGAATACACAGGGCTTCCCTGATAGCTCAGTTGGTAAAGAATCTGCCTGCAATGCAGGAGACCCTGGTTTGATTCCTGGGTCAGGAAGATCCCCTGGAGAAGGGATAGGCTACCCACTCCAGTATTCTTGGGCTTCCCTTGTGGCTCAGCTGGTAAAGAATCCTCCTGCAATGTGGGAGACCCGGGTTTGATCCCTGGGTTGGGAAGATCCCCTGGAGAAGGGAAAGGCTACCTACTCCGGTATTCTGGCCTGGAGAACTCCATGGACTGTACAGTCATGGGGTCGCAAAGAGTCGCACACGACTGAGCGACTTTCACTTTTCACTTTCACTATGAACACAGAATATCTTTTAATTACTACAGATACTTAATACTTTCTTTTTGGCTCACATTTCTTAAGAGTAAGGACTACTCTACTGTTCTGTTTTTTGATGTTTTAAAAAAACCCACACAGCATGATGTTACATCTTTACTTCATTTGGCAATTTGGTTCTGGCTTCAAGCGCCATGCTTTAAATACCAATAGTTAACAAAACGATATCTAAATCAAAACAATCATCTTCACAGAAAACAGAACTGAGCATAATCATGTATCTGTCTCTTTTCAATCCATTCCAATCAGATTTCTATCTTGACCACTCAACTGAAGTCACATTTCATCAAATCCAAGATACCATAAATTTTAAGATGAACTATTAATTATTTAACAGAAAAACTGCCAATTAAATGGTGAACTGACCATCTTTTGTAAATGTTTCCCTATCTCGAAGGTGTTAAAATATGAAACATGTTTTAGAAATGAGGAAATATGGTATCCATTAATTTCACTAATGACTTCTGTGTGTCAAATCCAACTGATCCTTTTTAATCACCTGACTTGATTTCTTTGTAGCACTCACCTGAGTTGGTCACTCCCTCTTATTGAAATACTTTTCTCTTTGTCTTCTAAGATATCACTCTGATTTACTCCTATTGAAATGTGGCTCCTCCTCTGCCAAACCTGTTCTCACCTAGCTCTATGGTTTTAAATGCAAAATCCTAATGTCTAAGTCAGGGTACTTTATTGTAATTATAAATTTTACTCTGGCTCTGATCTTTTCACTGAGCTCCTAGCTTAGCTTATCAAATTACCTATTTGATCTCTCCACTTCTATGGCAAATAAGCATCCATCTCCCTAGTGTAACATGAATAGAGCTGGCTTTTCCTCAGTGTTCCCTATCTCAGTAAATGGTACAACCAGTCAACTAGCCACTCGATCTGATAACTTAAGTTATCTCTGACTCTTCCTCTATCCTGATTCCACACATCTGATCCAATCCATTAGGAAGTCCTGGCCATTTAAAAAATCCATCAATATCTTTCCATTACCACAGCAGCACACTACCTACTTTCCATTCTTGACCCCTGCTAAATCAATCTCCAAGCAACATCCAAAGGAATCTTTAAAAAATACAAATTTTATCATGCTATTATCCCCCTGTCTACTTCTCAATGACTTCCAACTACATACACTTCAGATTAAAATTCAAAACTCATCTTAGTCTATAAAGCTGTACAATGATTTGGACCTGGTGTACTTCCCCAGTCTGGTAGCTTAATCTGTACCTCACGTCATCAAAAAAGATGTACAGAACATTATTGTTCACCACGTCATTTAACTGTTTCAATTATCAAGATAACCCAAAAAATGTTACTAACAAGTTCTATTAATGTTGAGATCTGAAAAAAGCTTACTGCTGCTCATTCTACAACTGGTGTACTCCCTCAACCAGGGCCTGTGGAATGCAGTGGGGAAAGATCAATACTTACCTCAGAAATAATATTTTCCTTTATAACACAATATTATGAGACATTTAATATTTTATTATTGACTTGCTTATAAAATGTTTTTGCAAATAACCTGCTACCTCACCAAAAATGATTCCTGCTATACTTCCTTGCAGATGTGTTTGGATTTATTAGTGTCCAATCAAACCCTTGGAAATGTGCTACATGTGTGTCACAGCATAAAAAAAGGTTAAGAATCATTTTCCAAGATAAATGTATCTGTGTAATGGCTAATATAGAAATGTACTGCAGAAGGTGGATACTCTTTCCATAAGATCTTTTGACCAATCCAATACCTCCACCAAGTCTATTGCTCCTCCCAACTTCAGTTGTATTCACAGTTTAGATTTCCACTACATGAAGGAAGGAAGAGATTTAAGTTGGAGACGAGACTGGAGTTTTAAAACTAGACTGTTTATTATAAAAACCTAAGAGCAATGAGAATGGTAGGAATCTGTCCAAAAGGTTATGATGGGAATCTGGAATTCAAAGAAGTAGAGTTTAAAGTAGTGATGGGGGAGGGGGGTGCTAGTAATAGGGAGACATACCATTTTTGTTAATATCCCATTGAGCTGAGACTATTCAACTACCGTTTAGAGTCCAACTGTATCCATAATTTTATATCATGATTTTTCATTTAACATAATTTCCTCACCATAAAAAAAAAAAATCTTCATAAACAGGACCTAATTAAACTTAAAAGCTTTTGCAGAGCAAAGAAAACTGTCGACAAAATGAAAACCCCCACCTACCAAATGAGAGAAAACTGATAAGGGGTTAATATCCAAAATACATAAACTGCTCATACAACTTAAGATCAAAAAAACAAACAACTGCATTAAAAAACACCAGAAGATCTGAATAAACACTTTTTCAATGAAGACATACCGATGGCCAACAGGCACATGAAAAGAGGCTCAACATTGCTAGTCATCTGAAAAATGCAAATTAAAACCACAATGAGTTATTACCTCACATCTGTCAGAATGGCTATCATCAAAAAGATCACCAATAACAAATGCTGATGAAGACATGGAGAAAACGGAGCCCCCATACACTGCTGGTGGAAATGTAAGTTGGTACAGTCAGTGTGGAAAACAGTATGGAGGTTTCTCAAAAAAATAAAAACAGAACTACCCTATTACCTAGCAATTTCACTCCTACTCCTGGGCATATAACTGAAAAAAACAAAAACACTAATTCAAAAACATACATGCACTTCAGTGTTCACAGTAGCATTATACACAACTGCCAAGATATGGAGACAACCCAACTGTCCATCAACAGATGAATGGATAAAAAAGATGGGGCGGGTGTGTGTGTGTGTATCCCACAAACATACATATACAATGGGATACTACTAAGCCGTAAAAAAGGATGAAAATTAGCCACTTGCAACAACATGGACTTGGAAGAGATTATATTAAATGCAATGTCAGACAGAGAAGGATAAGTGCCTGTATGTTATCATTTACATGTGGAATCTAAAAAACACAACAAAGTAGTAAATATAACAAAAAAAATGAAACAGATTCACAGATAAAGAAAACAAACTAGTGGTTACCAGTTAGGAAAGGCAAAGGAGAGAGGTGAGGTAGGGGATGAAGAGGTACAAACTATTATGTGTCAAACAAATAAGCTATAAGGACATATTATACAGCACAGGGAATATAACCAATATTTATAATAACTATAAACAGAGTAAGTGTTTCCCAGATGGCAGTAGTGGTAAAGAACCCGCCTGCTAATGCAGAAGATATAAGACAGGCAGGTAGGTTTGATCCTTAGGTCAGGAAGATCCCCTGGAGGAGGGCAATGGCAACCCACTCCAGTATTCTTGCCTGGAGAATCCCATGAACAGAGGAGACTGGTGGGCTACAGTCCACAGGGTAAAGAAGAGTCAGACACGACTGAAGTGACTTAGCAAGCACACAGGCATAAACAGAGCATAACCTCTAAAAACTGTGACTCACTATGTTGTACACCTGAAACTTACATAATATTGTACATCAGCCAAACTTCAATAAAAAAACTTCATAAATACCATTTATAACAGTTTCATAATTTCATTTTATAGATGGTTTGTAATTTATTTAACCATTACTCTATTGTAGGATATTGGTGGTGTTTCCAAATTTTAGTATATCAATATAATACCTATTTGTTTCTTTAAATGTAATTATTATTATTATTAAATATCTGTTGATCTATGGACAAGTGCACAAAGAAAAACCTGTACTGTAAAAACAAAAACTACGTAACTTCTGTATTTCAAAAAACTTCAAACAAAATGAAAGGACAAGAAGAAATTGGAGAAAAAGATGATTGTCAAAAAAAAAAAAAGGAAGAAAAATCAACATCCCTATGCAGAAAGAGCTCAGACAGATTACTACGGAAAAAATTAGAGTCTGAACAATGGATGGGGAAAATAAATGATTAAACTGATTGTATAAAATACAAATATCTAATAAAGATAAAGATAATAAAGAAGTTCAACATCACTAGTAACTAGACATTAAATTATTCTCCATCTATGAAGTATGTTATTCAATTAATCATTCATTTACCTTTACTGAAATACTTAATGCTGTTGAGTATATGTCAAGATAGACACTTGTATACACTGTTGATGGAAATTTAAAAACATAAATGAGAACTTTCTGGGAAAACAAAAGTGACTATCAATAGTGTTAAAAACTCTACTCATCAGTAATTTATCCTGAATGAGAGGGTAAGGAAAAATGTTTGGACTTCTTATAATTTTCAAATCTCTTGGCACTGGTATGCATTTTTTATAATGGAACCCCCCCCCCAAAAAAAAAGTATCTATTAATATATCCATCTCCTCATTTAGACTGGATAGTCCTTTGAAAGTTAAAGACGGTCTCTCTTCCCTCCAATCCTTGGTGTCTAGTATTGTGTGTTACAAAGAACAAACTTTTTAACAGTTACTTGCAGAATGAATTAACCTTTAACATCTGCCCTAAGGATTAGCCAAGTGGCAAACCACAAGCCCTCTCTCCAGAAATACCAACTTTTGCTAAAAGCTGGCAGCAATTTAAAAGTGAAGTGTGAGAACAAGAATCATACTTGAGTTCTTTCAGTGATGAACGGTGATGAATTTTTTAGTCTAAGTAAATCTATAAGATGGTGGCTATTTGATATCTTTCAACAGTCTTTTCTAAACAGCAAAACCAAAACAGACAAAATATAGGTAGCAATGGTCAAGCAGCAGCACAGAGAGAAGATTCTGTGAATTTCTTTGGTGCAAGCTCCTCAAAATCTCGCCTTGTCATTGTAGGATGAGAATTTATACATATTTTATTAAATTATGAATGCTATTATAAGTGGATGGGATGAAGTTTTCAAAGGAATTCTGCTTAAATAAAACTCACTGTCCAACAAAGAATTATTCTACCTCATGTGATTTAGAAGTCATATCAAGATGTAACTAAGGGCAGGGAAAGTTTCTGAGAACAGTAAATAACAGCTTATTATTCAAACTGAGGAAAGGCTATTCTACCTCTTAGGTAGCTTAACAGCATTTGAAGCTCCAGATATATTCTACTATATACTTAATACTACGAGAACTCATTGAGATCACAGATTTTGACTTTCCTACCTGGCACAGCATGGCTGTTAAACTTTCCTAATGATTATACCCACACTTTCACATTCGCTCTGATGAAGCAAAGTCCGTTCACTCGTGACCGACGTCTCTCACTTGTAACTGCAGCGCTGCTGCTTCACTAAGGCACTGCTCTCATTACCCTTTTTCTGTTCACACAGTTATACCTCCAACCTTTAAGGTGAACCATCGCCTTTTAAAGAGCAGAGTCTTTACTGTTTTAGAAGTCTTATGGTAAATAATTTTGGACATTTTTTAAAATTTGAGATTACAGATGATCAACTCCTAGATGCACCATACTATGGGTACATAGAGTGCCTGTACGAGTAAGATGTGCACAAAGGGAATATTCACCACTGATTTTAGGAAAACTGGTATGTAGTGCCAAACTCACCTGAGTATAGAAGCCACTAGCTGCCTCTAGGAACAGAGAAAGGTTTGCCTGAACTTCACTCCGATTCGGGTTTGCTCGATTCTTTGCCTGGCCTTGTAGTGTTGTGATCTGATTCTTAAAGGCATGATTCCAGCTGAAAACAAAATGTAATTCTATTTGGTATAGCAGTGACTCACTGGGCAGACACTGGTCCCCCTGAGAACAAGAAAGAACTGTTTGTTATAACACACTAGGCAGTAAACCCGCATTCAAGTTACTCACTTAAATGACTTTACGCTCCCCTTTGAACAAGACTAGACAAGCAGCAGAATGCAACTGACCTTAGTAAACACTTACCAAATGTTCGAATAATCAGACTGTGGCTTCAGTTATTTATCTTTTAGGGTTACTAGAGTTAGAACCTATTTAGGAATCCCGGTACAAACTTAGAACTACAGTGGTAAACCAAAGTAAAAGTAAGCTATTAACAAATTTCCATACATTGTATCACTGCACCAAAAAAAAGTCTTCTATCAAGTGGAATGCCAGTGGGCGGGGGGGGTTTCCTTATGAATATTAAGCCATATTTCTTATTTCTCTAAAACTTATTCCCCACAACACTTGGTTCTATTTCTCCTATTCTCCTGTTCTATTGGTTCTATAACTCCTGTTATAAAATGCCTTTCATTCATTAATCTAGTTGTACAGAGAGTCATTTTAAATTTAGTTATGGTGAAGTACAGTTGCTCCCTAATTTGGAAATCACAGGGGGAAAAGAAAGAAACAAACAATAAAAAAGAACTAGTATGGAAGATATACTGGCTTCATTAAAGGATGCAAACATAGATAAAGGGTTTACAACCTACCTGGAAAGTACCTAATTCTTTATCAACGGCAGCTTTTGAGACTCTTTTGAAGCACTGGGGTTTTTAATGATTTCTGAGGGCAATCACTCCCTCAGCATTTTTGATGTCATCTTATCCATGACTCTAATATCAAAAATACGTGTTTGAGTGGTTGTGATTAAATTCTATTACTAGGTCTTCTAACAATATAAAGGTCAGGTGTGCAAAAATCAGGAAAATTAGATTAGGAAAAACTAATTTTCACCACAACTTAGGTAAACAGAATATTCTTGATTTTTAATTTTCCACCAGGCTAATGTCCTTGTTTCAATTTATAAGGCAAGGCTTTCCATGAAAGGCATTTATTTACTCACTTGGGAATCTGGTCATCTGCCATTTCACAGCTCATAGAAAGAATGAGTGGAATAGCCTAAATATGTAAAATTTTTCTTAGTCTTATAGGGGAGTAGGGGAAGGAAATATCTATTTGATTAAAAGGAAGAACTTTCCTTACAATGTAAATATATTTTCCTTTGGGAGAGATTTATAGAATCACATTTATCAAAGAAAGCCTGCTCTGAACACTTCCTTTTCTAAATCATAGCTTAAATACAGGACTGAATACAATATAGAGAATCCAAACACTGTTTCTTAGCACCTGAAATATATACAGATTTGTTTTTATTATATGCCCCAAATACCTTAATAAAACTCAACTCTGAACATTTCTCCTCTTTACACCAAAGGTCAAACAGATTGTTCAAAACATCACAAGTATTAGAATTTCTTTTTTTATCCATTGAGATAGCTTACTCTGAAACAGGTTAAAAAGAAACAACCAAATCGTTCTCTTCTAAAGTCTTGGTGAGTTTCTTGATCTTACAGGGACATCCCAAATGGTAATACTTACAGATCCTGTTCTACTTTCTTGTCTAAAGCGTATTCCAAATCAGTAACTAGCATTTTCTGGTACAGGTCCTGCAGAGCCTGCCTGGATGTCCAGACTTCGGCTGGACCCAGCTTAGAATCTGAGTAACAAAACAAAAACAGTAGATAGATAAACAGATTGTTAAGGCCATTATGCCACACAAACAATTCCTTCACTCTCCATTCACCAAAGCAAAAACCTGCTTAAATACACATCATAGATTGCTCCAAAAGTTTTATACTACATTTCAGATGAAACTTTCACCTTTTGGCTAATGATTGAATCTTTCAAAATGCTTCTGTATTTGTCTTTTAGTTTTGAAATAACACCATGAAATGAAAAAGGCCTAAAAAAGAGAGAGAGAATGATTCACCCTTTGATTTTGGTGTGGATATCTAAGTATTCATACCATAGGAAGTCATATGCCTCATAAGAAGTCACCCCATTTGGAATGGTGGACTGCCAAGTTGATCTGTTTACTCTTACATTAATAACTGTATCTCTTTGTTCAAAGAAGCTTTTCTTCTTTTGAATCATTCTCACAATTGCCCTTACAGAAGCCTCCTGTCAGCTCACAACCCAGCAGTTGTTTGGGCATTCTGCTATTACTCCTACTTTCCTATATATGTCAAGCCAATAAAGTCTTGACAGTGAGTGTTATTTTACCAATCGGTAGGCTGCTTGTCAAGACACTTTTGTGAGCAATGCATACTTGCTATTTAATGTAAATGAGGGCCAGAATCAGACAAGTGATTAAACTGCTCAAGAGGCCAAATGAGAGACTGGGTGCAAGATGAAGTCAGGAAGTCAGGCTATGACTATATGTAATACCAAACTGGAGCTGTATTGTCTGCCAGAGTCTTACAAGGCACATTAGCCTTTCCTATTACTAGGCTCATGAGTGCAATAACAGATAGTGAGCTGCCTCGATAGAAGAACTTAATAATGGACTTTTCAATTACATATTTCTGACTGCTAGTTAGCCTGTCTGGTTGCATTTCAAGGTTTTGCAACAGAATATCTTCACTCCTCTTTAGGTTTGCTATTAGTATCTACAGGCACCATAATCCTATTCTGCACACAGACCCTCCCAGATATTAGAGTTAATCCTCAGGAGAGTTTGCTAGAAACTAAAAAATAGGGTCTTTTTTTTTGGTATCAGGTTCTTGGCCCCTTATTAAGCTTTTAATGACTAAATAAATAGATTTATAGATTTATTCAACTCTGCTTCAACTCATCGACAGCAGGGAAAGGATTTTAAGGTTATCATTAACTCTGACCCATCAGAGAGACTATCATTTGAATGAGCAGACTTAATATCTTAGGGACAAGTTACCTTCTGGGCACAACAGATGTTCCCTACAAAAGTCAAACCCTTCTTACTGAGGGTGTTCAAGAGTTAAGAAAATGTAAAAGGTATATAGACTGCCCGAGATTGCTCCATACACAACTTTTATCACACAATGCAGATTACAATGCCAACACAAAGAGGAATAATAGAGCAGAGCTCAGAGCTGACCCTGGTAGCCACAGTATGGCGGATAATGACAGCTATGTTAATAATAGGAAGAACTGTAAAACAAGAAAAAGTGGTTTAGGCTTTTTTTCCCCTTGAACAAGATGATAGTGAGATTACTCAAAATCCTTAAAATATTAGCCTGCAACTCTAGAAATTGAGAAAGACACATCCAAATAGCCCATTTCGTCTTGGTTGTAAATTTTAGCAGGTATGCAGTTTACAACAAGTTTAACTCTCTTGGGGGTTTCACTGCAGAACTAAAATCTTCAAAAATTAGGATGAGATCCACTAGCACCTATATTTTTAAAAACATTTCAGCATAGTTACACAGAAAGCATGTTGCTGTTATGCTGTAAAGAGAACATTCTGACCACTACATAGTTGCTGCCATGTATTTCCTAATTTTGAGTTCAAGTCATCTGCTCCTTTTAGTGGCCAAGTCCATTTATTCTTTCAAAAACACCTTGGCTACTGTTGAAAACAAAAAGGTGAGAAAGAAAAGAAAGAAAAGTGGTAAGGTGCTCATTCAATTTCAAGGACTTTCAATTTGCAAAAGTTTTCCTGAAAGCATTTTTCTCTGAAGGCTCATCTACTATTTAGGTTTGGGGAATTATAAACAGGAAGATATAAACCTAATGTCATAAGGTACTTGTGTTTATATGGTAGAGGAATTATTTTTTCTGTATCTTAAATCACTAATATAGAATGTCAAAACTAAATGATTATATGCATCAACTAAGCAATATTCCAGTCAATGTAGCACAGATTATAAAAATTTTTGATGAGCCATCTAAGTAAAAATTCAAAGTATAAAAACAATAAATATTTTTAAAACCCTTTGGCAACCAGGACAGTACTACAAGTAGTATAATAAGATGACACACTTCTCTTAATTTAATGGTATAAAATAAGTTGTGAAAAACAAATGAGTCAGACAGTACCTGTCATGTCAGCCTTCAGGACTTCTGCCTGCCTGAAAAAGGGGAAAAGAACGTCAGTTAGAAACAAACTAGGCCTACCCAACATAAGTAACACTAAAAGTAAAATTATACGACGATAAGACTGCAAATTAAAAAGAAAACGTATAGCAGCTCTATTTGTGGCACTGCAGTGACCCTGCTTTAACATCCAGAATAGTATTAGATTCTAGCAAACTGATGTCATTGCTGAGACGTTCACAGGGTCATCATGAACTCTTCTACCAAGTAGAGTTCACTTTCTTACTGGTCACCCCCAAATCTGATACATTTAAAGATAACATTTAAGTGACATTTATTAAACTAAAATTTTTCTGTCAATGAGGCCAGGAAATTCTGTGTTTCTCAATTCACTAGCCACTATAACTATTTTAACTCTCCATCCTCCTCAAGATGATTTCTGCCCTCTTCCTCAGTCTCAACTATTTTCGGCAAAGGACAGTTCCATACCTCAGGAAAAACAAAGCCCTTACTAAAGGCTTAGTACATTCACAGAACCCTCTTCTTCCTTATTCTTGTTAAAACACTAGAGGAAGCGTATATCTTGTTTAAGACCAGTAATTCCACTTAGGTATGCTCTTTCTAGCCTTTGTAAAGACATCTGATCCTTTAATTACCACCTCCCCTCTTTCAATAATTTAAAAACTTCCCTCTCTATTGGATGCTTCTCACAGAGTATTTAAACATGCCCTACACTTTCACAGACTTTAAAATCTTCTATCCTATATTCTCTTCTAACCGCTGCTTCTTTTGTCTCTTCCCAAATTCTTCAAGAATTGACTGTATCCAAGAGGTCCAAAACTGAACTCATGACCCACCCCCACCCTCACTTCTGGTTTCTCTTTCAAGTGTTCGTACATTACTAAATGTATCATGGCTTCCCAGCTGTGAAAAGCAGAAGTCATGGAAGTCATCCATGACAACATTCTCTCAAATACCTGGTAATCTATCAATGCCAAGAAATTTTACCTACTAAATACGTCTTTAACCTGTAAATCTCCCTTTACTTCTTTTTCAGACACTATCATTCAAGTTATAACCATCCATTGCCTGGACTGTTGCAAAGCCATCAAATTTTTTTCTCCACTTCACTCTTGTCTGCTTTCATTCTGCTTGCTCTACTGCTATCAGAGGGATCCTTAAAATATGCAAATCTGACCTCATCAGCTGCCCTCTTAAAACCTTTTAATGATGTCCCTTTTAATGATGTCACTGCTTTTAGGGTGAAAACCAAGATCTTTAGTAAAGTGGTCTACAAAGCCCTCTGCACTCTGAAGAGAGTCTCTGTACTCTACTCCTACCATTATTCTGTTCTCTCCTTGATCTTTTTGCTCCAGTCCCTGGACTTCTTTCTGGATTCTCCAATGTGTTTGGCTCCCTTCACACTCAAAGCCTTTGTAAAGAAGAGTCCCTTTGCTAGAAATACCTCTTCCCCCCTTTGTCTACTTAAGTACTCATCCTTTGTCCCAGTCAGAGGCATTACTTCCCAAGGTGTGTGTGTGTGTGTGTGTGTGTGTGTGTGTGTGTGTGTGTGTGTGTGTGTGTGTGTGTGTGTGTGTGTGTGTGTGTGTGTGTGTGTGTGTGTGTGTGTGTGTGTGTGTGTGTGTGTGTGTGTGTGTGTGTGTGTGTGTGTAGTCGCTCAGCTTTGTGTAACTCGTGGCATCTAGCACAACGCCATGTTCATGAAGAGCCCTCAGTTGGGGGCGGTGTGTGTGTGGGGTGGGGTGGGGTGTGTGTGTGTGTGTGTGTGTGTGAGTTGTTCAGTCGTGTCTGACTCTTTGTGACCTCATGGACTGTAGCCTGCCAGACTCCTCTGTCCAAGGAATTCTCCAGGCAAGAATACTGGAGTGGGTTGTCATTCCCTTCTCTAGGGGATCTTCCCGACCTAGGGATTGAACCTGGGTCTCCTGCACTGCAGGCAGACTCTTTACCATCTGAGCCACCAGGGAAGCCCTTGAACACTACATACATGAAGGATATTCTTGTTTCATGTTCTCAAAGCACTTGTATTTTTTTCTTCATAGTACTTACCACATTTTAATGCTTACCATCACAACTCCTATGCCTACACAGTGGGCATTCAACAAATATTTAAGTGAAGAAAGGAAAAAGGCTAAACAACAGTCATATACTATAAAAAGGTAAGAATATAAAGAGACTTCCATTTTTAAAAACAAAATCTGACATAAAAGCTAGAGAACAGAGACTCTAAAATTTTTACTGTAAATGTTTATGTAATATCAATTGTGAACCTGTTTCATCAAAATATAACATCAATCTTTTTTCTGAGCTTTCAAAAAGTTTTTAAAATATTTTTTTAAAATTAAGCTTCCAAATATAACAAAAGCACAATAGGATGCTATAAAAACCACAAGCCATATAAGAACTATCACTATAATTGAATAATATCAAATACACAGCTATACTTAATCCTAAAAGATAATATCACATCAAATTCCATTATCCATTCAGCCTAGTTTTACTGTTTGCTTTGAGTGCTAAACTTTTGCCATTAAAGAAAAAAACAAAACTTCACAAAGTAGTTGATTTATGTCCTTAAAACCTAAGATCATATTTAGAAATACCTCACCTCTTAACCTACCAGTGTCACAACCTCCTCTCCTGCCCTCACCCGAACCTAATTAGAGTACTAACTTCTGAACTTTATACTGAGACAACCAGAGGTACTTATGCATCTTCATTGGATTCAGTAACCTTTCATTCTGAGTAGCCAAGTTAGGAAGGATATATTTTACAATGTATCCATATCTTACCTAAAAACACATACTCTGGTATATACAAGATACACTGAGAATCATGTGTCTATAGATTGTTTTCTCATTCCAAACAAGATTTGCTTGTAAAGATGAACAAATACCATTTTGGCATGCTAAGATCTGCCTAATAAGGATACCAATTTCCAGTCAAATGAAGAGTATATTGAGCATATAACAGGAACTATTTCCAAATAATCTGCTTCTCTGATAGGCCATCAGTAAGAGAAAAACTATAATTCTAACAGATTCTGGAACAGGCTTTCACTGATAAAGATCAAAATATCACTATACATTTTTATATACCATTTTTATATAACCTGTCCAAGAAATATGTAAAATGAAAAATCTAAACACAAACAAAAGTGCAAAAATGTCGTAAAAACTATGATATGAATGTTCAAGCATTTTGAAATTTCAAGAGTTTTGATACCTCAAGAATGACTAGGGAAGAGACGCTCACCTCTGAGCACAGTTCTCTCCTAGGTTCTGAAAGAGACACATGTTAATGACTAAAATAACTGCTAAACTGAAATGGTAAAGAGAGTTAAACAGAAAATAAAACCGTGGGAGATAGCGACTATGATTTCCATCCCATATACAAGGAAACTGAAACTCTGAAATGTGGAAATAATTTGTCCATTATCACAAAGCAACTAAGTACAATTAAGTACAAACTTAGTTCTTTCTGACTATGACGTTCAAGTTATTTTTATTTCAAGTTGGAATTAAAAATCCTATGACATAAAAAGCTAACACAGACTGATCTAGGTTCAGTTTCGTGCTGTTGATTAAACCTTAACATTTAAGCCAACTAGTCTAAATTGAAGATCGGTTCACAAAAAATGAAAAACAAACCAAAAAAAAGATCAGTTCGTATTAGGAAATAAATACCTGAGATTTCTACCAGAGAGACCACAAGAAGTAAAATTCATATTCTCGTGCAGTGGTCAGACTGGGGGTAAAGTTTCCTCCTTCACAATGGATCAATTTTTGTAAATACATTTTATTGGAACAGTCTTGCCTATTCATTTAGGTATCATCTATGGCTGCTTTCTGCTACAAGGGCAGAGGTGAAGAGTTAAGATAAAGACTACACGTCTCATCAAGCCTAAAACAGTTACTATCGGCCCCTTTACAGAAAAGGTTTGGCTCTCCTGCTCCAGGGAGTAAGTATTTGATCAAAATCAAGAAGTCGAATATGTATAAATCCCCAAACCAGTTTTCCCATATGAAGAATCATCAATAATAGTCTCCTCAGAGTAAAGATCTATTTTTAATTTGTTAACATCATAATGTCACAAAGAAGACTTTGAAAATAAATTTTTTTAGATGGTGTATAATATATAAGAAATCAACAGATACGTGATCTTATTAAACCAACTGCTTTCACAAAGATTAGCACAAAATTCGCTACTTGATTATTTTACTTTTTTAATAAAGAGAAAATACTGTACCTCAACAACCTACTGGTTTTGTTAAAGATCAATATTATTAAAGATTAATACTACAATGCTTATATAAAGAGATACTAGTTTTCAAAAGTTTCCTGGCTTCTAGAAGGTGTGGCCACATGAATTCTTTTTTATTCTTACTTTAAGCTGAAGGAATTAATAAAAAGAATGAACAAAGAATCCAAGAATTAAAATCATCATGCCTTCAATAATAAAACAGCACTATTTAAAATAAAAAGCTTTCAAAATACTAAATATATTGTCTTTGTAAATAATAAAAATCAAGCACTTCTATCAAACAAGAAAAAAAAAGCCATTTAAAGGCTGAACAAAATCTGAAACATTCAGTGATAACCAAATATGTTTAAAGCCAACCATCTGAAGCAATACTCTTGGAGACCATGGGTGAGCATCAAGATCTATAAATACATTTAACACATTCTAATGCACTAGGTATACTAAAATAGCTAACACTATATTTAGCACTTATTATTGCTACATTGTTCTAAAGTAAGGGTTGCCATAAAGTAATCATTCAACCCTCACTATGTACTATTATGGCTCCCACTTTATAGCTAAAGAAGCCTAAGGAGATAGAGGTAAAGTAACATGACCAAAGTCATCAAGTTAGCAAGTAGTAGAGGTAGCATTTTAACACACTGATTCCAGAGGCTAACTCCTAAACATTGCATCACAGGTCCTCTCCTATACAAGATTGTAAGGGGGGTGCAGGGCCGACAGGAATGTTTGATAATAAAAGCTCAAGGAACTGGGGCTTTCAAAAATTAAACATTTTACAGTAATTTATAATGTCACTAGAGGAAAAAACTAGTTAATGGTAATCTTCTTTAACAAATAGCTTGATTATACATACCACTGATACAACAATGCAAAGGTAACAAATACAGAATAATCTCTCAAGATCACACATTTATATTCATGGCTTAAAAATATACAAGATACTTCCAAGTAAGGGGCAAATACAGTGGAGGATTCCTTTCACCTGGACCAACCCCCTTCCATCTATGAGAAGAACACAGGAATATAAGCCAATGTCCTCTAAACTCACAATTGAGGAGAGGTGAATTAGTCTCTTTTGTTTTGGGAGGCAACACAATTTTTTTTTTAAATTTAAATAAAAGCCACAGCACATCTTATTTCAAGACAATTTACTTATTTCCATAAAGTACTAAGGAGTATTCAGGATACGAGCAGCCATCAGTTATGACCATAAACATAATAACCTGATAATTATTTGTGTTAAATAACAGGCCACAGAATAGACACTAGAAGGCGAGTATGTGCTTACAAATGCAGGTGCACACGCACACACACACTCCTGAGACCTGTAAGGTAACATCGAATGTCATGGATGGTAACACCAAGTCTCAGGTATTAATCAGAAAAAAATAAATCGTGTTGCTCTACTGTTGAATTTCACATAGAAAAATAACATCTAGGGAAATGCTGCTCCTAAGGGAGCTTCTCAGTAAGAGATAATAAAATTACTAACTTGCTTTCTCTCTCTATGGCACTTCACAGTCTGGCACAAATTTTCAAATCTCCCAACACTCCACTGCTCTGTATTACAACATTCATTCAATAATCTATACTATTTGAACTTGTGTACCTAGTTTTATAAAGGGCCAATTCTGGTCTAGGAATCTCAAAGCATGAGAAGGAATTTCTCTTCCAGGCAGAGAAAATATTACAAAAGAAAAACAAAGCTAAGCCAGTGAAGGAGGTAGACTGACGCATCAAATGCAGGGTAGGAAGCTACAGATAAGCTGGAGAATCACAGCAGACTGCGGACTGTGAGGCCGTGGGTGACATGTTAAGGAGCTCACGTTCTGTCTTTTAACTACTAGGAAGTCAATGCTGGGTTTTAAGCAGGGGTACAGCATTGTCAGAACTGCCTTTTTAAATGATTACAGCAACAAGATGCACGGAAGATGGGGTTTAAAAGGGCAAGACTGGAGGTAAGGAAGTGAAGGAAGGTAAGGAAGTGAAGGAAGGCAGTTAAAACCACGGGAGTAACTGTAATTGCCCAGAAAGGCAGAAGGGTGGTGGCAGCTCCCTAAAGGCAGATAAAAGAATGAAGAACACCAAGAAGAAACTCACAAGCACATGAGGGCAAAAGAAGAGGATAAACAGGAAGGGTAGTCAACAGTATCACAGGCAGTAGATAAGGACTCTAAGGACTGGAGGGTGTGTTGGATTTAGTGCAATAAGGGTTAATGACTGCCTCGTCAGAGGAAGAAAAAAGGTCAAACTGTAGGGAGAATGAGGAACAAGTAAGAGGGAGGCTTTTCAGTCAACTCTTAAGACACTGGGCTGTGAAGAGAAATAAAAGCGGGCCACAAGTAAAAGTTTCTTTTTTTCCAATGGGAGAGACTTCAGCATGTTTAGAATGAAGAAAAGAAGCGAGCAGAAATGAATAGGTTGAAGATATAGGAAAGAACAAAAGTGATACAGCATGGTTCTGGAAAAGATGGAAAGACATGAGAATGTGAAAAAGACAGGAGGCAAGACTGGCTTTGAAAAGAGATAGGATGAAATTGAAGGAAAGTAATATTACAAAGAATTGTGCTAGGAAAATTTGGGAGTAGGGCACGGTGGAGAGATGTCCAGAGAATTCACCACTACACTGCCTCAAATTCAGAGATAAAGCAGGAGATCAGATCAGTGTCTAAAAGTAAGAGGGAGATTAACTGAGGAGACTGGTGAACCTATGGGATAATAACAAAATGAACAGGCAAAAGAACTGAGAAAAAGTGATGAGTACAGTATGGATCACACACAACAAAAAAACCTGAGAAGATGGTGTTCAGGACTATACCCCCCGCACCCAGAACAATGCCTGGTATGTCACAGCCGTTCAAAATTGTGCTGAATTAATGAATGGTAAAATGTGTATCATACTAAGGCAATTTTATGTAACACAAAATGATACAGAAGAAAGAGACTTAGGTCTGAATCTGGGTTCATATTAATAGTGCTACCTTGGAGTTTCTTTTTAAGAAATCTCATCTTCCTCATCTACAAAACAGGGATACAAGCTCCCTTTCAGAGTTGCTATCAGTAATAAACAAAACAGGTAAGTTTCACAAAAGAACACAGGTGATAACTCCAAGTTGTTGTTGTTGAGTCACTAAGTTATGTCTGACTCTTTGCGACCCCATGGACTGCAGCATGCCAGGCTTCCCTGTCCTTCACTATCGTCTGGAGTTTGCTCAAATTCATGTCCACTGAGATAACTCCAAGAGAGAAGGTTAACCTGTGACATGAATACTTCAGTGACCACCAAATTACTTTTGTTAACTGGGTCACTGATATAGGATCCTTTCTGAGGCAACAAACTAGATTGAAGACGGCAACATTCCAAGGTGGAGGTCAAAAATCCTGGGTCATCTATCACCACATAATGCTGAGTAACAAAAGAGAACCCGAATGTCGTAATGACCACATTCTAGTATGCACAGAAAATAAAAACAAGAGATTAATATGTAAAAATTGCAAAGGACTTACATTATTGTATTTTTTGTTTCTCCTCAAACATTAGTTTTGATTACATAAGACTTAAAAAAAATACAGTTTAAAGTTGGATCCACGAACACATTTTTCTCCTCTCCAAACATTAGTTTTGATCACACAGCTTAGGCAAATACAGTTAAAAATTGGACCTGACAGCACATCAAGCAAACTATGAAGTACAGAATGCCATCTAAGCTCATCTCCTAAGAATTAATCAATAGCTTACATAATAATACAGTTGATCATTTACTATTTGCCAGGTGTTGTTTATGTGCTACTACATACTATTAAACCTTTAATTCTCACAAGAAATCTATCAGGTAAGTAACAATACTATTCCCATTTTTCTGACTAAGAAAAAGTTAAACAACCTGCCCCAAATCACACAACTGGGAAGTGGCAGAGTTTGGGTTCCACCCTGCAGTCTGGTTCCAGAGCTCATAAGCTTTATACAATAAAGCAAGGCTTCTGGAATGGCCTGGCTCTGGGTGTCACAGTCATGGTATCAACTTGTAAGGACAACCAGCACTTCACACTTAAAAGTCTCATCTCTGACACCAAGCACCTTCACACTATCATTTAAACTGATACAAGCTACAGTGAGAAGAGTTACCAGCTCACTGTGTGGCTGGAGAGGGCTTCTCTTGCACACCATCATACACCTATTTCTATAGGCATCTAGAAGGCCTGACTGTATGCAGACTAACATACAGAAGCAAGAACTGAGGCTCCCTGTATTCCAAATGAACTGCTATATATGTAATCCAAAACAGGAATTTTTATTCTAATGGATAGTCCACCACAAGATAAATCGTATGCCCCTATGCTTGCCATAAATATTCAGAGACCACATGTGCAAACATAAAATTTACATTTACGCTACTAAATGTTTAAAAATTTTCTTTGGACTGTAAGATATAAATGCTCATGACAAAGTAAACACACAAGGTTCTTATGAGGCTGCATAAGTCAAAACAAAAAAACCCTTAGCACTCCCTCCCCCATCCCGGCCATTATCAAATGCTTCAGAAAGCTTCTAATTCTTCTACTAGTGTTCATAGTATGTGAATACTTTAACATATCTCTAAAAGGAATACAAACATGTAGAAATCCCTTGTAATTTTTATCCTACCTAATATTACTTGATTTCAGATGCTCCTCTGATTTCAAGTTTCCGGTCCTCATCTGGGACTTAAATGAAATGTTTTCTCCCACAATGACTATCTGCAAGAACATCCAATTTCTCATAAGGTAGAATGGTTTAAGACATTCTAGATAGAGGAGAGGAGGAAAATATGAGTTAACTCACAATAACAGAGAACCCCCTTGAAGAAAGTTAAATTATTTTCTCTTTAAAATGATCAATGTCAAAGGCAAAAGGAAAGATATCATGGCTTTTTTCCTTGTTATACTTAGTTTCTGTGAGTACACATTTTAAAATTCTGTTTTGTATATATCTAAAATTCTAGTTTGGGATCCAACTGTTATTCTAATCTCCCTGCCTGAAACCTGAGTGATCTCTAAATCGGTTACCCAGAAGGGTTCTTGTGGTACACCAAGGTTCAGGAGCAGATGGCTGGTCCAAACAGGACTATGTATGGAAGGAAAACCATGTAAAGCAATTAAACCACAATTATAGAAGGTACAAAAAAAGCTTACATTCTGAGACCAGCTAAAAGGCAGGTATTTAGATTTTCAGTCACTCAATGAAATGCATGCTAAGTTGCTTTAGTCATGTCTGACTCTTTGCGACCCTATGGACTTGTAGCCCACCAGGCTCCTCTGTCCATCGGATTCTCCAGGCAAGAATGTTGGTTGCCATGCCCTTCTCCAAGGGATCCTTCCAACCCAGGGATTGAACCTGCGTCTCTTATGTCTCCTGGATTGGCAGATGGGTTCTTTACCACTAGCCCCACCTATGAAGCCCTACTGAATAATAATTTGGTTATTTCTCTGCACTAAACAAGAGTGTTAAGGACTAGGTATACAATGGTAAACAAAACATTACAGCTCCTGCCAGATTTAAATTCTAATGTGGAGACAGCCCAACAGTAAAGAGGAGGCAGCAGAAGGTAGTGGTTAAAGGCATGGGCTTGGATATCACACTGTACTCAGGGCATGCTGGGAATAACTCAAGCCACTTGCACAATTTCTTTCAGACACCAATTTAACTTAAAGATTTGGGCAAAATAAATTGAGTAATTATTATTAAATACTGATAACCACTTACACTTAAAATTATTACGTGGCAGATTCTATACTAAATGCTTTACACATTGATCTCACAGACTCGGAAAATAAAATGTCGCAGTTAAGTATCATATTCAGACTGCCTGGGTTCAAACCTAGCTCTGCTCTTTACTAGCTGTGTAACTTTAGGAAAATTACTTCTCTATGCCCTAATTTTATCAGCAGTAAGAAGGAGACAACAAAAGTACCCACTTCACGGACATGTTTTGAGGATTAAATGAGGTAACAGAAATAAAACATCTAGGATTGTTCCTTGTTATATAAGCCCTCAAAAACTATTATTGTCATTATTATCATTATAGGTATTGTTACTCTGCCCAACAATCCTAAGACGTAAATGCTATTATTATCCTCATTTTAAAATTAGGAAATTGAAGCTAAGAATGCACATTAATTGATTCTAGAATAGAAGACAAAGTTATTCATAATTTTAAATAATAAAACATCAATATTAAGAGAAATTTCAAACATGCAGGAGGTCTATGTGGACTCTGGCTCCATACTTTCAACACATATTTAATCACCTGTGATTTTAGTTGCACTTTAGTGGAAAAGACTAGGAGAAAATACCTCATGACAAAACCCAAGTTCACTGGCACAGCATGTTAATATATATGTTAGGACCCAATAAACCAAATTACTTTTAGTTCCCTGCTCTTTTGCCCCACTGCATCTTGATTCATGCTTTCACTCAACCTGAAATGCCTTTCCCCGTCCTTCTTTGTCTGGTTAACCCCTTTCTGTATTTTAACAGCAACTCCTCTAAGAGGGACTCGGCTTGGCCAAGCACTCCCAGTGAATCTTAAGGCCCACTTCTTTAGCAGCACTGACAGCACTATGGTGAAGTTATTCACTTACACGTTTCCTGCACTAGAGATTATTGATTCTATTAGGTGATGTAGGCTAGGATGGCGGTTCTCAACACTATTGGACTCAATGCTTAAAAAAAAAAGATATCCTTTGCAACAATGCTTTTATCTTCCTGAAATAAAATACAAGATGATATATTTATTTAACACATTAAAATGAATAAATGCCTTCTACAAGGAAAAATAAAAAGAAAGAAATTTTTAATAAAACTAGTATCACAATATCAAATGGTCGGGTAAGACTATTCTTTAAGAAATAATGAAGTTATCAGTGCTTGTGCATAACATGTGGCTTGCAGTATCTCAGTCTCCCAGACCAGAGACTGAACCCGGGTTGGTGGCAGTGAAAGTGCCAAGTCTTAATTAATCATTGGACCACTAGGGAGTTCCTGTAGATACTTTTAAGAAAAGGTTAACAGAATTCCAAAGTCAGGAAAATGAAAGTAAAAATCTAAGTAGATATTAGAATTAAAATGAGTTTCAATGTAAGTAACAGCAAATCAAATTTACTGGAAATGCTAAGAGAAAAATAACCTGACATGGGACAGCATGATAAGACAAAGGATAAAGAGCTGACCTGAAGAAAATAAGGGTGTGACTATATCCCTTGATAGGTAAGTAGGAAACTAACATTAGGTTAGAAAAAGAAACAGTAAACAGTCCTTTATATGATGTAAAACACCATATAAATTTAGGTTAGGGAAAAGTAAAGTACAACTTCCCAATTTGGAGTATAACATGGGATATGGACAAGTTAATTAACTCAGCCAGCAACAATATTAAGATACTGTCTGATTTAACTGAATAAAACAATCTGTACATTGTTTTGGTATAGACAGAAATTTCTACTTCTGTGGTCTCCAACATTTAAGAGAGATAAAAAAAAGTCAAATCTGACTTTTCCACCCAGGAACCATTATTTAACCTATACTTCCAGACATCAGTTTATTTAGTCAGGTTCCTTTTTTCTTTATTATTTACCTATTTGTCTAAAGAAAGGGGTGATGCATTATAATAAAATAATCTAACACACCTGATACCAATCATAGAGGGCCTACAGCAGACTGTTACATTAATGGCCCCCAGTGAATCACACACCTCCTGGCATCTGTACCATTGTGAACTCTCTTCACACAGTGACCTTGGGTTGGCTGTGTGACTTACTTTGGCCAATACTTCAGGAAGTGTGACACAAACGGAGGCTGGACAAGCACTTGTGCATTGAGGCTTGCCCTGCTGTTACGCCTTCACAATGTTATAAAGCAGAGGAGACAGACGACTTGGAAAGAGGAGACCCCATTTTCCCACCTATCACAGTCATCCCAGTTGACAGTTCAGACATTTAAGTGAGGCCATCTTGGACCCTTCAGGACACTGAGTCACTGGATGACCAGTTAGCCAACTCGACCTAGACAGTCTGAGAGAGGGGACACCTTTGGATATGTTGAGCAAAGAAGCTCCATGACCTTACCTAGGTTTTAACACGTTCCACTGAGCCACTATGTCAAGAATGCACTGGCTTGAACCAGTAGGCAGCAATGGAGAAAATAAAATGTGACCAGATTTTGACCAACAGGGTTTGCGGAGTGAAATTTTAAACACACACAGAGAGACAGGAATCAAAAACGATTCATGAGGATTTGTCATGTACTAGCTAAAGATAAAAGTAGGCGCAGGGTAAAGAGTTCATTCTGGACAACAATGCTTGGCACATGGTGTTATATAAACCACTTGCTATTGTTTTTTACGATGATGGTAACTTTAAGATATTATACATCCATGTGAATGTATACTAGCAGTTATTTAAGAATCTGAAGGACTTAAAGGATCCTTTATCATTTAAATGATCCTGAATCATTTAAAGGAAAGATATGTAACCACAGAAATCCACCTTGGGAGTCATCATCACAAGGCAAGAAATGACAAGGGAATAGTAAAAAGACAATTAATGACAATAGAGAAAGGAGGGAAACTTGAAGTTTTGTGGTGTAGTGGAAGCCAAATGAAGGAGCTTCAAGAAAAGAAGGTAGAATCAGTAAGCGCTGCTCGTGCAGCAAGTAAAATGAGGCCTCAGAACTGACTACTGGATTCAGTACGTGGAAGTCACTGAGGATCTCGTTAGGAACAATGTGGGCAGTGAAGTGGGAGCATCAGCCCATGGACTGACTTTAAAGGAAAACAGGAGGAAAGGGAGACTAAAACTGAGTTTAGATACCTTTTTCTGGGAAGGAGAGGCAAAAGAGTGAGGGTCAAAAGTTTTTAAGATGGAATATATGTCTTTTTAATGAAATGGAATAGGATAAATAACAAGAGAAGAATTCAATGGAGAGGGAAAAAAAAGGCTGAAAACAAAGTCTCATGAATGCCAGAGGGGGGTTATACAAGTTTCTTTAAATATAATACAGTTTAAAAGGCAAAAACACTCCTGAATGAAAGAATAAAACTTGAAGCGAATAATATAAAGAAAGACAAGTAATAATCAGTGGAGACTAGGGTGAATGGCAAGTGGATTACAGAAACCATTCTCAATTTAACTTTCATAGCAACCTGAGGTAACTACTATTTTTTTGGTTTTAAAAACAAAGAAACAAAGACTCAGAGATTTTAGGAAACTTGCCCAAGATCACAAAGGTAGTAAATGCTAGGACTGAGGTTCAAATCCAAGTATATCAGAATTCCAGAACCTTGCTGTTGCTATTCAGTCGCTAACTCGTGTCCAAACTCTTTGTAACCCCATGAACATGCCAGTCTCTGTCCTCCAAGGAGTTTGCTCAAATTCATATCCATTTGAGTTGGTGATGCTATCTAACCATCTCATCTTTTGCTTTCAGTATTTCCCAGTATCAGGGTCTTTTCCAAAGAGTCAGCTCTTTGCATCAGGTGGCCAAAGTATTGGAACTTCAGCTTGAGTCCTTCCAACGAATATCCAAGGTTGATTTACTTTAGGATTCAGTTCAGTTCAGTTGCTCAGTTGTGTCCAACTCTTTGAGACCCATGGACTGCAGCATGCCAGGCTTCCCTGTCCATCACCAACTCCCAGGGCTTGCTCAAACTCATGTCCATCAAGTTAGCAATGCCATCCAACCATCTCATCCTCGGTCGTCCCCTTCTCCTTCTGCCTTCAATCTTTCCCTGCATCAGGGTCTTTTCAAATGAGTTTGTTCTTCATATCAGGTGGCCAAAGTATTGGCGTTTCACTTTCAGCATCAGTCCTTCCAATGAATATTCAGGACTCATCTCCTTTAGGATTGATTGACTGGATCTCCTTGCAGTCCAAGGGGCTCTCAAGAAGTCTTCTCCAACACCACAGCTCAAAAGCATCAATTCTTCGGCATTCAGCTTTCATTACAGTCCAACTCTCACATCCATACACGACTACTGAAAAAACCATAGCTTTGACTAGACGGACCTTTGTTGGCAAAGTAATATCTCTGCTTTTTAATATTCTGTCTAGGTTGGTCATAGCTTTTCTTCCAAGGATCAAGCATATTTTAATTTCATGGCTGCAGTCACCATCTGCAGTGATTTTCGAGCCCCCCAAAATAAAGTTTGTCATTGTTCCCACTGTTTCCCCATCTATTTGCCATGAAATGATGGGACTGTATGCCATGATTTAAGTTTTTTGAATGTTGAGTTTTAAGCCAACTTTTTCACTATCCTCTTTCACCTTCATCAAGAGGCTCTTTAGTTCTTTGTTTTCTGCCATAAGGGTGGTGTCATCTACGTATCTGAGGTTATTGATATTTCTCCTGGCAATTGTGATTCCAGCTTGTGCTTCACCCAGCCCAACATTTTGCATGATGTACTCTGCAAGCAAGTTAAATAAGTAAGGTGACAATATACAGCCTTGACATACTCCTTTCCTGATTTGGAACCAGTCTATTGTTCATGTTCTACCAGTTGCTTCTTGACCTGCATACAGATTTCTTAGGAGGCAGGTCAGGTGGTCTGGTATTCCCATCTCCTGAAGAATTTTCCACAGTTTGTTGTGATCCGCACAAAGGCTTTGGCATAGTCAATAAAGCAGTAGTAGATATTTTTCTGGAACCCATCTTGCTTTTTCAATGATCCAACGGATGTTGGCAAAATCCTTTAGGATTGCCTGGTCTGATCTTGCAGTCCAAGGAACTCTCAAGAGTCTTCTCCAGCACCACAATTTGAAAGCATCAATTCTTCAGCACTCAAGACTTCTTTATGGTTCAACTCTCACATCCGTATTATGACTACTGGAAAAACCATAGCTTTGACCATACAGACCTTTGTTGGCAAAGCTTTTTAATACACTGTCTAGGTTTGGCATAGGTTCCAAGGAACAAGTATCTTTTAATTTGATGGCTTCAGTCACACCCGTAGTGATTTTGGAACCCAAGAAAATAAAATCTGTCACTGCTTCCACATTTTGCCCTTCCTTTTGCCATGAAGTGATGGGACCAGATGCCACAACCTTAAGTCTTTTTTAACGTTGTGTTTCAAGCCAGTTTTTCACTCTTCTTTTACCCTCATCAAGAGGCTCTTTAGTTCCTCTTTCCTTTCTGCCATTATAGTGGTATCACCTGCCTATCTGATAACCTAAACTTCACTTATTCATTATTCCATAATACAATACAGACCTCAATTTTCAACAATTCACATATCCAAAGTTAAATTATGAATATATTATTGTTGATGATTTTATTCAGAGCTTTCCTTTTTAATAGCTTTAAAATTTAAAGCTTCTGCTCTTCAATGTAGACCATTAAAGAAGTGAGAAAGCAAGCTAATGTGTATATACAAACACATACAGAGGCTTTATGCTCAAAACATTAAAGAGAACTCAGTAATAAGACAATCAATTTGAAAAATGGGCTAATGATTTAGATACTACAAAAGAAGATACACAAATGGCCAATAAGCACATGAAAAGGTGCTCAACATCTTCAGTCGTCTGAAAATGCAAGTCTACGAGATACCAATGCATGTGCACTGGAATGGTGAAAATCAAAGAGATTATCAATACCAAATACTGAAGGAAAGGATATGGAATAACCAGGACCCTTCTAACACTGCTACTAAGAGTAACAAAATGTTATAATCGCGCTGGCAAACAGCTTGGTAATTTTTAATAAAGTTGTACATGTACTTACTATATGACCTATCAATTCCACTCCTAGGTATTTACCAAAAGAAATGAAAACATGTCCATGAAAAGACTTTCATATTACATTCCTAAAGCTTTATTCACAATAGCAGAAAAGCAGATACAAACGAAAGGCCCATTAAAAGGTCAATGGATAAATAAATTGTGGCAGTCACATGATGAAACAGTTGTTCACTCAGTCACGTCGGCCTCTTTGCGACCCCTTGGACTACAGCACATCAGGCTTCTCTGTCCATCACAATCTCCAGGCGCTTGCTCAAACTCATGTCCATTGAGTCAGTGGCGCCATCCAACCATCTCATCTCTGTCGTTCCCTTCTCCTCCTGCCCTAAATCTTTCCCAGCATCAGGATCTTTTCTAATGAGTCAGTTTTTCCCATCAGGTGGCCAAAGTATTGGAGTTTCAGCTTCAGCATCAGTCCCTCCAATGACTATTCAGGACTGATTTCCTTTAGGATGGACCAGTTTGACCTCCTTCAGGTCCAAGTGACTCTCAAGAGTCTTCTCCAACACCACAGTTTAAAAGCATCAGTTCTTCAATGCTCAGCTTTCCTTACGGTCCAACTCTCACATCCGTACATGACTACTGGAGAAACCACAGCTATGACTATATGGACCTTTGTTGGCAAAGTAATGTCTCTACTTTTTAACATGCTGTCTAGGTTGGTCATAGCTTTTCTTCCAAGGAGCAAGCGTATTTTAATTTCATAGCTGCAGTCACCATCTGCAGTGATTGTGGAGCCCCCCGAAATTAAGTCTGTCACTGTTCCCACTGTTTCCCCATCTATTTGCCATAAAGTCATGCCATGATCTTAGTTTTTTTAAGCCAGCTTTTTCACTCTCTTCTTTCACTTCACCAAGAAGCTTTTTAGTTCCTCTTTGCTTTCTGCTGTAAGGATGGTAACATCTGCATATCTGAGGTTATTGATATTTCTCCCAGCATCTTGATTCCAGCTTGTGCTTCTCAACAATAAATAGGAACAAACTATTGATTCATGCAACAAAGAGGATTATTCTCAAAAATATTACATCAAGCAAAAGAATTTGGACATAACAAGAGTATGTACTGTATTACTTCATTTATGAAGTTCTGAAACAAGCGAAAGTAATCTTTTGTGATAAAAGTTAGAATAATGATTGCCTGAGACATAGAGAAACAAGCAGGGGTAGGGGTAGGACTGACTACAAAGGGGCCGGGGTGAACTTATTTTAGGATTTGGAAATGTTCTATACCTTAGCTAGGGCAGTGGTTAGAGGTATATGTTCATCAAAATTCATGACTGTGCACTTAAAATGAGTGTATTTTCATTATATATAATGATTACCTCAATTAATGTGATTTAAAACAGTTTACACCACATGATCATAACCTGACTAAATTCATTACCTGTATATGCATAAAATGCATATCATATATTCATAAAAAAGACTGGACTGTGTGAATAGTGCTGGTGGCAATTTAATATTCCAGTTTTTTATTGCAATATTTTAATTTAACTCAATGTAACAATTATTTGTTACACTGTACAATGTACAATTGTACCATGTACAATTATTACAATTGTAATAATTGTAAACAAGTCATTTAACAATAAATGACTACTAAATATATCAATGTCCTAATAAAGCAATTATTAAATATTTTAAGGTTAGAATGCTTTCTGCATAGAAAGCTTTCACTAGTCAGACTAAAATAATTTCTAATAAATAAATATCCTTTCCCATTAGGTTTAAATGTACTTCATTCCTTCCAATCTAAATTTCCTTTGATCTTGCTATTCCCCTCAAGCATCCACCCTAATCCTTGCCTCTAAACTTTGTTAAAAGACAATATGTTAAGTACTGAATTCACTTTCTCATTATCCCATCACTTTTAAACTTTCAATTAGGTGTCCATCCTTATCACTGTAACACACTTCTCCAGAGTTAACAATGACTTTGCCCAATCTAGGAGCCTTTTCTCAGTCCTCACGTTTGCTGAACTCTGTAGTATTTCTCAATAGTATATTGTATCAGCATTCTTTCAAACTTTAGCCCATATCAAAATCACTCAAGAGATTTTGAAAATGATTGCTGGACCTTATCCCCAAAGTTTCTGATTCAGCAGGTCTAAGAAAGCACACAAGAATTTGTATTTCTAATAAGTTCCCAGGTAATGATGCTGCTCCTAATCTGGGGACCACTCTTTGAGAACTTACTCTATTAGAGTAAGCCTTCATTAAAGCTTTCTGCACACTTAGCTGACCTTTCTTCTGCTTTCTTCTTTCTTCTGCTTCTTCACACCTTCCTGACCCTTCCTACCTTTGGATAGGTCATTTCTTGCCTCTTTCTGCTTCCACCTATCTAGATTAAGAAAGTCATTAACAATGAAAGTTAAGCTTCACTATCACTTGGCACCTATTCCCTAAGTGTCTAGCCCTAACACCCTTATACTTCTATAATTCCTTCCCATATCTAACACCACACACAGTGATGAAAAGCTAAAAGCACTCTCGTTACTTTTGTTCAACACAGTATTGAAAGTCCCAGTTGCAGCAATCAGACAAGAAAAAGAAAGGAATCCAAATTGGAAAGGAAGAAGTAAAACTGTGCAGGTAACATGCATGATATTATACATAGAAAACGTTAAGGAAACCACCAAAAAACCCACTATAGACCATCAATGAATTCCATAAAGTTGCAGGACACAAAATTAATATACAGAAATCTGTTGCACTTCTAGACACTTAACAATGAACTATAAGAAAATGAAATTAAGGAAACAATTTCATTTACAATTGCATCAAGAAGAATAATACCTAGGAATAAGCCTACCCAAGAAGGTAAAAGACTTGTACTTGGAAAACTGAAAAAACTGATTAGAGAAACTGAAGACGACATAAACAGACGGAAAGAACTAGTACTGTTAAAATGACCATACAATTCAAAGCAAGCTACAGATACAATGCAATCCCTATCAAAATACCAATGGCATTTTTCACAAGACTAAAACAAATAACTTAAATATTTGTACAGAAACACATAACACCCTGAAAAGCCAAAGCAATCTTGAGAAAGAACAGAGCTGGAGGTATCATGCACCCTGACTTCAACTATATGACAAAACCACAGTAATCAAAACGGTATGGTATTGGCATAAAAATAGTCACACAGATCAATGGAGCAGAACAGGGAGCCCAGCAACAAACCCACACACTTACGGTCAATTAACCAACAGGTGGTACTGGAGAAACTGGACAGCTACATGTAGAAGAATAAAATTAGGACATTTCCTTATGCCACATACAAAAATAAACTCAAAATGGATTAAAGACCAAAATGTAAGACTGGAAATCAGAAAATGCTTAGAAGAAAACATAAGCAGAACACTTTGACATAAATTATGGCAATATTTTTTATTAGATCTGCCTCCTAAGGTAAAGGAAACATAAATAAGTAAAATGCGATCTAATTAAACTTAACACATTATCGACCAGAGACATATTAATACAGTTTTTGTTACCCAAATGTCACTTATTGGAGTG
This sequence comes from Cervus elaphus, assembly GCF_910594005.1. Classification (NCBI taxonomy): domain Eukaryota; kingdom Metazoa; phylum Chordata; class Mammalia; order Artiodactyla; family Cervidae; genus Cervus; species Cervus elaphus. Next base: position 65,929,651 of record NC_057828.1, on the reverse strand, counting down.
TTTCAATATTCACTTAATATAAAAAATTGCCAGCTACAGGTGTTAGCTTCTGCCAAAATCCCCTGGTCAACAATGTGTTAAAAGCTTTTGCACAGCAAGGGAAACCATCAACAAAATGAAAAGACAACACACAAATTGGGAGAAAATATTTGCAAACGATGTGAGCCACAAGAGGTTAATTTTCAAAATATACAAACAGCTCATACAACATTAAAAAAAAAAAAAAACACCTAAAAAAAGGACATAAAATTTGAATAGACATTTTTCCAAAGAAGAGATATGGCTGGCCAACAGGCACATGAAAAGAGGCTCAAACAGCACTGCTGCTGCTGCAAAGTCACTTCAGTCGTGTCCGACTCTGTGCGACCCCATAGACGGCAGCCCACCAGGCTCCGCCGTCCCTGGCATTCTCCAGGCAAGAACACTGGAGTGGGTTGCCATTTCCTTCTCCAATGCAGGAAAGTGAAAAGTGAAAGGGAAGTTGCTCAGTCGTGTCCGACTCGTAGTGACCCCATGGACTGCAGCCCACCAGGCTCCTCCGTCCATGGGATTGTCCAGGCAAGAGTACTGGAGTGGGGTGCCACTGCCTTCTCCACAAACACCACTACTAATCATCAAAGAAATGCAAATCAAAACCACAATGAGAAATCACCTAATATCTGTCAGAATGGCTCTCATCAGAAAGACCTCAAATAATGAAAGTTGGTGAGGATGTAGGAATGTACATTCCCATTTCTGGTGGGAATGTAAACTGGTACAGCCACTGTGGAAAACAACATGGAAGCTCTTCAAAAAGTTAAAAATAGAGCTACCACAGGATCCAGCAATTTCACTCCTGGGTATATATCCCAACAGAGCAAAAACACTAGTTTGAAAAGATAAATACATCCCAATGTTTATAGCAGCATTATTTATAATAGTCAAGATATGGAAGCAACCTAAGTGTCCATCAACAAGTGAATGGATAAAGAAGATGTAGTATAAACACACACACACATTAGTATACTACTCAGCCATAAAAAAGAATGAAATTTATGCCATTCACAACAACATGAATGGACTTGGAGAGTCTATGCTTTGTAAAATAAGTCAGACAGAGAAAGATAAACATTGTATGTTATCACTTACATGCAGAATCTAAAAAATCAAAATAATTAGTAAATATAACAAAAAATAAACAGATTCACATATTAGAGAACAAACTAGTGGTTACCAAAGAAGAGAAGGGGAAGAAGATACGTGTGGGGATTAAGAGGTACAAACTACTATGCATAAAATAAACTACAGGATATACTATACAGCATGGGGAATATGGTCAATATTTTATACATGAAGTATAGACTTTAAAAACTGAGAACCACAACGTTGTACACCTGAAATTATATAATACAAATCAAATACACCTCAATAAAAAAACTAAATGTTGGTAATAAGCAGGATCTCCTACATTACTAGTTAACATTTACTGAGTGTTGGTATTGCTCTAAAGTTGTACCAGGACAATTAAGAGAAAGCCCTTCCCTCAAATGCTATCAGGGAATGGTGAACAAAGTAATCTGATCAATGAAAGAGACTGGGAATAAAAAGAAACATCTTGTCATTTATCTGACAAAATTCTAAGATGACTCAAAGATTTTCTGCAAGAAGGGACTTTTCAAAGACAATGTGAAGTCACATGAAAGAAAAAGTTAAGACTGTGAGTTAATGGAGAAGGTTGCTCTTTTTCTTGAGTAAACCAGTCTTACTTTCAGGTGACTATGTGTTTAAGAAGAAAAATGGTTAATTCAAAGATGTCAGGCCACATATGACATCTTTAGTAATCTGTTACTGTTTTTAAAAGCCACACTGAATTTTCCTTTTAAAGTACCTTAATCCAAGATTTGAATTTCATACATGCAAAACTGTGTTCCTTAGTATCAGAAGCTAACATCTGAATATGTCTATGTAACAACTCTATAAAGTCAACAGGGAAAAGGCAAGTCCAATTTTCTGTACTTTAGTTGTAAAAACTGGCAAGTCATTTTCCACTTGTCTGATTAGCTCAGGTGGGTCAGAACTATTTTTACCCATAATAGCTGGTTCTCAGTATCCCCAAAGGTCCTGGGAAATACTGTATTTAAGTAGCAATACTGAAGAAAGAACAGTTATACTGAGAGAAGAGTGGCAGACCGACTAGTCAGTCCTAGTTCATTAGTTTATTAATAAATTAATAAATTTACTTCAAATATAGAAGAAAACAATCTCCCCTACTGTTCCCCTTAGTAAGCTCTCTGAGAAATTACCCTACCCTCTTTTCTTATATTTCACAAAAAAATAAATGCATTAGGAAGCTTGAGATTGATGAGATCAGTTTGTTCAGACTATATATTCATATATAAAATATGCATATTTTTATGTAAGCATATAATAATAAACATAAATAAAACAAAAATAAAAGCAAAATCCTACAATCCCAGGCAAATAGGAAAATAAAACTATAGAGGTAGAGTCTGTATGATACATAGTTAAAAACATGGATTCTAAAGCCCGATTCCTGGGTTCAAATCATGGTTCTGCTACTCTATGTATGACCTTGGACTTAACTATTCTGCCTCTCTCTTTGATTTGCTATAAAATGAAGCTAATAATATATACCTCACAGGGTTGCCCTGAGGATTCACAATTAAAGAATGTTTGGAATAGTATCTAACACAAAATAAAATTGTCGGCTTATTATTAATCAGGTCAAAAGCACAAACCAACAGCCTCTCTCTATAAAGTTATCACACCTTACTGCTACTCTATGAAAGCTTCAACATTAAAGGTGAAAAAACAAAAAGTACATTAGCATTGCTAGATTACAGGTGACAGGAAGTTAATCCAGAACCCATAAGGCAGAGTGTCTAGGGCATAATTATTAACCTCTGACACTAAGTCGTGTCCAACTCTTTGTGACCCCATGGACTGGAGCCCACCAGGCTCCTCTCTCCATGGGATTTTATGGAGATGGCTGCCATTTCCTTCTCCAGGGGATCATCCTGGCCCAGGGATCGAACCCGTCTCTGTAGGCAGATTCTTTATCCACTGAGCCATCAGGAAGCCTGCATAATCATTAAGATGCCCTTCAAAAACAACAAACAGATCAAAATGATTTCTAAAAACTTTTTATAAAATCATAAAATAACAAAAACAATAAAAGGTATACCTATATAGCCACAAAAATCAGGATAGACTGTACATATTTCCTAAATATTAGTACAACACAAACACAAGTAAACCCTCACACAAAGGAAAGCAATTCCCTGTTAGCATTTAAAATGAGAGATATTTATGGTAATAAATTTTTGAGCACTTCAATCACTTGTAGCATCACACCAGCTGCCAAAAATACTGGAGAGGAAAGACTGTCATCTTAGGTATGAAAAAACAGTGGAGGTAACAGGTATAGGAAAGCAGGAAACTTGGAGATTATTTTATTAACGTGGTATTACATTATAACATTTCCAAACTCCTTTTATAGTACATGACTGTAATTCTCAGATTCTTAATTTTTCTCTCATTTCATTTCACCTCACTTGGGAATCTGGGGATCTGAAATGACTAACATAAAGGAAGGAATTATGGGACTTCCCTGGGTCCAGTGGTAAGAATCTGCCTGCCAAGGTAGGGGACCACAGGTTCAATCCCCGATCTGAGAAGATCCCACATGCCTCAGAGCAACTAAGCCTGTGTGCCACAACTACTGAAGACCGTGTGCCCCAGCACCTGTGCTCCGCAACAAGAGAAGCCACTGTAATGAGAAGCCCGTGCATTCCAACAAGAGAGTAGCCCCTGCTCGGCACAAAAGGAGAAAGACCAAGTGCAGCAAATGAAGACCCAGTGCAGTCTTAAAGAAAGAAAGAAAGAAAATCCTTTTAAAAGAAATTATGTCCACATTCAGGTCTAAGTAACTCATAATAATCTGCCACCTGACCACCTAGCCTACGTCCTGCCATTTCTCCACATACACCCCTCACATTAGTGTGTAGGTCACAATACCTTCGCAAAACTGTACCTTTCATTGGAAATGATCCTATGAAGAGTCTTCAAGGCTCTTGGAATTTTCCCCATAAAACAGTTTATAACACCCATCATAGTATCCTCAGTAACTCCATTTCCTTAAAACCAATCATCTAAATAAACTGCTACAATTAAGTTCTGTTTCTAGTTCTCTGAGAAGGTTAAAATGGTCAGAATTCCCTGGTGGTTCAATAGTTAGGACTCAGAGCTTTTACTGCCAAGAGCATGGGTTCAATCCCTCCACCGAGACTAGGCATAAGCCTCATGGCTCAGCCAAAAAAAAAAAAAAAGTAAATAAATAGATTAAATAATAAAATTATAAAGTGGCCATAAGTCCAGTGCACTTGTATTCACAGAACTGTCCCTGATCCAGTAATCTATCATAGTCCCAAAACTTAGTATGTGCTGTGCTTAGTCGCTCGGTCATGTCTGACTCTTTGTGACCCAAAGAATATAGCCCACCAGGCTCCTCTGTCCATGGGGATTCTCCAGGCAAGAATACTGGAGTGGGTAGCTTATCCCTTCCTCCAGGGGAACTTCTCAATCCAGGAATCAAACTGGGGTCTCCTGCATTGCAGGTGGATTCTTTACCAGCTGAGTTACTGGGGAAGCCCAGAACTTGGTATATGTAAGTTCAAATAAAGGAAAAAAAAAAAAACACTAATGCAATTCATTAAAGATAATTTAGGACAACTCCGTAAGAATGTGTGGTTTTTATATAACAAATAATGTACTGCTACTACTAATTATTAATAGCGCAATTTACTGCTTCTTTTTTAAACCCAGGTATAAGGCACCATGCTAAGAACTTTTACTATGTTATCTAATTTATTCCTTCTCAAACCCTAGGAAACATATTATCTCCACTCCACCACTGAGAAAACTGGAATCAAAACAATAGGTAACTTACCCACGATCATACACCCAGTTTTCAAACCCAGGGCTGCCAGAAAGTAAAGGCCTTGCTCTTAAATCACCACACCGTTAAGTGCTATGCTTGGCTAATGCTCATATTTGGAGTATCAGGCTAAACTTTCTGATAATACAGCTCCATTTTAAAAGTAAAGTAACACACTGATAAGGTACACCTTTCAATATAAGAATCAGTCTTAACGTAACAAGAAAAAGCAGAAAAAATACTAAATTCAAACAAGAGTTAAAAAACAAAACACAGCCACGGAAACACATAAACAAGAAACACATTAACACAGGAACAAGGCCAGAGCAGAGTCCAACAGAGGGCAGTAGACTGAAGTACATTCACTGAACGAACATTCATCAAACACATGCAAAGATTCCACTATGTATCAGGTACCATGGAGGCCTCAGGGATACACTTATTAGCCAAACAGTCCCTGAGCTCAATTTAAAAAATAAGTAAATAGAAGAGTCTATGGAGTTAAAAACAGAGAAGCCTTTGGTGACTTGACCAAGTATGGTTTCAGTGGAAAGGTAGAGGTAGAGACCAGAGAACACTGGGCTGAGGAAGTCAGCATAGATCATGTTTTAAGATGATAAATGGGGAAGATAAATGACAGAACAAATGCTAGGGAAGGACAGGTTAAGGGAAGCTTGTGCCAATGTTTACAATAAAACAAAGTTCCAGTAAAGAGGGAAAGGGTTGGATATAAAAACAAGCTGATGATATCCAACGCACACACACACACACAAAAGGCCACCTTAATAAGGAGGATGAGAACCTTTCCCTTTCTAAGAGGGGCAGAAGCAAGAACTAGTAGAAGGAGGAATAGGAAGCAGATCAGTACCACCAGAAGGCTCTTGCTGTTATGTTCACACAGGGGCCATCTGCTAAAAGTTGTAAAACTTCAAGAAAAAATACTTAAAGCTTAAATTAAAAGTACTGTGAAGAAACTAGCAAAACAGAGGGGAAAAAAGAATAGATATTAAAGTGGAAGTCTATGCATTTCAACAACAATTGGCCAGTCTGTAATTTTGTTTTTCCCAGCAACGCTATCAATTATACCCAAAGAAGTTTATTTTCAGAATCATTCAGAGTGAATTCTCCTAGACTGGGAGAACAGGCAGACTGAGGACACTGGTAAGACAGTTAAAGTAATATCTATAAAAGGGCAGAAGAGAAAAACAGGAGAAAGGAAAGAAAAAACCAGGAAGTGACTAAGAGCGAAAAAGTTTGGAATCTACACTGCAAGTCCTGAACAGAAGCAGCTGGATTAGAGCATGTCAGGATGTGGTCAAAGTGAAATGGTCAAATGTAGAACTTTAGAAGTAGAAGAATTCTGAAGAATAACAAAGTCTAAGGTATAATATGGGCATACGTGAAGGTTACTATATTAAAGAGAAATAAGAGATCAAAGAACAGGAAAAGGAGTGTTGCACTTTAAATGAGTGTTCCAAGAAAACACCAGTCCTATGAGATGTGACGTAGCTTTGGAAACACCAATCTCTATCTCCCTCTTGGAGGTTCATAATACCTATTAGCATATTATAAGCTATGAGAAGTTCTAAATAAAGAATCCAGTTTAATTCTGTATTCTTAATTTATTTTGCCTTGGAAAAACTGAGAATCCTAACACACATGAATTTGCCACATTCAGCAGAACACACTCTGGGAAATGCTGGCATACTGGATAGGCTTGTCTATGTGTGTGCTTAGTCACTCAGTCGTGTCTGACTCTTTGCCACCCCAAGGACTCTAGCCCGCCAGGTTCCTTTGTCCATGGGGATTTCCTAAGCAAGAATACTGGAGTGGATTGCCATGCCCTCCTCCAGGGGATCTTCCCAACCCAGGGATTGAGCCCAGGTCTCCTACACTGCAAGCAGATTCTTTCCTGCCTGAGCCACCAGGGAAGCCCTTTCTATAGATAAAGACATCAAAGAATGTGCTTCCAAAAAAAGGTGAAATATCAACACATGAAATCTTCAATACTGGGGAGCATGTACAGAAAAAGTTACCTTCTGGGAAGCGCCAGAATAGACTGCTTCCCAGGTGGCACAGTGGTAAAGGACCCACCTACCAATGCAGGCGACACAAGAGACTATGGTTCCATCTCTGGGTCTGGAAGATCCCCTGGAGAAGGAAATGGCAACCCGCTCCACTATTCTTGCCTGGAGAATTCCATGGACAGAGGAGCCTGGTGGGCTACAGTCCATGGGGTTGCAAAGAGCTGGGCATGACTGAGCACACACACACAAACTGTACAAACCTTTCTGATACTTTTTGGCACTATCTACCATGTATTATTTCCCTACTGCTGCTATAATGGATTATCACAAAATTAGTGGCTTAAAACAACACAAATTTTATTCTCTTATATAACGTCCGAAAGTTAGAAGCCTAAGTGAGTCTCAGTAAAGCAAAGTCAAGGTATAACCACGGCTATGAAGCTTTTTGGAGGTTCTAGGGAAGAACCTGAGTTTGTGCTTCTTCCTGGCTCTTGAGACTACCTGCATCTTTGGTGTGTGACCTGCTTCATTCCAACAGGATGCGCTCTCTGGTTCTGACTCTTCTGCTTCCTTCTTTCACAGTTAAAGGGTTCTTGTGATTACACTGGGCCCACCAAATAATCCATGATAATCTCCTTATTTTAAAACTAGCTGATTAGCAATCTCAATCCCGCCTCCCCCCATAACATAATATATTCTTCAGCTTTGGGGGATCAGGATGTAGATATCTTTTGGGAGGCTCATTATTCTGCCTACCACACTTAAAATACATTAAAACACGCATACCCTGTCATTCAAGTAAGCATACACAAGAGCAGGTGTGTACCAGGATGCTCATTACAGTATTTTTTTAATAATAATAAAGTACTGGAAACAACATACATTTTGTTAGGAAATCAGCTTAGAAAATTATGGTACTCCTATAATTTTCAGCATGCTGAGGTTTCCAATGATGTTACAGATTTTATATGAACATGTCTTTGATAAAATGTTCAGTGAAAAAAAATTATAAAACTATATGATTTAGCCCAATCCCTGTTGTTAAAACTATATACATACATATGTATATACAAGTATGTGAAGGTTAATATACGGATAAACTGAAAGGCTACAAAACCCTGCATGATAGGGTGACTGTGTGCCTGCAACAAAAGAACTCAAACTGTGTATGTGTGTGGAAGTGCAAAGCTTTACAGATGCCCTAAGAAACGTTTTAAACCCAAGTTCATCCTATGGTGGTTCTCTTAACACTACGCTTTTTATCTTTTTCCATCAACAACAAATAAGTCTTCAAGCAAGCAGACCTCTAATTCCCTTTCCCTTTGAAGCATACCTCTAACTCGTTTTTTCTTGGAATATCATCTTCCAGTTGCACTTTACTGATTATCTTACATCTCACTCACCACAAAGTATCTCAAAGAAAATCGGGTTAAGTTGTTGCCTGATGAAAAACTAAATAATTAAGAGGCAGTATTAGCAAAACACATTCTAGTATACTGCATTCCAACTAAACACTGAAATACTAGGCCTTTGGGAAGAGAAGAGATGGAAAAAGGACTCAGTGCAGTCAGTGAACCCATGGAGTTTTTCGGAACAGACTGAGAATATTAATGCATCAATACAGCAATTCTTTAAATACAATGGATTTTAGAATGATGCTTCTCACTTAAGACAAACACTACAGAAGGGAGATGCCATTAAGAACAGTGAGAACAAAATGTTAGTCATCAAAAAGGGTCTACCTTATTTTTCCAAAGACAGACTTGAAAAACTTAAATCCAACGATATTTTACTTAATATTCCGATCTCTACCTGCACCCCCCTCCTGCCAATGCTACAGAACTCTTTCCCTCTCCTTCACTTCCATTCCATGTCTGATCTCAACAGGTGAGGAGTCTATAATGTAACTCCTATCGACCCAAAGTTATTTTCAGAATTACATGTATTCATTAAAAGTTTCCCCTACATAATAATTTAATGATATTCCACATAACTAATTTTTGCCTAAGATGAGGCTACTTTCAAAAATATGGAGAGGAAATTTAAATCTTTATGTATATCAAAGCATAACAAAAACTTCTCTTTTGTCTTCATATTCTGGTAGAAACATATATAACAAACACCAGCCACCTAAATATAAATTACTCCTGCAAGACTAATGACCAAGTTTATTGAAAGAGAACATCAAACTCCCAAAGGAAATGCAGAATGAGATTTAGAGTTCCTCCAACACACTGTTCCCAAGGATTTACTCATTCTGTTCCTCTTCCTGCTGCACTCTACCATTCTTTCTTCACCTGACTAACCCTACTCAACCTTTAAGACTGAGCTCAAGGGCTCAACTACAGAAGCTTTCTCTGAACTCCCAGGTAGTAAAAGTTCCACCTCCCTCAGCATGGCAACTCACTCCAGTACTCTTGCCTGGAAAATCCCATGGACGGAGGAACCTGGTAGGCGACAGTCCATGGGGTCGCAAGGAGTCGGACACAACTGAAGGACTTCACTTTCACCTTCAGAATACTGACGGCATCCCTTGAAAACATTTACCTTGGTATTTACCACATGTAAATACCCCTCAGTATCAGATGAGAATGATCCCCAGATGCTCAAGTCACTTATATATTAATAAAATTGTATAGTGCTTGCATACAGCTTTTGCACATCATCCTCATGTATATTTCAAATCATCTTTAGATTACTTAGAATACCTAATCCAATGTAAATGCTATGTTGTCTAGTCGCTAAACTCTTTGTGACCCCAAGAACTGTAGCCCAGCAGGCTCCTCTGTCCATGGGATTTGCCAGCCAAGAATACTGGAGAGGGTTGCCGTTTCCTTCCCCAAGGGATCTTTCCAATTCAGGGACTGAAGCCACGTCTCCGCGGATTCTTTACCACTGAGCCACCAAGAAAGCCCAAATGCTATGTCAATAGCTATTAATACAATGTAAATACTATGTACACAGTTGGCTGTGCTTGGCAAATTCACATTTTGCTTTCTGAACTGCCTGAAATTCCGCCCCCCCCCCCCCATATTTTCCATCAACAGTTGGCTATATCTGCCAATGGGGAACCCACAGGTACAGAAGACCAACTGTATACTGAAATACCTGTGCAACATCCTCCCCCAGGAAACCACTAGCCTCAAGATCAAAATTCAGTTTATTTGCTTTTATATTCTTAGAGCTTAGCACTGGCATTCATAAGTATTCCATAAATGTTTTGCAAAAATGAAACAGAAGCATAAAAACTCTATTTAAAACCCGTTATGTACATTGTGCATTCAAAAACTGCTGAGACATGATCCCTATCTACTTCTAACTGCAGAGACAATTCACTTACATTTAAAAAAAAAAAAAGTTGTTACAAATTTAAGAAATTATATGTACCAGATGACTGAAAGACATGAAATGCTACAAAGAGTCAATGACTGCAGCAATCACCAGGGTGGACAAGAAATGTTCACAGAGAAGGTGAAACTCCAGAGTGGAGGATAGATAGTACCTCCTACAAGTGAAATGGCTTTGGAAGACAGATTAAAGCAGGAGTGGATAAAGGATTTTTAAAAGACAACGAGTAGATTACTCTGGCTTCTGGTGGCTGATTCTTTTCAAAACGTAAGGAGATACCATGTGGCAGAGGTAGATGAGGGTCACTTTATGGAAGGCCAAGAATGCTGAACTAGGAGCTGCAGCAAGGGAAAGCCACATACAAATGCTTTTCAGGAATAATAACACAGAAGCAACGCAAAAGATTAACTGACAAGGGGACAGGTGGTAGGGCCTGAAGGAGAACCATAATTTAGTAAACATACGTAAATCTGCTTTTTAAAAACACTGACCACAATCTTATGAGATCAATGTCCAGTTTAAAGACAAAGAAATCAACCTCCAGAGATGCTGTTAGCTCAAAAACAGAAAACAGTGGGCAGTGCTTAAAAACCCGAAGTCAGTGCTTTCTTCTCGCTACTTGCAAGAATAGCAGGCTTCGGTATCAGATGAAGACTATTTCAAGAGTATGCATATAAACTGACAGTGCTGGAAATGAAGGAAGAAGAGACAACAGGAAGGCAACATTTTCCAAAGCAGTTTATGTATGGAAGAGGGTGAGGAAAACTGGGAGAACTCAAGGATGACTGTCAGGTTCTAAACCTGAATGGGAAGATGGGGAATAGCGCATGAATGTAGAAAAATGAGAAAACATGGGGGGTGAGGGGAGAGAAGGGTAAGGATTAAGAGTTTACCTTTAAGAGTGTTCAGTTTGCTATGACAGAAAGACTTCTAAAATTAGGAATGTCCAGAAGGCAGTGGTGAAAAATTATCAGATTAGTCAGCACTGGGGGCTAATTTTCAGGCATCATACATAGCTAAAACTTATATGCTTACTGTATGCCAGAACTATCCCAAGGACTTTACACGTGAACTCACTTGACCTTTATAACTCCAAGGGCTAGATGCTGCTACTATCCTCACTTTTCAGATGTGGAAACTGAGAAACAGAAACCTTCAACAGTTTGCCCAAGGCAGCACATCTAGTAAGTGCTCTGAAAACAGGCAGTTGTGTCCCAGAGACCACACTAAACCAGTGTACCCAACTGCACTTTGTTCTGTATTATTTGCGTTTATGCCTGTTGCACTAGTTTATAAGCTCTCTGAACGGTGGGCGTGGTCTCTTTCACCAATCTGTCTCCATAGGAGTGTACTAAGCAGGTGCTTGATAGGTTTTAAATAATGATGAGGGAAGATGCAAAAGTACTGCGATTTCTGAGGGGGGACAAGAACGCTGAAAGGAAACAGAGGAGTAGGGCTATGCCTTTCGTTTGGTCACAAGTGGGGTGAGGTGGACCAGGAAAGTAAAGTAAGAGGCAGGGTAATTACAAACTCAGCACTACAAACAACAGAGCTCACCGAGTCCCCGCAGGCCCCGGAGTGTGCATCGCGGTAGCTCTGAACCGGGTGCTCGTTATGTACTTACTTGTGGGCCTGGAGCGCCTGTGTGCGCTAAGCTGCTTCAGCCGTGTCTGACTCTTTGCAACCTTATACACTGTAGCCCACCAGGCTCCTGAATCCACGGGATTCTCCCGGCAAGAATACTGCACTGGGTTGCCATGCCCTCTTCCAGGCGTCCTTCTCGACCCAGGGATTGAACCCACCGCTCTTGTGTCTCCTGCATCGGCAGATGGGTTCTTTACCACCAGCGCCACCTGGGAAGGCCCTGTGGGGCCTGGTAAAACTACTTAGGAGTGTATTCTCATCTCATCCTATAGAGATCTGGGATATATCTTGGCCCAAACTGAATGTTTACTGATGGGATGGACGGACGGATATGAGAACAACACAGAAAGACTGTGGAAAAGGAAAGCAAAAGTCCTGTGTGTGTGAGAGAGGAAAACCACCAATGGATGAATTTGGCCATTAGGTCTCTGGCACCTTTGGAAAGGTCAAATCCAACAAAGTGCTAAGGAAAAATAGCTGGATTACAAGGGATTAAAGTAAAGAAGATGGAAAATAAAAGGAAAAACATAGTATAGGGCAAACTTGAAATTGTTAGATTAAAGAAAAGCAAGGACGGACAGAGCTTAAAGGGAAAATGAGAACAGGCAAGAACTTTTAAGAGAAAGCTGAGTTTGGTCCATGAAAGAGAAAACTAGTATAGGCAGTGATTAAAAAGATTAAAAGAAGGAACACAGCACATCTGAAATAAGGTTCTAGAGGGAGTAATACATAATCAAGAACAGAGTCAAGGAAGGGATTCTGCAGGACCCCAATGCCAAACCGCTTTTCCCTTTTCCAGACCTCTACCAGCCACCAAGTCTTCAGCACGAACACTTCACATATGTCTAACTCTCTGTCCATAACAGAAAACTTAGAAAGGCCTGGCTAGAATTCCAATGTTATACACTGAATAAGTTAATAAATTTTTTTTAAATGTATTTGGAATAAAGGAGACATGAGATGTTCTTCTTGCCTGAAATGTCAATTTAACCAGTATCTACTTTTAAAAGTCCCAACCATATTTAAAAACCCAGACCAAATCTCACCTCCTTCAAGATACCTTCCTCATCCCAGCTCTATTCGAATAAAGTTCCCTTCCCTTAAACTTGCACAGTACGTGTTTATCACAGCACTTACCAATTCACTCACTAATAACCTTTCTCTAGTATCTCTGAATTTCCCATAGGCAAAGCCCCTATAATTGTGATCTGCACATTAGTATTCAGTAATAGCCAGTAAAATAAAACACAATTAAAAAAATACATTTAAAACTTGTACAGGTTTATATAGGTAAAATCTAAACATGGTGACTAGCCTATTACTATCTAAAACCAAACTGCTAAGAGAAGCCTTAGCCTTATTTGTAACCTGCTGTTTGAAGGAGGTGGTAAAAAAATAAACCTAAGTGAATCTGCACTCACAGGGAACTTTTGGCAATGTGCTGAAACATTTTTGGTTGTCACGAACGGGGCTGAATGATACTGGCATCTAGTGGGGAGAGGCCAAGGATGCTGTTAAACATCCCATGATGCACAGAACTGCTCCCCACAACAAGGAATTATCTACAGCACAAACCCTGAGCAAAACTTACCTAGTCTACTGGAGAATCGTGATGTTTTTCTTACCACAGTCACCTACACTTAAAAAGTGGGCCTCAGGGAAGGTGAAAATAACCTGTCTAAGCATCTCCTCTTACGTGTTAACAAGAAAGGAGTTGGTTACAAGTTCTCCCTTTCTGTGTGACATGTTGGTGAAAATGCCACCACGGTAGTTTTCTGTAACTGTTGATTAAGTCCTTCTAAGTTGTAACTTCTCAGGCCATTGACGTCTATTCACAATTCAAATACAGCTTGATTACAAATTTTAAATGGCAGTATGTGATAACCACCTACCAAAATACCCACATATAGATGAACAATCCACTATCCAGAAGACATTTGCTTAATAGTCTATTCTCTGAAAAAGATCAATCAGTAAAACAAACCCACCTAAACTTTCAGGTGCTTATTCATGCCACCAGTAACAAAAATCTGAAAGGCCACTAGCCCAGGTTGGATGCATGAGACAAGTGCTCAGTGCTGGTGCACTGGGAAGACCCAGAGGGATTGGATGGAGAGGGAGGCGGGAGGGGGGATTGGGATGGGGAACACATGTAAATCCATGGCTGATTCATGTCAATGTATGGCAAAAACCACTACAATATTGTAAAGTAATTAGCCTCCAACTAATAAAAATAAATGGAAAAAAAAAATCTGAAAGGCTAGCCAGGGTTAGAGATGTAGTTGCGGGCTGCAAATAGTATTTCTCCACCATACAACAAAACAGCCCTTTTAAAGTCTGAACTCTCATCCATCCCAAAATTGCCTCATGAAAAACCTGCTATACTAGAGGGTCCAGATCTTAATATAACATATCTTAAAATACAAAACAAAAACTCACCAAGTGCTTCATCGACCATGAAGGTAATAACAGAAGAGCTGTTAGAAAGCAATGAAACACAGGATGGAAAAGGAAGTATACATTTTGAGTCCAACTGAAACAAGTGAAGCAGAAATTAACTGCTGAAATAATTTAGCCAGTTAATATCCAAGTAGGTAAAATGCTATTAACACTACTGCAACAAAAAACAAGACTTACAAGCCACAACAGAGGGTAATTTTTTTCAAACAATTTTACCAGGTTTGGTAAATCAGCCACATTTGGTTGTATTTCTGGGACCAGTGCTATTTTAAATCTTTAGCATCAGAGTGGGGAGGTGGGTGAATGGGTAAGGAGAAGACTTCTTGACCATGTCAATTAGCATCAGTACATGCTAGAGGACTTCTTGAACCTTCCAGCGACAGTGAATACCCAGTTCTGCATTACCAGATTCTTCCAGAATCTGGAGCCCACCCTATTTAGTATTTGTATTTCCCCAAAACGATCCCATGACCTAGTTCTCCTCTCCAGGAGAGAAAAAGACTCTGCTTGCTACTTTATTCAGTCCCATCCCCTCCCTTTATCGCCCTCTGTCTCAAGATTTAAAGTGACAAAATTGATCTTACAACACACTGGATATTTTAATTAGTATTTAAATGACAATCATTTTTCTGCTATCTCAGAAAAAAACCTTGGGGCTGCTGTATCTCTCTCCTTCTGGTAACAAAGTTTCTGACAAAGAACACGCTACTGGAATGCACCTCTCCACCCACAGAAGTATTATGCAGAAAATTTCTACAAAACAGATAAGTTGTAGTCCTTTCCTGTGAAGTGGTCTAACACCAGAGATCAACTTCAAGTGGATCCCACTGGAAAACCTTCAGCGTAAAAAGAATTAAAGACGGAAAAAAAAAAAAAAAGGAGATTATTGGAGTGAAGACGGAGGGGAGTATGAACAGTTGCCTCCCACAACCACAGCAGGTGTTGTTCAGAAGCACCAGTGGCCACCTTTTACAACCAGATTTGACCTGTCTGATATTCCCTATGGCTATGATCATTCTAAGTTCTCATCTTCCAAAACAACTTCAATGATGTCCTCCCTGTCTGGTACTTCAATACTTACCCAGCTCCATTTTTCCAACCTTGACATGTTAATTTCCATATTTCTATTCTTCCAAACGTTATTCTTTTTTTTTTTTAAACGTTATTCTTTTAAAGCATGATATTATACCTCACCTACTGTCTCCGCTATGGCCTATTCCCACCCTCGCCTACCCTTCTCAGATGAACTGTATTCAATACACCTTTTTCTTTTATTCAACAAAGATGGCGAAGTCTTTAAAAATCTTTCCATTTTGTCATAAATCAAAAAAGAAAACACTGAATTCTTAGAGTATTAAATTTCCAGTGTTATTCAGTCTAAAAGCCCCATATTTAAAACCATTTATTTTTATAAAATATAAAAAGGTATTCTCAACTTAATCATTTGGATAGGACTCTAATTGGTCTATTTTAAAAAGTGACACCCCTTCCCCTTTTAACAACAAGAGTCATCATTGTTTCTTGCCCAGAACATCACCCATACAGAGGATAGGCTTATCTTTCCTTTCATCTGCATGCTATTTCTACAACTCAAGACTAATTCAGTCCCCGTGATGCTGACTTCCCTCTCTTTGCCTTACTGAGGCTTCTTACCTCATATCCTCACTTCTCACTCTTTCGAAACTGCCACCTTATTCCCTGATTTGCCACCACCCATTTCAACACCGGACACCCCAGCTCACTTACTGACGAATTAACTCAGCTGAGACAAAACTAATTTTCATCTACATGAGGAAGATCTGTAGCTGTACAGTCTAAAGACTGCCCAGTCATGGTCTTACACCACTGACAAAGGTAGACAACAACAGTGTTCCTAAAATGAAAGTCACAAAGAATAACTGCTATACCCACAACCACACTCACTCAGCATCCTCCCCAAGTTGTCTATAAAAACCAATGGTTCCATATTCATCAAAGGAAAGAAAGTGAATATAATGCTTCCCTGAAGACATTCTCTAGACTCTCACAGCAGATTTTAATTTTTAATACAATGTTTAAAGGTTACTGCCCATTTACAGTAATTACAAAATACTGGCTATATTCCCCGTGTTGTACAGTACATCCTTGAGTCTCTTACACCCAATAGTTCATACCTCCCACTCTTCCACCCCTATACTGCATCCCACTCTGTCCCCACTGGTAACCACTAGTTATATAGCACACTTCAAAAGGAGCGAGTATCTAAAGAAGAGAAAGAGAGAAATTCTGGCTGGTGCAAGTCTTATCACCTCTTCCCATCTCTGTTGACTATTAGCCCTAAGATTTGCTTTTATTTACTTAAGACAGATGAGCAAGGCTGAGAAAAGGTTGGCTTTCAGGAATCTTTATGTGATTCCAGGTCCTACGCCTATTCAATTTTGCCTGTTCAACTTTAGCTGGGAAATTTAGGCTATTTAAACATGTGTTCACTCTTATTCTTTTCTCCCTTCTTTAAAAAACTAAATTCATTGCCAGGTGTCTACTATTGATTTCACAACCCAAGGATAAGTCTTCCTTACCATGCTAACTTTAAAAACACAAGATACTTTAACATAGAAGCCTCTCAAAGCCAACTGATCTTCCCATTAAAAATACCATCAAAGAACTTCCTTGGTGGTCCAGCGGCTAAGACTCCAAGCTCCCATTGCAGAGAGCCTGGGTTAGATCTCTGGTCAGGGAACAAGATCGAAACAAAGACCAAGTGCAGCCAAATAAATAAATATTTTAAAAAACTGGGCTTTTCAAACATCAGTCATCATCATTTAAAAAAAAATACCACCACTCTCCTGATCTGCTTTTCATCATACCTTTCTAGTATCACTGACACCACCTTATTTCTGGTCCTTAACTGCCCACCACACAGATGTACCTTTCTAATACAAAGCTATGAACATGTGATTTCCCTTCTAAACAAACGGTCTCAGATTCCCCATTGTCCACTCATTTTACCCACACACTATAGGTCAAAGTATTCAAGATTTTTCTCTATGGGCACCTAATCAAATAGACTTTCCCTGATCACCCTATCTATATAAAACAGCACATCCCTGTCTTACTTTATTTTTCTTGCTAGTACTTATCACCACCTGGTAAACATATTTATCTGTTCCTATGTTTATTTGTTGCAACCTTCCATCAGAAAATACTTTCCCATGTTCACTGTTAATCGTCTACCACTGAATCCTCAGTGCCTAGAATACAGCAATCTCTCAAGACGTATTCGTGGGAAGAATGGGTGAATTGGGACATGCTACACACAGCATAGTTGGTCTAGAGTCAGAAGACCTATATTTGAGTTTTTGCTTCCACAAACCAACTGTATGATCCTCAATAATTTTAACTTTTGGGGGTTATGCTCTCTTCATCTGTAAAAAGAAGGGGTCAAACTTAATCTATGAAACTGTTAAGTTTTTCCAGCTGCATCACCTTATACTTATGTTTAACTGAACTGAATACTTCCCCCAGAGCCCAATCCTCCTTTCTATGTATCTCTGCTCAGTTTCCTTCATACGGATTCCTCCTTCGCAATCCACACTTCTCAGAATACTGTTTATCCTTAAGGTCCAATTTAAGTGCTGTTTTCTCCTTGAAGCCTAGCAAACTGCAAACTCTGTAAGAGGAGGGTGGAGTCTTACCTTCAGTCTTAGTACTCAGTACAATGCCTCCCATATAGGTGATCACCAAAATGACTGATGAATCATGTGTATGAATGAGGAAATAAAGGAAGCTTTTCCTGATTCACCCCAACTGCTCCTGTAATCTGCTTTTGGACTCATACACTTGGTATCTTCTATGATCCTTACCATAGTTTACTTGCCTAATATATACTAACTTGCAAATTCCTTAAAATTAAGGACTGTCCTGACAGTTTCCATATCTCTCCTCTACAGCATCTATCATACATCTTCACCGTAGTTGTATTTATTAAGCTTATCTGATATGTTAAACAACAAAGGGATAACAAAAGAGAAAAAGGACCTTGAAATATCCCAACGATTCCACCTACCTACCACGCAGTCATTGGGCATACATGCTGTCAGTTAAACCCAGGTATTCCACCATACTTGAAAGATCTCATCCTTCTCTCCTCTACACACACTGCTTAATAAAACGATTACTACCTTCAAAAGTAGAATAGCTACCCTCATGTAGCACTTAACTATAAACCTTCTCTTGCAGGGATCCACTCACACACCAATACTTTCACTTCACTAAATGGCTAAAATGACTTTTCTGCTCCTTTCAGACTACTACCCCATCCAATTCCCTCCTCCACGAGGTATGAAACCACTTTTAAAATCATTTTACCATAAGCTTGCAATTCTTAGTTCTGCTACTAAAAGACAAAATGACCTGTTTCAGGGTCGTCCTTCCCCTTTTCTAAGCAGTGGCAACTCCCCACTTAGTTCTAGGCTCTTAACAATCTTCTTTTCCTGTGCCATCAGGATCTTGACCCCCATTTATCTCTACCTTCAAGTTCTTATTCTGCTTCCATGGAACCTTCCAAGCTGCACAACAGCCGGTGCAATACGCTCTCGATACCATTTACTTGATTCCAATCTGCATCTTCCTTCTCCACTGTGTATTAATCGCCCCCTTAACCCTCCCCTGATACACATCACACTCTCTCACACTCTGCACCCATGCGTCACTCTACCTCGACATACAAGTTCTTTACACCACTCTTAATGGATCTACACGACTCTCCGAATGGTATCTTCCGACGAATTCTAACCCAGTTTCTTCTGGGGAATCCAACCCCGGCCGTAGTACCTCTCTGTTTCCTCACTTCCTCATCCATTCCCTTCTTTATGCCCCCTACCCCTACCCCACCAACCAACTACAGATGACATTGTTTCTCAGTACTTTCAACCCCAGAACGATGAACAAACTCCAGTTTCCGGCGGCCTCCCCCTCCTCTAGGCCTCCCTCCCCGGCCTCCCCACACACCCCAGGTGTGCAGACTTCCACCTGGCCTTTTCCCCAGGCATCGCTCCAGCCAATTCCACAACCACACCACGTTTCCCCGCCACCGGGATCAGACTCCTCCACACATCAGACTTCTCCACACCCACCTCCATTCGGGGTCGCCGCCGCCTCCCCGGGCGCCTCCCCGCCCCGACTCGCCAGCGAGCCCGCGACCCCGGGCGCGCGCACACATACACATTCTCACGCTTCCCTAACCTCCCTCCCCGCACCGGGACCAGCCAGCTCCGCGGGAACTCAGCCCGGCCCGCGGAGGGGGGTAGGCACCCAAGTGTGTGCCCGCTCCGCCCCCTCCCGCCGAGCCTCCCGCAGCCCCCGCCTCCCAGCCGGGAAAAGAGAGGACACAGCAACTCCCCCGCCACCCCGGACGTACCACCTCTGTGTCTGTTGCTCCATGCCCCCAACCTTCGGCCCGCTCCCCCACTCAGTACAGGGCCGGCCTCCACACTCACCGGAGATACTGCGCGCTCTGCAGGCTCATCCTCCGCCGCCGCGTCTTCCCGCGAAGCCTCTGCGCGTCTCTCAGGCTCCTCGGAGCGGCCCCGCGGCACCACGGGTGCTGGCGGCCGCCGCCATCTTCCTCTCCTCCGGCTCCTCCTCGCTCGGCGGGGGTGGGGGTGAGTGAGGCGAGGGGGGAGGGAGCGGGGAAAGCTGCTCTCGCTGCTGCTCCGGCCCTTGGGGCGCAGGGACACTCCGACCCGGGAAGGGGGGAGGGAAAGGGAGTAGGGATGGGGGCGGGGGAAAGAGGGACAGCAGAGGAAGGAAGTGCGGGGGGGGGGGTGTCTCTCGCGAGATTTCAGCGGCGCCGGTCCCTCCGGGTGACTTCCGCCTCTCTGTAGCGCTCCCTCTTGGGATCAGTTAGCCGTGCGGCGCTTGTGCGGCTGCTGAGTGGCCCACTGGAGGCGCTTGGTGGCTTCCGGCCAACCCACCTCTCTCCTCCCGCGCGAGGGGGCAACCCCAGCCTCACCGGGAACATCGAGCCCAAATCAATCGGGAGTTACACTCAAAGTCTTCCCCCGTCTTTCCACTCCGTCAGATTTCGCTCTTCCTTTTTTCCACTCCTCCACTCTTCCCGACCGGAAACGCCGCCTCTTCCTCTTACAGTTCCGGCCCCCCAGTCCCTCGTCTCTGGTCCGCCCTCGCGCCCTAGAGTGACGCTAAGGACCCCCTCCTCTTTTCTGGGGCCCCTCCCTCTGCACGCAGGGACACTATTGTAGGGGTTAGGGTGGAGCCCAGGGATGGAGAGAAAAGAAACCAATCGGATTGGATAAGCAGCTGCCAAGGCAACTGGAGGCTGTAGCTGTATTGTCATAGTAACCAATGTGTGAGGCTGAATGACCCTCCCTTGGCTTAGTGGATTCCCCGAAAAGTGCCTAGGGTTTCCCCTCGGCTTCCCTTCCATCTTAAAGGCCTCCCCCAGGTTGGGAATCCGGATAGTTCTCCTGGGCAGTGAGGTTGATTTTCTCCTCCCTTTCCCTTTCCCGCAGCGATGGGGGAGACCCCGAGGCATTCACCGTGGGCTTTTCCACCCGCCTACGGGCGGGAACCGCCTCCATAGTTTTCCTCTCCGTGACGGACGCGGGGAGGGCCGGGCCTACGAAGAAGATGCCGGGCCTGAAGGCTGGTGGGCGGCGGGCTGGAGCCGACTGGGCGAGGCGGCGGCGCTAGGCTGCGAGGCGGGCCAGGGGTTTCCCCATCACCGGGAGGGCTCTGGGAGGCGGGGTCCCGCCAGGACGGGGTCCCTGAGGGAGGAGAACGGCACACGACTGCCGAGATCCCTTTTCTGCCGACTGGGACATCTGACTCCCCAGCGGGTCGGCCCCTCACAGAAATCCCCCAGACCCCACCCCACAATGGCACTCGGCGACGGAGCCTCCTCGGGAGTTCCCCGCGCGGCCTTCACGAGCCATCTCCTGCCACGAGGAGGTCGGAGTGGGGGTGGGAACTCATCTTGGAAGGCTGACAAGTGGTTTTTCCAGCACTTAGGGCAGGGGACACGGTGCGAAGTTCAGGGCCGCCATCCCTCTGAGAGGCACCCCTCCCCCCAGTGGGAGTCCCCGTTGCTAATCAAAAGCAGACGTCCCATTTCCTTGCTCCTCTTCAAATTTCCTTCTTCTCTTGTCTGTCTGCAGTGTTTTAGAACTCGTCACTGTGTATCTTTTGGGTTGGAGAGGAAAGCATTGGGTAAGATGGTGTCAAGAAAAACAGATACTTGCGCGAAGTTCCAATGAAAGGTTTCTAGGAAATGGATTTTCATTCTTAGACCCAATCTTTTTGAATGATTATTATGTTTATTTTATCTCAGGTTTGAGGCAAAAAAAAAAAAAAAAAAAAGCACAGTAACGAATGGGTTCTTCATAATATGAAGTGTGATAAGTAGCTGGGGAAGTTGTCATCCTAGTGATTTGAAAGAATTATTTAGCATTTTACAAATTATATTTTCCATTGGTATTATGGAGCTGTCCCAAAGTACTTTAGGATGTGTAACGGATAAAGCCCTCCAGGAATGCCGGCCTCGTTTCACGGTTAAAATCAGAATTTTAAGGGGCTATTTTCTTTTGACTCGGTTGGGACACCTGATTCTTTAATGCTGGGTGAAGAGGCACTGTCAAAATCCGTTCGATACCGCACCTCACCTATTAAGAGACTGGACCAATGTTTATGTGTAAATTTGGAGGAAATGAAAGTGCAAGCTGCTTGAAATTAAGTCCCAAGGACAGATTATCATTAACAAAATAGAAACTGAACTATGCCCCCTTGTGCTGCAAGCGTCTACTGTGATGTGGTGTGACACGCGGTTTGATTGCGGCTGTACAATGCCCCCTATCGTCCCTCCTCCCACCGAGAGGCCGCCCGCTCATGGGAAAGAGAGACACCTAGTGAAAGATTGTTCTCATCTCTGGTTTAGAATCCGACTTTTCTTCAACCTGCGAGCCCAAGGATGGAGATTACTGCTACACAGTACCGAAAATGGGTTTCCTCGGTGGCTCAGCGGTAAAGAATCTGCCTGCCAGTGCAGGAGACATAAGAGACATGGCTTTGATCCGTGGGTCGGGAAGATCTCCTGGAGGAGGGAATAAATAGCAACCCACTTTAGTATTCTTGCCTGGAGAATACTATGGACAGAGGAGCCTGGCGGTCTACAGTCCATAGGGTCGCAGAGTCTGAAGCGACTGAGCACATAGGCACACAGTACCTAAAATACCATAGATTTCCTTTCTGAAATTTATTGGTTAGATTTTTTAAAAGATCTTAGAATAAAAATTTTATATTATGTAAAATAACCACCCCCTTAGTAATTACCATAATAACACCATTTATGTCCATGTCTCCTATGTCCAGTCAACAGTATATGGGCACATATCATGACACCTAACAAGCAATCTAGAAAAATATTAGGATCTTCTCGTTTTGAAAACTGGGATCGGAAAAATGAATCTTTTTGTTGTGTTGTTTGTTTAATAAACATTACTGAGCATTTATTATATTTCAGACGTTGTCCAGGTTACTATGGATACCACTGTGGAAGAGACATGTTCCTTGTCTGGGAGGAGCCCACCTTTTGGTAGAGATACCAGAGAATAGAGATGTGATTTGGATGCAATATTATGGGTGTGGCAGTTAAGGTAAGAAGAAAGTGCTTTAAGTGTGCTGATGAAGTTCAGACATATAAGCCATGTTTGTATTTTATAGCAGTTTTCCTAAGAATTTTTCAAGACTCTTCAGTAGCTTTAGTGTCTACAAACCAGATAGAATAGTAATATTTACATTTTACAGTTTATAGAACATTGATACCCATCTTGAAAGTAACTTTAAAGTCAGTGGGATTCAGAAAAATTATGATCCAAGTTTATATATTGCTTAATGTACATTTTCCAATTTCATTTCTTTCTACTGGCCCCCGTCAACAGGTTTGTAGAATACAACCATCTTCCTGCAATATTATTCACCTTGTTCCCCCTGCTGGAAAAGGTTACATCGAAACTAAAAGAAATTAGAGAAGACAAGCTGTTTCATTTTGTTTCATCCTACCTGATCTTAAGTTTTTCACTTTATGCCTAAGTGATTTTATGGGAAAAAAAAAAGTTAGCGGATCTGAGTGCATCCGAAGTCTGCCATCTTAGTCTCTCAAACTTCACTTTATTCCTTGATTAAAGGAAACATTACCTATCACAGGCTTTCTGTGAACTTTAATGATAACTGTATGCATATATGGTGGCTCAGCTGGTAAAGAATCCACCTGTAATGTGAGAGACCTGGGTTCAGTCTCTGGGTTGGGAAGATCCCCTGGCAAAAGGAACAGCTGCCCACTCCAGTATTCTAGCCTGGAGAATTCCATGGACTGTATCGTCCATGGGGTCACAAAGAGTTGAACACAACTGAGTGACTTTTATGTTTTACTTACATGAATATATGAGTGCCTAGCATACAACACTGGCATTTGATGAATGTTAATTTTTTTGACCTGTTGCTCTTTTATCAAGCTAAAACTAGTAATATAGAACTACTGCAGCATAAAATTATTTTTTTTTTAATTGGTCATCCAGTCTTTGTCTCTAACACTCATAAATCTGACCACACACCCAAACTTATTCTCATTCAGTGCTAGAAGATTGATTTCTTTGTCCTCGAGTCTGATTACAGAAAAGAATACAGTATCAGGACAACGTGAGTCAGATTCCAGAGGGTTGAAACTTTAAAAAAACACAAACCTTTTACCACTAAAAACAGCTTAATATAGCCACACTTCTGCCCAAGTAAATAGAGTGGCCAGTTTTCAACCAGACACCAAGTACTTGCTAAGAAGCTACTCTTAACATTGCTATTGAGTTTACTCAGAGTTTTGGTAATCTGATAATTAATATATAGGAAACCTCCTCCCTTTTACTAATAATACACATCTCACCTGTTCCATGAACCCTTAACAAGTACTAATTTATTTTGATAATTAACCTACATATTCTGATTGTTTACAAATCATGTGTACAATAGATACTTCATAAATGTGTTTCTATTTTGATGAGAGTGATTTATCAATTGCAGTACTCAAGGACACAACATATAGGAAGCTGGCCTGTGTTCTCTTCAGTACCACACCTCAGACATGGAACTAAGTGATTCAATCAAGTGAGTAATTCGTTCTCTTCAAATAATGAGTTGGATACAAGTTGATTAAACTCAGGTTGCTGGTTGCTCAAGATTTCTTAGATCAAGGGTTGGCAGCCTTTCTCAAACAGTTCATTTATTTCTCAAACACTGTGAATAGTCCTTGAGCCTCTGGAACAGTCAGGAAGCATTGCAGTTCAAGATTTAAGAGAAGAAACTTCTGGTTTGGGAGACAGTGAGATGACAGTGGTAGTCAGAGCTTGCTCTCTCTCCTTCTCCACTCTCCTAATAATTCCCAAAGGAAACCTTATTAATCTTCAAGAGCTTCTCTTAACTTCCAGTAAGAAAACACTTCTGGTAAAGAACTACACCTTAAAATCCTATCTCCTGTTTTAATGGATGTAGACCATCTGGAGAAGACAGGAAGAAATGCCCATAGGGAACACTGAAGAGTATTAAAGAAAAATAAAACCTTGGCCTCTTGTACTTTATGTTGTCCAAAGGCCTTTATACTACTCCAAGAACAGTACTACGAAAACCAGGATGGGGTCCCTAGTCTAAAATTAATGTATTTCTTCTCAAAATATGTTGTATTACCCAGAAGCTGCCTTTTTTTTTTTCTTAAAACACCCAAATAAAAGGAAAACAATTTTTTCACTATTTTATAGTCACCTCTTTCCTTATATCTGGAGCATAGACAACTATTTTTGAGCACAGAGAATGTGAAACTGATGCTGTCATAAATCTGCTCTTCAAAACCATAGGAAACCACATGTGTGCACACAGGCTCATACATACATGCACACTGTCCTCTTTTCCCTACCTTTATTATTTTACCACTTCCATTTTCAGTTGAAGTTAAAATGTGATATAGATGAAAAGCAAAGCAACTCACGATATGCATTTGTTACTTCAAGGCTTACTATCGATAGGTACCCAAGTACTGTTCTGCTTTGCTTAACTATCCTAGGATCTTTTCTATTCACAGAAAAATTCTACATGTTATAAACCTAGATAGTTTGTCTCACATTTATAAAAATTCTTAATATCATTGGATTACGAGATATGAGAGCATGTTCCAGAAGAAATTAGTGAATTTATGTATTCTTATAGTCTATATTTTAGCCATATTAATCTTTAAAGTTTTTATTTTAAATTCTTGACTTGAATTTTCCATTGGCTTTCCATCACTCTTAGAGTAAAGTCCCCAGTCCTTAGGATGGCCTACATGATCTGGTCCTTGCCTGCCTTTTCTCTAACATTTCCTGAAGTCAGCACTTTAGCCCCAGTGACCTTCCCTTAGGTCCTTAAATAAGTGGTATTCTTTTCTACTCAGAGCCTTTACACCAGCTGTTTCCTTATTTATGTAACTTTTCTCCCTTCTTAAGCTTCAAGCCTAAACTGGAACATCTTTGGAAAAGTCTTCTCTGCCCCACACCCCATCAAGCTAGATTAGCTACACCTACTACATACTCCCATAGCACCCTGCCCATCTTCTTCATGGCATTTGTCATATTTGTAATTCTTCATTCAATGTCTGTTGCCTCCAGTTGGCTATAAACTCTGTTAGTGCAGACACTACCTGTTTTTTGCTTGCTGCTGTTTATTACTACCCAAGCAAGGATGCTGATACAAGGATGCTCATAAATGTTTGTAGAATCAATCAATCTTGGGAAAATTTTGAAATTTGGACCCTGATTTTTCATATAAATGCTTAAAATTCCTGACCACCTTTCTATGGAATATCGAAGTCTAAGCAATAAGAGAAGCATTACTAAGCAATAAGAGAAGAAATTTTCTGGGCCTTCAGTCTGTCTGAGAAATTACTATTAAATGTAATTTACTTAGGCAGCCAGTAAAGAGCACACTTACAAGGTATGGATAACTCATCAATTATCTAACAGCAAAGTCTCATACTTCAATGTAGGAAAAAGGTCTTCATTGTTCAAATTACTTTTATTTAACTTTTATATTTTCTAATTTGGGGATAAGGGAACCAGTTAATCCTCTTATTGTGTGACAAAAGAAAAGTGCACTTCTGGGGAAGATGGCAGAAGAGAAGACAGGCAATCAGCTAGGTTGGAAATAGGATAGAAAAATTAGATTTAAAAATTCAGAAAGAAAATTGAGTCAGAGTGTAGAACAGAAAACTCAGTGGTCTTTGTATTGCTCACTGGAAAGATGTTTATAAATTCTGGCATTATTGTTATTTTTTTCTCCTGTAATAGGATAGGGCTAAATAAATTTAATGAATGTTTCCTAAGGAGAGGGTCATATGCAATTTCAAAGTAAATGAGATATTTATAATATATTTAAGCTATATTTCTAGAGGCAGACATGTTATCTAAGTTCATGGTGGCTCAGTGGTAAAGAATCTGCCTACAATGCAGGGAATGCGGGTTTGATCCCTGGGTCAAGGAGATCCCTGGAGAAGGAAATGGCAACCCACTCTGGTATTCTTGCCACGAAAATCCCATGTACAGAGAAGCCTTGTGGGCCACAGTCCACAGGGTTGCAAGAGAGTTGGAAACAACTTAGTGACTAAACAACTAGCGGCCTGACAGCTAGGTAACGCACCTAGCAATGTCCGGCACTGAGCAGGCACTCAGCAGGTGGTACTGCTCTTGTTACACACATAAGGTGAGTCAGAGCTTCACATACTCAGCTTCACATTCTAAATAATGTAGATTAAAAAAAATAATGTTGTAAAATTGCATTTGGAGAGAGAGAGGTACACAGCACGCTGCCTTGAAACTCTATGACCAGTTGTATCACGTGGCCAAGTATAAACTGCCAAGAGAGAAAACAGCTTTCATCTACTTACAGAGGATGTCTCAGTTCATTAGGAGTTTTATATTTGCATGAGATGAGATCCAAGATCTGTCAAAACTGAAGAGGATAAGGAGGCTTATAAGGAGCAAAGCCACCTGTTGGTGCTTTCCCTGCCCTCTTTCAAACTGACATTTCTGGAAGGCTCTCTGGCTCCCTCTCCCATTGTCTTGCTCCCTCTCAGCCAGTGGCTGTGAGCTTTCCTTTATGGTATCCAAAGTGATCCGACCCTTTGTCCAAGAAGATGTTCAAAGGTTGAGTTCTTCTTGAAAAATAACCCTGTGGTAAACCTATAAGGCATGCTAACTCTTGGAATACCAGCATTTCCAAAATATAGGCAGCAGTGGCCTAGATGTTACAGAAGGCAATCAGCTTGTAGAAAGCGAAGTTGAAGTCCTTTTTCTGTAAGTATTCGTTGGACAGCTATATTGTAGCATTAAAGTGCAATAGGAATTTTAGGTAAAGATGTTAGAGTCCATAGGGAGTGTTCAACTAATGATCCTATCTTTCTATCTTTCTCTGCTCTTTAAAGACAAATCTAAACCAATCCTTTACTTCTCTCTTAATCTGGATGTATTTAATACTAAGGAGAAAGCTTAATGAGTTATGGATCCTCTAGACTTTTAGTGTTTAATTATTTATTCAGTTTTTTCATTCACTCAGTCCTCAAAAACATATTGAGAATTTTCTGTGTTGGGTCATATGCTAGTCACTGGAGTGCAAATGTGAACAATACAGTCTTGCTCTCAAGTGTTTAAAGCTTAGAGGAGAATTATGGGGCAGTTGTAGTATACAGTGATAAAACTTTTAGAGGTCTTTGGAACCATTCCATCTTGAGATCATGTGCAGACAGACATGCAATCAAATGGTCCTTAAGTGTTCCAGTCAGCTTTAAAGTCTTTCAGAATGAGGTTTTGCAGAGTTAACTTTTTCAAATTCTATTTCCCAGAAGGAAGAGGAATATTCACAATTCAGCTACCAATAGAGTGATGGCAAACCACAGGTAAAAGTATTCTAGACTAAAATATGGCTGAAGGATGCAAACTTTGTAATTCTATGTCACAGTTATATTAGGTTAATATAGCTTATATAAGTTATATACTAAGTAGATGTAAAGTCTAACTATGACATAGACTTGCACAGAAAATGGCCAAAAACACAATACTAAGAGAAGTTATTTCTGTGAGGCAGATTATTTATGGGAGGCTTTTATTGATCTCCCACCAACCAAAAAGTAAAGTAGATTTTATTGTTGTGGTGGTTGCTATTGTTGCTAGGAGTTTCATTGTTTGTCATTGTTTTTAAAGAATGTCTGGACTATCTGCCAAGTTACAGAAGCCTAAGTAATGTGGAGTTAAAAATAAATGTAATAGCTTTTTGCATACTGGTGATTAAAAAAAAAAACCTTATTAGAGGCCATTCCCAAAGACATGTCCTAAGGCTCACTGTAACACAATATCAGGTACTGATACTTTTGTACAAAAGTTGATGAGGGTGATCATCTTTGAATGTATCATTGCGACCTTCTTTGGTAATTCTGGATCTACTGGGAACCATCACAGCCTGAGAAGGATGAAATGCCCTAGATGGGATTCACAAAGGATCATTCTATACAATAAAAGCCTACCGTTAAACCTTTACTGAACCTTTTTGCCTTCTCTTTAAAATTCTTTTCTCATCCCTCGACTTTAGGTCACACCTGGCCCCTCCCAGTTGGATAACAAGCTGCATTTCCTCATTTCTCTGGAATGTGACCAGTCAGGAAACGCAACATTTGCTTTGCTCTTTTTTTTTTTTTTCCTAGTGGGAAAAAGAAAGATAGGGAGGAAAACTGAATTGAGAAAGAAGATCACGGAAAGAGAAAAGGAAAACTATAAAGTCTAGAGGAAGCGAAAGAAGAGATGGATGAGCAAAGAACCACACTAGCTGGTAGGAGTAACAGTTGTTAGACACTTACCTATTAGAATCTACTTTCTGTGAGACTCTAAGAAATGACTAGATCCCCAGTCCAAATTAAAAACAAGAAAGGAACTTGGCAACCTCTGAAATATACTTTCAGACCCAGTGATCTCTATCTGCTGAATGGGACATCTCTGATTCTTGCTGTCTGACAAGTTTGAGATGTTTTCCATTTAATGATCCTTTTTGAGGCTGGTATAGACCATGAGAAACTTTATATTGCCATTTTAAAAGTAGATATTCCCCAAAACAAAATATATCACTTGAATTTGGCCTGCAGGTACAATGTAGAATATTACCCTTCTCTTACCTTTTACGCCTGTGATGGTGAAAGCACCATGTAAGTACAGAGTAGTGCAGTCCAAACAGTTGTTAAAACTACTAGACACTCTGCTGAAAATTCTCTTTTTTCCCTCAGGTGGTTTTAAGATCACTTGGAACCGTCTAATTAAATCTGACACTCTCATGTAAGTTTTTCATTCTTTTAAGCTTTCTGCTCTATTGGGTAATACTAATCATGTTTACTTTACCAAAACTATTTTTATTTTGAATCCAATGACACTTAAATTTTATTTTAATTTTAGTACCTTAACCTCATCTTTAATTCGTTATACTGTTATGGTTCTAGTGATACGTAATAAACACTTGGCCATAAATAATCCATAAGTGGAAACATAATGACAGGACTTGGTCACTTCTTGGATGTGAGCACTGGAGAGGAAGAAATCCAGGAGACTCCAGGTTTCTGCTTGAGAAACTGGATGAAAATAGAAATCATAAGGGAAGAAATAGTTTGGAGTGATGTGTGGATGTGAAGATAATGAATTTTTGAGGACATGTTGAACTGGAGTGGTCTGGAGTTGAGAGATCTTGTGATCTGGTGAACTTGAGAGAAATCTGACTAAAGTTGTAAATTTGGGAGTCATCAACATGTAGATGTAACTGAAGATACCTGAGTGGTTTCAAAAAGCTTGTCTATAAAGTAAGAGAGCTAGGAGAGGTTTTGTCTTACAGAGAGGTGAGAGCCTTCAGCAGAAAGGATCCAGGATAGAAAAATAAGAGAGAAGAGAGGCTGGGGAGATAGGAAATGCAGCTTCTGAAGAAATGGGAAGAGAGACTTTCAGGGCACAATGGCAGAGATGGAAACCTTTTTTCTGATAGAATAATAATGAGGTGGTAAATTATGGAGTTTCTCCCCCCAGCCCCAGTATTTTCTTTTATCCCTTGCCCTCTAGGATTTTAAAACTTCAGGTTATAAAATCACATAGATTCTGAAGAACTGGGACAAAGACTGATGATTTAAGGGCAAGGCTTTCAGCATCAGAATATATTAAAAGTTCTTCAAATTGATATATACAGAAAACCAGAGAGGGGAGCAAGAAACAAAGGGACTTTGTACTCTGCCTCCCTTCATCCCAAGTCAGGATCCCGAGGAGACTTACAGAGACTCTGAATATGTTTCTGGCGTTTGAGAACAGAGGAAAGCTCAATCCCCATTACTGAGTAAAGCCAAAGAAGGTAACAACACCACGGAATTCCTCACATCCAGAACGGCAGAGGAAAATAGTCAAAATGGTATTGTGAGCAATCCTTTGAATGTCCACATCTTCTCCAAGAACTCCAATCACAGAAACATTTTCTTTTTTAAATTAAAAAATGTCTCTGGGTTAAGTCACAAGACAATCATCTCTAGGTATCAGAAGTGAAAAAGCAGCCCCACTAGTTTACTGAACCTAGAGCTGTGGCCCTGATGGTCTGCTAGGTCTGGAAGCAAGTAGAAGTTGGTTAGGAGTTTGAATTCCTCAGAGTAGTGGGGATCAACAGCATCCTATATAGGGTATGGCACCTTAGTCAGGCTCACTGTGAAACTGGGATTTGGGAAAACCTTCCAAATGGTTTCCACCCTGACCTAGAGTTTTTAAAAAACGAACAAAGCAAGCCGCGGCCTGTCTGCAGTGGTGAAAGGAAGAAGAGAAATCAGGGCACCCAGTCTGCCTGCTTTTCTGCCTAACAGACAGATCTGCTATCTTCTCCAGTATCCCTGAGGGTCAGGAGTCCTGAGATACCTAGTTCTGGACAAAGGGGTTTCCAGATCTACCTGGAGGCTACACTGAAGTGTGTGCATGCTTAGCCGTGTCCAACTCTTTGCGACCCCATGGACCATAGCCTACCAGGTTCCTCTGTCCGTGGGATTCTTCAGGCAAGAATACTGGAGTAGATTGTCTTTTCCTTCTCTAGGGGATCTTCCCAACATAGGGATTGAAGCCAGGTCTCCTGCATTATAGGCAGATTCTTTACCATCTGCTTTTATTTCAAGAACTTTAGAAAATTCTCAGTGTATACTGTCTCTTCAAATATGACTTCCACCATACTGTTTATTCTCTTCCTAAAACTACTGATTAGAGCATGCTTCATGTATTCTGTGTGTTGCTGTGAAACAAACCTTTCCAAAACATGGTGGCATAAAACAATAACCACCTTATTAATCTCCAAGATTCTGTGTGATAGGAATTTGGTAGATACTTCAGGGATAGCTAGACTCTGCTTCATGATGTTCAGGGTGTCAGATCAGAAGACGTGACCAGCTGGTGATCATTTGAATAGCTGGGTTTTTTTGGTTCACGTATCTAGGCTACAGTGAGCAACGCAGAACTCTACTGCAGCTATAAGCTGGGATGCCTACACATGACTTCTCTGTGAGGTTTGAATTTCCTCATAATGTAGTATGATTTCCTCATGGTAATCATACTATTTAATGGCAACTCAGAGCTCCAGTAGTGACTGTTGCAGAAAATGAGGCAAAAGCTATATAGACTTTCATTATCTAGGCTCAGAAATCATATAGTATCCCTTCGACCTTACTTGGGCTTCCCAGGTGACTCAGACGCTAAAGAATCTGCCTGCAGTGCAGGAGATGCAAGAGATGTGGGTTCGATCCCTGGGTTGGGAAGATCCCCTGGAGGAGAACATGGCAACCCACTCCAGTATTCTTGCCTGGATAATCCCATGGAGGCAGGACCCTGGCGAGCTACAGTCTGTGGGGTTGCAGAGTCAGACAATGAATGACCCGCTAAGCACGCAATAAACCTGCCCAGATGGGAGGAATGCAGGGGCTAGACCCTCCTCTTAATAGAAGGCATCTCAGAGAATCTGTGGCTGCAATTTTAAACTACCACAGTACAGTTCAAAATAGATTCTGTATTCTGCATGCATTCCTTAATCTTCCAATTCAATAATTCTTAATTAACTGGATGAGAGTAATCCCTTTACAATGTGTGTGTATATTAGATCATCACAATGTACACTTTAAATGTCTTATGATTTTGTCAGTTAAAGCTCTGACAAAACTAAAAGAATTCATTCTCTGTCTAGAGTGTATCTCATTGAATATTTTTTTTTTATCAAATGTTTGTTTCTCTGTTTAGTTATTTTTCATATTCATCTTTACTTAATTCACATCTTCTGTGTTTGTCTCTTAAGCTTTGGGGTTTTTTTTTAGATTTTTTTTTTTTATTTCTTTGAGTGTATTTATTGTAAAGTCAGTTTAAGATTACTTGCCAATATGGACTTCTTTTCCAGTGGGAATGGATCATCTTCAGGGAACAGAGATTTAAACAATATTGTTAAAATTAAAGTAGAGTTGATTTACACTGTTGTGTTAGTTTCAAGTGTACAGAAAAATGATTGGTTTTTTTTTTTTCAGATTTTCTTCCTTTATAGGTTGTTACAAGATTTTGAATGCTCTCCATAAGGACCTGGTTGTGTATCTGTTTTATATACAGTAGTGTGTGTCTGTTAATCCCAAACTCATAATTTATTCCTCCTCCGCTTTCTCCTTTGGTGACCGTAAGTTTGTTTTCCATGTCTGTGAGTCTATTTCTGTTTTGTAAATAAGTTCATTTGTATCATTTTTTAAAGATTTCACATATAAGTGATATCATATATCTGTCTTTCTCTGTATGACTTACTTTACTTAGTATGATAATCTCTAGGTAAATCCATATTTCTGTAAATCGTAATACTTCATTCTTTTTATGGCTGAGTACTATTCTTTTGTATATGTACACCATATTCTTTATCCATTCATCTGTTGATACGGATGTTGAGGTTGCTTCTGTGTCTTGGCTATTGTAAATAGTACTATGAACATTGGGATGCATGTCTTTCCGAATTAGAGTTTTGTCTTTTCTGGATATATGCCCAGGAGTGGATCATATAATAATTATATTTTTAGATTTTTAAGGAACCACCATACTGTTTTCCATAGTAGCTGTACCTATTTAACATTCCCACTAACAGTGTAGGAGGGTTCACTTTTCTCCATACCCTGTTATTTGTAAAATTTTTGATGATGGCAATTCTGACCAGTGCTAGGTGATACCTAATTGTAGTTTTGACGGCACTTCTCTCTCATTTTTGATTTGCATTAGCAATATTGAACATATTTTTATGTGCTTATAGGCCATCTGTATGTCTTCTTTGGAGAATAATATTATATACCTATGTACATAAAAACCCTCCACCTAACAAATAGAGAATTCACGCTCTTCTCAAACACACATAAAACTTTTAAAAATTTGACCAGGCTAGATATTTTAATGAATTACTATAGTATAGACCATTCTATACTATAGAGTATAGACATTCTCTGATCAGACCTTAATTAAATTAGAAATTCTCATATGTTTGAATACTTAAAAACACATTCCTGAATAACTCGTGCTTTAAATAAAATTTACAGACTATTATGGGACGAATAAAAAAGAAAATGGGCTTTCCTGGTGGCTCAGTGGTAAAGAGTCTCCCTGCAATGCAGGAGACAGAGGAGATGTGGGTTCAATCCCTAGGTTGGGAAGATCCCCTGAAGGAGGAAATGGCAACCCACTCCAGTATTCTTGCCTGGAAAATCCCATGGACAATTGAGCCTGGTGGGCTACAGTCCGTAAGGTCGCAAAGAGTCAGATGCAGCTGAGTGACTGAGCACAACAACAACAGCAAAGAAAAATACATGATAAAACTTGGCTAATGCAACACCTTGAGAACTACCGCTTTAAATTAACCTGACTTGGGGGGTGGGAGCGAGGTCAGGAGGGAAGGGATATGTGTGTACATATGGTTGATTCATTTTGTTGTATGGCAGAAAGTAACATAACATTGAAAAACAATTATATTCCAATAATAACATTTTTACAGATGAAGTTAATAAAACAGATAATATTATAAAAAGCAAGTCTAAAAAATAAAATAAAAAATACTTGAGTACTGCAGGTAAATTGAAGGAAATTTATGGCATTAAATGCCCTTATTAAAAATTATTTCAAATGGATGAGCTAAGCATCCATTTCAAGAACCTGGGAAGTGAATAGAGTCAGCCTCCCCAAAATATAACTCATCAATGAATCCAAACTTGATTCTTTGAGAAGGCCAATGAAATACATTTCTAGCAAGCCACACTGAAGAGAAGATAGGATAAATAAACAATATTATTTTTTCAAATAATAGAATTTTTTGAATAAATTCAAAAGGGGACATAATTAGAGATTTAGTAGAGATTAAGAATATCATTGTTTATGCTATACAATTTATAATACTGAGCAGCTCTATGTCAATAAATTGAAAGCTGAGGTAAAAACCTACAATTTACCAGAAGAGCACAAATTGATTTAAGAATAGAAAATCTGAATAAATCAATCATCAACAAAATAGATCAGTAGTCCAAAGTCTCCCAACCCATCCCTATATCCGTTGCCAAATAAACAATGCCAGATGGTTTTATAGGTAAGTTTTACCATATTTAATGGAACAGACAATCCCATACTATATAATTGTTCCAGACAATAGAAGTAAAGATAGTCCAGCTTATTTCATGAAGTTACTAAGCTGTTAACACCAAAATAGAACTCTGCAAGCAAAGGAAATTATAGATGAATCTCATTTTTTTAACGTTATAATGAAAAGTAATTAGAAAATCAAATCCAGAAGTGTATTCAAAGCAACATATCAGGCAAAAATAAAGTTTACCTCAAATATAGACGTGGCTCAGTGGTAAAGAATCTGCCTGCAATGCAGGAGATGTAGGTTCAATGGGAAGATCTGGAGAAGGATATGGCAACCCACTCCAGTATTCTTGCCTGGGAAATCTCACAGACAGAGGAGCCTGACAGGCTACAGTTATGGGGTCAAAAGACTTGGACGTGACTTAGTGACTAAACAACAATAATTTAAAATGCATCTGTAATCTGTTTATTATCAGATTAAGGAAAAGGCCCATATGCTTATCTCAGTAGATACAAAAAAGCATTAAAATGTCAAGAACTATAATTTAAAAACAAAATCTCTTACGTAACAAAAAATATTATACCAAGTCTATAACGAACATCATATTTAATTATGAGACTAGAAAAGTAGTCCCATTAAATTCGAGAACATGACATGCCTGCTATAACCTCTGTAATTAAACATAATACTACCAGTTCTACTCCTTTATATTTAAGAGGAGAAAAAAAAAAAAAGATGTGCAGTCATTAGCAAGGAAGAGAGCAAAATATTTGCAGGTATCATTTTTTTAAGTAGAATCTCCAAGAAGCTATTCAAGGAAAAAAAAACAAAAAACTTAGCCTAAGTGTTCAGCAGTGTTGCTAAATCACAATCAATGTGAAAAATCAATATCAATTCTATATACCTAATAGGAAATTCATACACCTATGTAATGATGGAGTGATGGTGGTGGTGGTGGTAAACATCCCATTTACAATTGTGATAGAAATAATAAAATTCTCAGGAATAAATCTTACAAAAATGTGCAAGATCTTTATGGCTAAAATATCTAAAATGCCAAATGGCAAAAAAAAACAGATTTTAATAAAAATTATGTCGTACTAAATTCACAAAAAAAATCAATACCTCAAGTATTATGATACTCCACAATTAAATGGAATTTCAATCAAAGTCCTAACAAAACTTTTTGTGGAATTTGACAAATTCTAAAGATAATTATAAAGAGAAAAGGTCTAAAAAGAGCCAAGAAAATTCTAAAAACCCAAGGAAGTGTGATTTTTTTCCTTTGAAAGGAAGATTCCTCATAGAGCTATAGTAATTAGATGAAGCAGTGTTGTAATATGAAGGAGAGCGCTGAAGTAGACATAAGTGCATGTGGGACCTTGGCATATGACACAGGAAACATTAGTGAATTTGAGGGCTACCGACTTTCTGTACCGAAAAAAATGAGATTAGATCACTATCTCATACCTTATTCTAGCAGCTCTTAAATTTTTTTGGTCTCAGAACTCATTTACACTGTTAAAAATTATTGAAGATGTCAGAGTTTTTGTATGTGTGGGTTGTATCTGTTGATATTTACCATATGCTATGATCTGAATGTTTGTGTCCTCCCAAAATTGGTGTGTTGAAATCCTAATTGATGGCCTTAGTAGGTGGGGCCTGTGCAAGGTGATTAGGTCAGGGGGTGGAGCTTTCCCAGATGAATTTAGTGTCCTTGTAAGAGACCCCACAAAGCTTTATATAGCCCCTTCCTCAATGTGAGAATACAATGAAAAGCCTGTGACCAGAAAGAGGGGCCTCAAGTAATCATGTTAGCACCCTGACCTCAAATTTCCAGCCTGTGAGCAATAGATGTTTGCTCTTTATGAGCTACCCAGTCTGGGATATTTTATTATAACTGCCTGAACCAACTAAGACACTATATTAGAAATAAAAATTAAGAAATGTGTAAAACACATAAGCAGATAAGCACACATTCCATTAGCCATCAGAGTGATGACATCGTCACATGTCATGTAGCCTCTGGAAAACTCCCAGGCTCAATGAGAAAATGAGAGTGAAAAAAAGTAAATAATGTCTCAATATTATTACAAAAATAGTTTTGGTCTTCCAAATCTCCTAAAAAAGTCTTGAGGACCCCTGGGGTATCCCCATATCACTATTTGAGAACCACAGCTATAAACTAAACTCCAGATGAATTAAGGATCTAAAACTGGGACAAAATAAAAATTTTATAACTATTGAAAGAAATTATAGGTGAACACATTATGGCCACAGGGGAAGAAAGGATTATTTAAGTGTTAGTCAAAAGCACAAATTATAATAAAGGAAAAACTTTATAAATTTGAATACTCCAAATTTAGTGCTTCTGTTTGATAAAATATCTCATGTGTGTGTATGTGTGTTAGTCGCTCAGTTGTGTCTGACTGTTTGCGACCCCATGAACTGTAGCCTGCCAGGCAAGAATATTGGAGTCGGTTGCCAATTCCCTTCTCTAGGGCATCTTTCCAACCCAGGGATTGAACTCAGGTCTCCTGCATTGCAGGCAGATTCTTTACCACCTGAGGCACCAGAGAAGCTCAAAATATCTCACACACAGTATTAAAAGGAAAGCCACAGTCTGGGTGAAAATAGTTGTAGCGTATCTATAAAACAAAGGATTAATATTCACACAATATAAATTTCTTATATAATTAAGAGAAAGACAATCTAACAGAAAAATATGGGGAAAGAAAATATGCCCAACCTCCCTAGTAATTAGAGAAATACAAATTAAAGAATCCGTCAGATTGGGAACTATTTCTAAATTTCACAATACCAAGTGTTGACTATTAGTTATATGGAAGCGAGAAATCTTACCTACTGCTGGTGGAAGTGTAAATTGGTAAAGCCACTTAGGAGAGCAATTTAGAAATGCCCAGTTGAAAATTTGCACATCCTATGATCCAAAACTCTACCTCCAGATACATAATTTAAAAGAAATGGTGAAAAATGCATGAGATAACATTAACTCATTGACTGAATAAATATTTATTAAGTTCCTACCTGAACCCAGAATCATAGTAGGCTTTGGGAATAAAAAAGTGGATAAGACTGCTCTCAAGAAACTAAGTGAAACTGACATTTATGGAGATATATAGATTAGATATAGACATATAGATATTTTATAAGTATTAAATATAAAATATCTATTTTATATTAAAAGACATTATTAAAATTATATTAAACAGGTGATATTAAAAGTATTATTATTAGAAGAATAGTCTGTATCAGTTCAAACAGGATTGAGTAATTTG
Organism: Cervus elaphus; assembly: GCF_910594005.1. Lineage (NCBI taxonomy): Eukaryota > Metazoa > Chordata > Mammalia > Artiodactyla > Cervidae > Cervus > Cervus elaphus. The sequence continues at coordinate 65,891,240 of NC_057828.1, read as the reverse complement.
AAGCAAAATTTAGCAGGATGAAAGGGTGGGGGCTGGAGGTGTTATTTTAGGAAGGATAGACAGGGAAGACCTTCCTGAGAAGGTGAATTTGAGGAAAGACAGAGAAATGAGGGAACAAGGTCTATGTTTAAGGTCTGAGAAAGTACATTTCAGGAAAGAAGCCATGGCAAACAAATTCTTTGAAGCAGAAATGACTTGGAATATTGGAAGAAAGAAGCTCATGAGGTAACGTGGAATTAGTGTGTGGGGTAGGGTAGAAAACTATTGTAGTAGTGGGAGAGAGACATTGGTGGTTGAGGCTTGTTTAAAAGTGTTGAGAAGGCTTCCCTGGCGGCTCAGTGGTTGAGAATCCTGCCAGTGTAGGAGACACGGGTTTGATCCATGATCCAGGACGATCCCACGTGCTGTGGAGCAACTAAGCCAGTGCAGCACCACCATTGAGCCTGTTCTGCAGCCCAGGAGCCACAACTCCTGAGCCCATGTGCCCCATCTACTGAAGCCCGTATGCCTAGAACCCATGTTCCACAAGAGAAGCTGGTGCAATGAGGAGCCGGTGCACCATAACTAGCTAGTAGCCCCCGCTCACCCCAACTAGAGAAAAGCCTTCACAGCAACAAAGACCCCGCACAACCAAAAGTAAAGTATTGAGAAGTGACTGGATTCAGGATACAGAGCAGACAGCTTGGTGATGGGGATTTGAGGTGTGAGGGAAACGGTTCAAAGCCGACTGAGGTTTTTGGCAAATGTGCCTGGTGAAGCCATTTACGAAGATAGGAATAATTAAGGAGTAGCAGGTGGTGAAAGGAGGCAGGAAAGGATAGTCCCTACAGTATTGTTGGTATTAAAAAACCACTGGAAATACCCTCAAGGATGAATGGCTCGAGTGCAGACAAAGTAAGATATATTCATTTGATGAAATACAATACAGAAGTTATAATAACTAGTATCAGTACATGAATGAGTCTTAACAATACTCTGCAATATCAAATTGCAGAATTTTATATTCAGTATGATCCTAAAAAATACAGATGCCAGATATTGTTTTTGGCTATAAATATATCAAGCAAAAGCATAGCAACATGGACTAGATTTGTGCCAAATTGATGTTGCTGGTTGTCTCTGGGGAATGAGGGAGATAGGGAGTGAAGATGGGAAGGGCACATAGGGGACTTCCCCTTTACTGAAGGGAAATATGAGAGAGTGACATTTGTTCATTTTGGATAAGTACATGGATGGTTTATATTATCAAATATACTTTTTTAAAAAGCTTTTTTATTTTGTATTGGGATATAGCTGATTAACAGGGCTTCCCAAGTGGCACTAGTGGTAAAGAACCCACCTGCCAATGCAGGAGACATAAGAGACACGGGTTAGATCCCTGGGTTGGGAAGATCCCCTGGAGGAGGGTACGGCAACCCACTCCAATATTCTTGCCTGGAGGATCCCATGGACAGGGGAACCTGATGGACTGTAGTCCGTGGAGTCACAAAGAGTTGATTGATATGACTGAATATCATGATATGACTGAAACATCTTAGCACCACATGCATAGCCGATTAACAATGATGTGATAGTTTCAGGTGAATAGCGAAGGGACTCAGTCATACATGTACATGCATCCATTCTCCCCTACTCCCCTCCCATCCAGGCTACCACATAACATTGAGCAGAGTTCCTTGTGCTCTACAGTAGGACCTTGTTGGTTAACCGTTTAAAATATAGCAGTGTGTACATGTCCGTCCCAAACTCCCTGACCATGCCTTCCCCCATCCTTCCCCACAGCAACCATAACTTCATCAAACGTACTTTTAAAAATGTGTTTTCCTGGAAGAAGGGCAAAGAAAGACTGAACAGTGTCTAGGAAGACGGGCCCAAGCCAGTCTCATGCTTCGGTGGAATGACTTTAAGAGCACTTAAAAACTTGAATGAACTGATGACCCAGCAGCACCCAGCATGGGCTGATAGATGGCTTATGAGGGTGATCCACTGGCTGCCAGTGCTATTAAGATGGTGACTGCCATCTACATCCCATGGGTCCCCAAACCATGTCCACACCTGACCCCAGCTCATGGCATAAACGCAGTACCCACACTGAAATTTAGATCCAACCCAGAGAAAGGGAGAAAATTGACCTAGGTTATATTTCTGCCAATGTCAGGATAGACATTGAGTTTATGCTGAATTTTTTAAAATTTACTTTTAATTGGAGGATAATTGCTTTACAGTATTGTGTTAGTCTCCGCCATACATCAACATGAATAAGCCATGGATATAGTATGTCCCCTCCCTCTTGAATCTCCCTCCCACCTCCCACCCCATCCCACTCCTCTAGGTTATCACAGAGCCCCTGATTTGAGCTGCCTCCATCATACAGCAAATTTCCACTGGCTGTCTATTTTGCATACGGTAATGTATATGTTTCAGTGCTACTCTCAATTCATTACACCCTCTTCTTCCCCCACTGTGTCCATGTGTCTGTTCTCTATGTCTGTATCTCTGTTGCTGCCCTGCCAATAGGTTCATCAGTGCCATCTTTCTACATTCCATATATATGTGTTAATATGTGACACTTGTTTTTCTCTTTCTGACTCACTTCACTCTGCGCAATAGGCTCTAGGTTCATCTACCTCATTGAAGTGAAGTGAAGTGAAAGTCACTCAGTTGTGTCTAACTCTTTGCAACCCCATGGACTGTACTGTCCGTGGAATTCTCCAGGTCAGAATGCTGGAGTGGGTAGCCATTCCTTTCTCCAGGGGATCTTCCCAACCCAGGGATCAAACCCAGGTTTCCTGCGTTGCAGGTGGATTCTTTACCAGCTGAGCCACCAAGAAAGCCCATCTACCTCATTAGGACTGACTCAAATGTGTTCTTTTTATGGCTGAGTAACATTCCATTGTCTATATATACCACAACTTCTTTATCCACTCATCTGTCGATGGACATTTAGGTTGCTTCTATGTCCTAACTGTTGTAACTAGTGCTGCAGCGAACACTGGGGTGCTGCGTCTCTCTCAGTTATGGCTTCCTCAGGGTATGTGCCCAGTAGAGGGATTGTTGGGTCATATGGTACTTCCATGCCTAGTTCTTAAAGGACTCTCCATATTATTCTCCATAGTGGCTCATTTTTATGTTAGGAAAGAAGAAAGCAAGAATGGATAGTGATGTAAATAAACTTCTCATTGAGAAGAAGAGTGGGTTGTCTTGGGTTGGGAAAGGCAAGGGAGGTGGCCTGATACATTGAGAGAATAAGTGTGGCAACAATAATGGAATGAGGTAACTGGAAGGCCAGGAGCTGTGTTCTGGAGAGAGGTGTTAATTTATAGTATGTGAGGCTGAATGGCTCCAACTGAGTGTGACTATAGGACTCGGAGAGGGAAGGTGGAAACAGCTGGGATCTCCTTCCTCTTCTCCTGATTTATATTTGGTGATGTATAAAAGAAAGGGTTGTCTCTTTATTTTATAGACTGTAATTGTGAATGGGCTGGTGGTTAAAGTATTCTGCTCATTGTTTAATATTTCATGTATCTGCAGAATTACAGAAATCAGAGAGTCATGAAACTAGAAAACCCTGGAGAGGTTGTAGTCTTCCCACTACCTCCAAAGTGTCAAGGCCAGAATTATGTGTATGTAAGGACATCTTAGTATAAAAGTCTAACTTTTTGAGGCAACCTACTTAAATATCAATCACTTTTGGTTTAAGGTAAGTTAATTATTTTAATCTAATACCTCTCTGCTTAGGAACAAATTCTTGAGTTCAGTAAGATGAGGAATTCTGTCTCAAATTACAAATGGGAAATATAGGTAAATGCCCTTTACACTTAATCCTGAGTTGTGACTTCTATATCGTTGGTTCTCAAGTTATAAAAATATGTACATTTTTCCCCAGTCAAATTGTCAAAGATCAAAACATTTGATAAAATACTGATTTAGTACAGATTTAAGGAAGTAACTGCTCATATGTAGTTGATGAGTATATAGGGATAAAGAGCAATTGGGAAATATCTTTCAAAAGTAAAAATGTACATACCCATGACGCAAATTCCATTTCTAGGTGTTTATTCAGTGAGTCTATTAATTCAATATTAATAATATGAAAGATTGGCAACATTATATCTCTCAATAGAATCATGAAATAAAATAACTCAGGCACTCAGTGAATACCACACAGCTGTTAAATAACCAAGACACTAGCTCTCCATGTACTAATATGGAAGAATATGATATATTGATATATGAAAAAATCAAGGTAGACAGCAGGATGTATATTATGCTGGCATCTGTCTCTTTTGTTGGCTATGAGGGCTACTCCATTTCTTTTAAGGGATTCTTGCCCACAGCAGTAGATATAATGGTCATCTGAATTAAATTTACCCATTCCGGTCTATTTTAGTTCACTGATTCCTAGGATGTCAGTATTCACTCTTGCCATCTCCTGCTTGATCACATCCAATTTACCTTGATTCGTGGACCTCACATTACAGGTTCCTATGCAATATTGTTCTTTAGAGCATCAGACTTTACTTTTACCTAGATAAGCAAAGACAAGCCTAGATAGCACACTAACCTGGTGAAAAACCTAGACAGCGTATTAAAAAGCAGAGACATTACTTTGCCAACAAAGGTCCGTATAGTCAAAGCTATGGTTTTTCCAGTAGTCATGTAGAGATGCTGAGAGCTGGATCATAAAGCAGACTGGTCAGCGAAGAATTGGTGCTTTCAAATTCTGGGTCTGTAGAAGACTCTTGAGAGTCCCTCAGACTGCAAGGAGATCAAACTAGTCAATTATAAAAGAAATCAACCCTGAATATTCATTGGAAGGACTGTTGCTGAAGCTCCAGTACTTTGGCTACCTGATGCCAAGAGCCGACTCATTGGAAAAGACCCTGACGCTAGGTAAGATTGAAGGCAAAATGAGAACACATGGCAGAGGATGACTGGTTAGATAGCATCCCTGACTCAAGGGACGTAAATGCGAGCAAACTCCAGGAGATGGTGGAGGACAGAGGAGCTTGGCTTACTACAGTCCATGGGGCTGCAAAGAGTTGGACATGACTTAGCGACTGAACAACAGCCACATTAAAGTGGATTCCCTAGGAGAAAGCAGTTTCCTGAGGAGCCAGGTTGGTTTTGGTGAGAGGGAGTTTTAAGAAAAACAAACTCTGGTGCATGAAACTCTACAAAGAAAAGTTAATGTCCTAGAGATTTGCCAAATGATAGTTTCCGGGTGGTAACAGGCATTATAAAGTGAGCAGACTTCCCTGGTGGTTCACTGGTTGAGAATCTGCCTGCTGACGCAGAGGACATGGGTTTGATCCCTCGGTTTGATTCCACATGCTGTGGGGCAACTAAGCAAATGTGTCACAATTACCAAGCCCACACCCTAGAGCCCCATGCTTTGCATCAAGAGAATCTACTGCAATGAGGAACCTGCACATCACGGTGAAGGGTAGCCCCCACTTGCCGAAACTGGAGAAAGCCCACATGCAGCAACAAAGACCCAGCGTAGCCATAAATACATTTTTAAAAAGGCACTGAGCATTTAGGAGAAATGGAGAAAGCATGTATTTTTATAGGGAAAACAAACATAAACTCCACACAGTTTTTGTGAAGCAAAACTCTTCTCTGAAAATTACAGAGACCCAGGTTCGATCCCTGAGTCAGGCAGATCCCCTAGAGGAGGGCATGGCAACGCACTCCAGTATCCTTGCCTGGAGAATACCATGGACAGAGGAGCCTGGCAGGCTACAGTCCATGGGGTTGCAATTAGTCCCACACGACTGAAGCAACTTGGCACACACATCACATCACCAAATAAGTTTGGGCAACAATAGTTTAACAGATTTTTTTTCTTTCCCTTGGTGAGACATCTCAGAGCCAATCATATTCAAGTATGTATTTCCCCAAGGGAAGAAAACTATGCAATGTCCAAAATTAGTTTTCCACAGAACCTTAAAAAAAAAAAATCACAGCACATCTTATGAATTCATGTTATATAGGAGAGCAGGGAATAGTTGAGCCTTCGTATTCCTGCCCTGGCCTCCCATTTCTATCCTGATGATCTCTTCCGTCTTGTTTTACCTTACTTTCCCCAGAATCATTGCATATTCTCCGTTACGATGTCTATGCCTAGAAAATGTTGATGTCATCAAGAGTGACGATGACGTTCTTACAAAGGTTTCCTTACCACTCACTACCATAATCCTATGCATGAGTGCAGCAGGAGATTCTGCATTTTCCGACCCGTCACCATCCATAACAAGACAGAGAGATCCCTGTCAGATTGGAGCAAGCCTGAATGTGACATCTCATTGTCAGTGAGGCCTGCCCTTCAGGTATCATGGTGCTCTCTGGAGTCTGGTCTTGCCTTCTCTCAGTCCTTAAAGACTAGGTTAGGGCTTGGCCTTAGGCCTCCCTAAAGCAGTCATAGTGTCTTTTCCCCCCACTCTTCCATGTTTGATCATCTAAGTCCCTAGATTCTTTAAGGCTAAAATTGAATTTCATTAGAGTTAAAAACTCCAGATCGTAGAATGCCACCCATCTCTGGCCAGTCAGTACCTACTATGAATATGACATGACTTGGCAGTGGGACATATTTCCCAAGGTAAATATGGCAGTGGGACATATTTCCCAAGGGTAAAAGATAGCAGTAATGGTGGCCCTGCGGGTCATTTTCCTCAAGAGAGTCTTATTATATACATATTTGTAAAATTAGGATAGGGCTTAGTCCAGCCTTAGTGTCCATCTGAACATTTTATCTCATTCAGAAGAATTACAATTTCATCTATAATGAGCTCTGAAAAATATTTGTCTTCACTGAAATTTTGGAGAGGTAGCAAAGTGGTAAATCATATAACAGACAACAGAACTTAATCCGCTTTCCTATGTGTTTCCCCCAAAGCACCTATATCACAGAGGAACTGCTGTCAAAATACGGCTCCTCAGCTTTTCAGTCACTTCCCTTCTCTCTCACTGTCTACTTTGTCTTTTCACTTCCTCTTCCTTCCAAATCTTTTCCACTGTAGGTGATTTTTTACCTTTTAAAGAATTAATATAGGGGAATTTCCTGTCAGTCCAGTGGTTAGGACTCCATGCTTTCACTGCAAAGGGCCCAAGTTCAATCCCTGGTCATGGAACTAAGATCCCACAGGCCACATGGAGTGGCCAAAAAAAAAAAAATTAATATAAATCACTTTAGCTTTTCCTCCAGCTCTTCTTTCTAGCCCTTATCACCCATTCTCCCACTGCCTTTCCCCACTTACCCTGTCTGCATGGAAGCTGGGAAGAATAGAAAAGAGAAGATAGTTCTTATATGTTACACTTTTCTTCTCTTATGTACATATAATACACATAACACATGGTATATGTTATGGTACATATTTAACTGTGCTTCGTGCTTAGTCGCCCAGTCGTGTCTGACTGTTTGCGACACCATGGACTGTAGCGCACCAGGCTCCTCTGTCCATGGGATTCTCCATGGCAAAAATACTGGAGTGGGTGGCCATTCCCTTCTTCAGGGGATCTTCCGGACCCAGGGATCAAACCTGGGTCTCCTGCATTGCAGGCAGATTCCTTATCATCTGAGCCACCAGGGAATCCCACATATTTAATATGTTGTGTATATTATATAATATGACATATTACGCATATAGTTATATATTAATATAATGTTATGTGGACTGTCCAGCAGAACCTCATTATAACACACCTTGCCATCTGTCCTGTAAGACTGCTAACTTAATGCCCCAATCAGGTATTTTCTGATATTCCAGTAACTAGTTCTCTTTTCAGAGTTCATGCCCTTCACTCAGTTTCATGGTGTAGCAAATGGTATTCTAAGGAGTCTCTCCAAAGATTGTGTAATTAAGCTGAGTGTGGTTAAAACAAATGGACAAAATACCCAGGTATTAGTCATCTCCATAAATAAAATTGAACATCTATCTGTCTTCCTCTGGTCAGACGGCCTGAGCTCACATTGGGAAGACCCTCTGATGTTTTATTTGTGCTCAGCAAAATAAGGAAAGCACTGAGTAGGAACTAGGTCAGCTGCCTTCCATTGCTTATCACAGTCATCAAAGCAAATTTCTTAGGCTTCAAAGTCTCATGTCTTTTAAACGGATTCTGTGTTCTCTTTGCTTCTGTACAAACCAGAAACGTATTTACTAGTCATCTCACTGTCAAACCAGTTTATACATCATAGTGTGTGTGTGTGTGGGGGGGCTTGTGTGATTTTTCTCAACTTCTTTTTTGGCTTGCATATCTGATTATTTACTGGAAGAATATTTTGTATGTAAGCTATGCAGAAACACATTATCTAGGCTGAGTATAAGATTTTAGAATCAAAAGGAAGAACTTCTTCAGAGAGAAACGAAACTTGAAAAAGAACAGAAAATGTCAGCATATACTTCCTGATCTTCCTGCTACTTGATCCTGGTCAGAGTGAAATAAGGATTCGGTGGTGAGGACCATATCCTGTTGCCATGGAAATGATTGTACTATCACAAATTTAGTACTGTGACTTCATGGTGAAAAGGAACAGATGGTCTGGGAGAGAATGAAGGCCGAGGGTTAGCAAAATTGTTTGGGGATCTTATATCCTTTTGGAAGTAGGTGGGAGCATAAATAATAAGCAAAAACTATTTCCCACTGTAATTTTTCAAAAGCCACTGAGCAAGAAAGAGCTTAGGCAGGTAGAACCACAAAGTTCATTTCTTCCAATGGGAGAAAAACATTTTCATGTAAGATGAAGCACAGGTCAGAACACAATACAACGTACAGTATTCCAAAACTGTCTCTTCACCCTTCTCCAGTCTCTTACCTGACCACTACTGACGTTAGTACTATCTGGAGCCCTTGGGGCCAGCAGTAAGGCCCATGTTGGCCATAGTTTTTTCACACTGTCCAATTTTTAAGTATGTCTGGCTTCAGTGTTAGTTTGATTCTGGCATCCCGAGTCATACATTTCCAAACAGCCTCAAAAACACAAGCTTGAACAGTTGGGCTAGGAGCGTTGAGGCCAGCTATAGTGGTATATGTAGCTAGTTCGTCTTACCCCTGGGTGGTCACAGGTCCAGACCTAATTCTCCAGCCATGTTGGCACTCTGGACAATAATCTCCACTGATAGGATGGCACAGCCAAGGTGTCCCCAGCAGCTCAAAAACTGTCCAAAAGCAGTAACATTTAGGGCTTCCCAGATGGCTCAGTTGTAAAGAATCCACCTGCCAGCGCAGGATGTGCAAGAGATGTTTCAATCCCTGGATCAGGAAGAGCCCCTGGAGAAGGACATGGTAACCCACTCCAGTATTCTTGTCTGGAAAATTCCATGGACAGAGGAGCCTGGCGGGCTGCAGTCTGTGGGGTCACAAAGAGTTGGACACGACTCAGCATGCATGCACATGCACTAACATTTAGAACTGTCAGCCTGGTATTTTTCCATTATGATATTGTTCTTTTAAAGGACAACGAAATTCTCCAAGCTTATAAATGCCACTAAAATCTCTCATCCTTAGAAATTTACTTTTTAATTCATATAAATCTTAATTATGTTGAATTGGTTCATAGTGCTTTTCAGATCTGCTCTATCCTTCTACTTTTCTATTCTATTCCTTCTACTAATTTTTGAGACTTTTATATTGAAACTCCAACTAAAAATCTTAATTTATCTACTTAAAAAAATAATGGTAATATATAGTGGAACTATATGTAACTCTGTTCTGTATTTTTTAAAGTCTCCTGTAAATGTGTTATCATACTTTCATAATTTAAAAAATAAAAAGGAAGAAATACACTTTTTATTTGGAGTAAAGACAACAAGGGACTTCCCAGGTGGTGCAGTGGTAAAGAAATCTGCCTACCAAAGCAGGACATGCAAGAAACAAGATTCAATCCCTGGATAGGGAAGAGTCCCCTGGAGTAGGAAATGGCAACCCACTCTGGTATTCTTGCCTGAAAATCCCATGGACATAGGACCCTGAAGGGTTCAGTCCATGTGGTTGCAAAGCATCAGACATGACTGAGCAACTGAACACACACACACACACACAAGGCAACAAGATAAATTTTCCCATCAGTATCATTCTGGGAATGATTAGCAAGTAAATTAACTCAGAGAAGCTAGCATCAGGTAGCAGCTAGTACATGCCAGCTTAAGTGCTTAAAATTCTTTTGAGTTGTTTTGAAATAACTTTAGATTTACAGAAGAGTTGTAGATGTAGTCGGAGAGCTCATAGATACTCTTCAGCTAGCTTCCCTTAATGTTAACATGTTATATAATCATAGTTATATACTGTGAAATTGACATTGGTACAATATTATTAACTACTAGCTAAATTCTGATTTCACAGGTTTTTAATGTCCTTTATTAATGTTTTTAATTAATGTCCTTTTTTGTTTTCAAGACCCAGTCCATGTTACACTTAGTCATTGCATCTAAGTTCCCTTAAATCTGTGACAATTTCTCAGTCTTTCCTTGTTTTTTACGACCTTGACAATTTTAGAGACTACTGACTGATTAGGTATATTGTAGAATATTCCTAAGCTGGGATTTTTCTGATGCTTTCTCAGGACTAAACTTACGGATTTTTTGGAAATGATATCACAGAAGGATGTGCCCTTCTGATTACATCATGTCAGGAGTACATGGTATCAACATGACTTATAACTGATGATGTTAACTTTGATCACATTATTAAGCTGGGGTCTGCCATTTTCTATACTGTAAAGTTATTGTTTTTCCTTTTCCATACTCTATTTGCTAGAACAAGTCAATAAGTCCAGTCCATACTCAAAGAAAATGGAATTAGGCTTCACTTTTTAGAAGGTTGATTATGAAAGAATTTGTGAACAAATACATAAACCACCATAATAATTAATTTTCTCTCTCTTTTTCTTTTTTGGTGAGATACTTTGAAACTATGCAAATGTTCTGTTTCTTCTTAGTTTCATATACTAATTTTAGGGGATCTTGCAACAGTTCTCACTGTGGTGCTCTAAGGGTGATTTTCAATTTTCTTAATTCCTTCTATATTATTATTTGGAATAATCCAGTAACACAGGCTTGTCCCCTCACCTAATTTATTTGTTTCACTTATTTATAGCTATATATACTCATAGATATCTGTTTTATTCTTTGAATTAAAATCCAGTACTGTAATTATTTATTTTGTTGTTCAGATTGTTCCCATTTTGGCCATGGGTCCTGTGTCCTTTTGATATGTCCTGTACAGTAAAGAGTTAAGGAAGCAGGCCAGAGCTGCTGTCTTTAGAAGAGCCTGTTTGCAGGGTTGCCCTTGGCTGGCCTGTGTGAACTTGGCTTGTGAAAAACTGACGTGAAAAATTCTCTATACTGGTAAGGTTTTGTTGCTCACATAAGACACTGAGTACCTATTTCCTTCTGAGAGCCTAGGATTTTGGTAGATGCCAGCCAGAGTGTGCCTACGTAACTAGTCCCCAGTAAAACCCCTAAACTCTGAGTCTTAAGTGAGCCTTCCCAAAAGAAACATTGTACAGGTGCCACTGCATTTTCACTGCTCACAAGGGAAGCACACCTAGTGTGTCTTCTCCTGGCCCAGAAGGGGAAAGTATAAAAAGCCTGTGTGTGGATTTCTCTGGACTCTGATCAGTGTGCCTTTTCCCCTTAAGCATCTGATATGTAACCTTACTCTGTCATTGTAATAAATTTTAGTCATTAGTGCATGGTATGCTGAGTCCTATGAAGTCCTTCTAGCATACCACAGAAGGTGTGAGAGGTTTGGGATGCCCCAAAGACCTTATCCTTAAGCAACATGCCTTATCCCTTATTATTTTTTTTTTCCTTACATTTCCTTTATGGCACTATAGGAAGCTCCAGACTTGTATTTTCCTTGTCCCAGACAGAATCAACCATTTCTTCAGAGTCTTTGTTTCTTTATTGGAGAATGATAGTAATCTTGGTTTCTACCAAGATCTGGGTACTCATCGGTAATGGGATGCCATTGCTTCTAGGCCCTTTGAGCAGACAGAAAGTGAAATGTATGTGTGTTGGCTAACTCATATGTACACACACATTTATATTTATTTCTGTATCTTTCTACCTGTAAATACATACACATGTAAATTCATACATGTAGAGTCAATTTTCATCTAGAACTACAGGTTTCTTTCTAGCCCTCTCTGCTTATTTGTGACTTCTTTGTTTGACAGTAAGAAACCTGGCTTTAATTAGCTACAGTTTATTTCCTTATTTGTTCAACCCCACAGTAGTTTCAGAATTGCTAACTTACACCCCTGTGAGAAACAAATTTACCAGTGGAAATAAGGAATTCATGTACAGTTGCATTTACTTTAGCCTTGTGATAGCCAGTCAGAACACATTTCCAAAATTACTTTGGTCAACTCATTTTCCCCCATCCATTTCAGTTAGGTTATGTCACGTATTTGTAATACAGTTGGATTTGTTAATCTGTGTTATATACTAGGACCCTCCCCTCCTTACCCCGCCACCATTGTGGTTGATTTTGCAAATTTGCATACATTGAATTTCACTCTTAGATTTACAGACTTCTTAGACTATGTGTAACATTCTGTGGGTGTTGACAAATGCATAGAATCACATATCCACTACCGCAGTGATTTCCAACACCTAAGATGTGCTCTGTGCCAGCCCCTTTACAGTCAATCTCTTCCCAACTCTTGGCAACCAGTGATCTGTAGTTTCTGTCTCTACAGTTTTGCCTTTTGCAGAATGCTAGTGAAATAGGACCATACAGCAGGTAGGCTTTTAGGTCTGGCTTCTTTCTCATAACAGATGTATTTAAGATTCATCTATGTTATTGTGTGAATCAAGAGTTCATTGTGTAAAAATTGCTGAGTAACATTCTATTGTATGGATGTATCATAATTTGTGAATCTGTTTACCTCTGAGGCCATCTCAGTTGCATCCAGTTTTAGTGATTATGAATAGAGCTACTATAAATATTCATTTACAGACCCCTATATGTACAAGGTTTTCAGTTCACTTTTGTAATTACCTAGAATTGGGCCATATTGTACCCGCATGTTTTTCTTTGTTAAGAAACTGCCAAACTAGTACCATTTTGTATTCCCACAAGCAATGACTGAGAGTGCTTGTTGCACCACATTTTAACCAGCATTTGAAATTGCTCAGTTAAAAAAATTTTTAAACGTTCTAGTAGGTGAATAGAGGTATCTTATTGTGATTTTCATTCTCATTTTCCTGTTGATTAGTTTGGGCATCTTTTCATATGTTTATGTTGCCATTTGTATAATTTCTTTGGAAAAGTAGCCTTTTGGTGGGTTGTTTTCTTGTTGAATTACAACAGATTTTTATATTCAGACTTTAAGTCCTTTAGTTGACATATGATTTGCAAATATTTTCTCCAGCTCTACAGCTTGTCTTGTCATTCTTAACCATGGTTGTTTTCTTGTTTGTTTGTTTGCAAACCCGAACACTGTAGTTTTGATAAGTCCAGTTTATAAATTTTTTCTTTTTGTGGATTATGCTTTTGTTATTATATCTAAAACTTATCACTAAATCCAAGATGATGCAAATTTCTATATTTTTCTTCTAGAAACTTGTTTTTTCTATTTTACATTGAGCTATATGGTCCATATTGAGTTAATTTTTGCATAAGGTGTGAAGTCTATGACATGGTTCTTTTCTCCCCCTTTATTTCTTTTGCATATATATGTTGCGTTGCTTCAGCGCCGTTTATTACAAAGAATATGCTTTCTCCATTGAAGTGCTTTTGCACATTGTTAAAAGTCAGTTGATTATTTCTGGCCTCTTCTGTTCCATTGATCTATGTGTGCATCCTTTTGCCAATTCCACACAGTCTTGATTACTCTAGCTTTATGGTAAATCATAAATTGATATATATATATAAGTGCATATATACAATGTATAATATACATTATAGTGAATAGTGAAGTCACTCAGTTGTGTCTGACTCTTTGCGACCCCATAGACTTTAGCCTGCCAGGTTCCTCCATCCATGGGATTTTCCAGGCAAGAATCCTGGAGTGGGTTGCCATTTCCTTCTCCAGGTGATCTTCCCGACCCAGGGATCAAACCTGGGTCTCATGCATTGCAGGCAGACTCCTTACCTTCTGAGTCACCAGGAAAGTCCTACCTGTTATATATATTATAATATGTATATTACCCTGTTTAGTTATAACATCTGAGTCTACTTATGATGATTGTTTTGTTTATTCAGGCCAAATTTTCAAACATATCTAGGAGTTCAAAGAGAAGTTTTAAATGTTGTGTTTATATTTTATGATCATCTAAGAGTATTCTCAGTCTTGTCATATGTTAGTACTCATGTTTGTTTCTGGGTGAGTTTGCACTAATGAATACCTAAAGTAGTGGCATGTAATATTAAATGAGTGGAAAAGCAGGTCAAATTCCTGTTAATTTGCATCTCTTAAAGTGATAATAATTATTCTGCATATATTACTATGCTCATATTGATTAATTTTACCAGTTATGTAGGCAAAACTAAGATTTTTGTAGTGATAACATTAACTGGAAAGGTATTTTCACAGAAAAGTACTTTGGCTTAACTTAATAATTTGAAACTTTGATTGGACATGATGAAAATAACACAGTGCCAACTAATGAGTGGCCACTGACCTAATATGTAAGCTTAGTTGCATCAGGTGAAGGATAAATGGTATCATGCTGATTATACAAAAGTAATGCTTCTAGCAGTTTTAACAGAGGAGTAAGAGAATTAAATAATCTACATGTAACTGTTTCATACTGCAGATGGTTATATTCCTCTGATACAGTTTTCGTCAGCTCAGTCTTAACAGATTATTGGCAGAAGTGTGATAGTACAAACTTAAAGAATTTCGTACTAACTAGTATTTTTCCCAGAATTGTGTCTTGGGGTACACTATTGAATGGAAAAATCCGATATTGAATTTGGAGTTAAAAATAAATTCATTGTGTAAAATGAAAGGCAATAACAATAGCAACAGCCCAAATTTTAGTCAGTCAGTCTCAAAAGTAAATTAAATCGCAAGCAAAAGGAATTCTCCTTGCCTTCTCCCTCTTATTTGGAATTAGCACCCAAACCCTTTGAACAGAGGCAGCTGTGTGATGTACTTAAGGAGGCAAGTTGGTGATCTATAAGGCACCAGGGCACTTGGCAAAGGAAATAATTAGGACTTGAAATCCATCTAGAGGAAGAAGCACCTTATCTAATTGACACAGAGGTGTCAAATGGGGTAATGGGAACTCTACCTAAAGAGTCCTTTTCTTTGCCAGTTCTGTTGTATCAGTCGGATACAAATTGTTGCAAATCACAGAATAAGTGACAAAGAATGGCTTAAGCAATTAACACATTTATTTGGAGATAGATAATTCCAGGGTTGGGAAGCTGCTCAATTAAAGATATATATGTTTCTTTCTACTCTTACATCCTTGAGTGTTGAGTGTTCATCCTCAGATTTTCATCTCATGGTAACAAAATTGCTGCTGCAGCTCCAACATCACATTTTCATACAGTTGTATTGAACTCCCATCTCTGTTTTTATTAGAAATAGAAATCATTCCTAGGAGTAAATTGCTCCTCCCACCCCAGCCTAATTTCCCTCATGTATCATTGGCCAGAACTGGGTCACATAGCCACACTAGCTTCCAAGAGAGCTGGGAATGACAGTCTAAAAAAGGAGGAAGAGAATTGGCAAACAACAGTGTCTACCACACACATGAAAGGAAAAGTATCTTTCCTACCATCTGTTTCAAAGGCAACCTCCAAGTCTGATGAGCTTTAAAAAAAAGAGTCTCAACCACTCTCTTCTTTAACTCTGGAATTTCTTTCTTAAACAACTTTGCAATCTCTATATTATCACACTCATTCTGACTAATTAGAAAGAAGATAATTGAGTTAGTGTTAGTTGCTCATTGTATCCAACTCTTGCAACTCCATAAACTACAGCTTGTCCACAGGATTCTCCAAGACAAGAATACTGGAGTGGATTGCCATTCCCTTCTCCAGGGGATCTTCCTGACCTAGGGATCAAACCCAGGTCTCCTGCACTGAAGGCAGATTCTGATAGTTTGATATAAAAATATAGAATAATTTTAGTAATTTGAATGTCTATCACTTTAAACAGCACCTTTTCAGTGAGGACTGGGCTAACCAGAGGCTAAGAGCTAATCCTCCAGAGAAGGCTTTAATGAATGAACATTAAGCACCTGGGATAAGTGTAGTCTTTATACCCAAATGGCTTTACCAAGCTTCTTAAGAATTTTTTTTTTTTCTGTACTCCTCCTGCAATCCTGTTTAAGGTGTGCATCTTTTATGTGTGTAGGGTGGAAGAGTGGTTAATCAAGGGAGCAACTACAAGAAACTGTCCTCATCCCCACAATTCCAAAATCAGGGCCAGATGCAGGCCAGTTACCCCGGGACTGAGGATGGTCATCCTTTCACCAGATACTGAAGTGTCCTCCGGGCAGAAGGAATAAGTAATAGAACAGCTCCTTGAGATTCCCCTGAATGGCTGCTTGTTCATCCTTCCCTCTCCCCTGCCACTTCTGGGTAGCTCTTCGTATGTGACACTGCCCTGGTGGAGACAGCTCTCTCTGCACCCCAAAAAAGACCTCTTGCCTATCTTCCCTTAGAGTAGGACTGACAGAGATGATAGGAAGTATGAGAGCTGAGGGGGACTGTGTGGAAGGTAGACGCAGACATCAGAGACCCCTGCAAAGAAGGCATCCCATTCACCACGAGTCATGCTGGAGCACTCAAAGGGTCCTGTCCTTAACGTGACCTTAGAACCAAAACTTACTCTTACTTTGCCTCAGTGTCTTTCCCTATGATAAGTCATGAGAACTCAGTCAGACTTTTAAGCAGAAGAATGACTTTACTACAGTATGGGACCATTAAGCCAAGACTGTTTACAAAATACCAAATTTTACCTATCCAGCGTAGAAAACTGAGCTCACTTTGCTCCTCAACTCCGCTACCAGGCCACTGGGGCCCTACTTCTCAGGGCTTGCTGCTGCTGCTAAGTCACTTCAGTCATGTCCGACTCTGTGCGACCCCATAGACGACAGCCCACCAGGCTCGCCCGTCCCTGGGATTCTCCAGGCAAGAACACTGGAGTGGGTTGCCATTTCCTTCTCCAATAGTGACTGGGAAAAAACAAAGAAAGGCTTGTCCTAATACTGAGTAAGGCAAATGTCTTTATGATTGGGCTCTGCAGCTTTTATATTCAGATTTAAAATAGTATGCCAATCATCCTTGAAGCCTGAATTCCTCAACTCTGCCTCTTTCTTAAGCCAAAGTGATTTTTGTAGCCAGCAGCCTCGAGTCGGACACTGAGTGTGGAATCAAGGTTCTGGTCTCCTCGCTTACTAGCCGTAACCTGGAGGAAGTCACTCACACTCCCGGAGCCTTGCTTTGTTTCCTCATATGAAAAAATCCATAACAGAACCTACAAAAGCTTAGCTCACAACATCATTTATTACAAGAATCAAATAGAATAATGCCCACAAAAGCACTGTGAGCTGTAAATGGTTCCACACATGTAAACAATTATTGGATCAGGTTCTTCATAAAAAACTGATGATTAGTTCTGCTCTGCTGTTCCCTCATAGAACCCTAGGGTTCTCTGCTCATTTTTCTTTCTCTTTTCCTGGTCATCATCTTTCATTCTGTTTGATTCATCCTTCTATCATCTCCCTTCCCCTACTCGTGAAACACACACACAAACCCTATAATTGTTTTCCCCATTATTCTAATTCCTGTCAATCAATTTAGTATTCATTGCATATTTACACTTCCAAAATAACTGCATTTATATGTAATTTGCTCTTGCCTACACAAAAAGTGGGTACAGTTAGATATGGCATTTAAGGCAATGTGTCGGGTAGGTTTCAATTCAGGAAACAGAAACAACAATAGGTAGTTCAAGCAGAAAGGGATTCAAAACAAGGGACTAAGTGCTTAGAAAATTCTCTGGGAGTGCTAAAGAAGCTGAAGTTAGGGGCTATCATATGACTGTAGATTTCAAGGGCACACCATAACAGCTGTAGTCCACAGGAAGCTGTCAAACTGCCCCTCAACATCCTTCACTTTGGTGACAAGAATTTGCGGACCACTGAATGTGGGTTCTGGCTTCAAACACACATCAACTCTGTCGCTTAGCAGCAAGAGCAGTAATAAGATGGCTTTCACATCACTTTTGCCTTCCAAATCCCGCACAGGACATCCCCCTGATAGAATGTAATTAGTATCCAGAAGTCTTATTTCAAGGGAGTCTAAGAAATGTCATATCTTTCTTTCCAGGCCCTAAAATTCAGAAACATACATAGAGGGCTTTGAGGACGGATCTCTACGTCCAGCTGGCAATAACCTGTCCCAGGGAGTGACTCTATTCCTTCCAGAATGAACAATGCAACCATGGTCTAAAGAGATCTTGAGAGGAGAGGGGAAGAAAAGGTGCACAAATCTTAGAGCTAATGGGCTTTACAAATACCTGTTCGGATTTATTTATTTATTTTCTTCGTTCTTAAAACATCCAACTCAGAGTAGGAGTTAAAATTTAACTACAGAGTGGAACCAGCCATAAGCAAAAATGTCCCACACTTACGAAATCTTGCTATGTCCCAGACTGTGACGGTCACTGGGGTGTAACAGTGAACAAGACAAAAGCTGTTCCTGTTCTTATGGAAGTTTGCGGCAAGTTGGATAATAGATGCATCAGACTGACTACCCATGTTCAAAGCCTACCTCCCCAACTTAGCTGTGTGAACTTGGACAGGTTACTTGTCTTAAGTCTCAATTACCTCATCTGTAAGGTATAATCAAAGAACTTACTTAACTGAGATTACATGAAAATCAAGTGGTATAGTGAATGCAGAGTGCTAAGCATACTGTCTGGTACATGGTAGGGTCTGAATAAACATCGGTGAAGAAGGTGAGCAAATCAAAAAGCAGTCACAATGCAGGACACAGTGGTAATGCTGTGATACAAGAAAAACAGCACCTTGAGGAGAGGCGTTCACTCACACCTGTGGGACTCACAGAAGGCTCTGAAAGTAGACTAAGTAGATTCAAGTTTGCGTCTCCTGGTCAAGAAAGGGCATGCTACATTTGAAGCCTAAAAGAAGTTCCGTATGGCCGGAGTAAAAATAACAGGGTGTGGAGAGGGGGCAATTAGGAGCCAGGCCCTGAGAGGACTTGTTAGATGCTTAAGAGTTTGGATAGTATTCTGAGGGCCATGAGAAGCCACTGAAGGAGTCAAAGCTAGAGATTGATACGGTTTGATTTATATTTTAGAGAAATATCCCTTTGGCTGGAATATGAAAGATGGCTTAGGGAAGGGAAAGATTACTGGCAGGAAATCCAGCCAGAATTCTTTGATAATTAAAGAGAAAGAGAGAGAGGTAGCCTGAAGCTGAAAAGTAGCAGAAAGGTAAAGAAAAATGGAACAATTCTGGAGATATTTAGAAAGTAAGTATGGCTGGAAAGTAAGATATACAGGGTTGTTTTTTTTTCCTGTATCTTCCTTTGTCTTGCTTAATTCATTTCTTTGTTCATTTAAATTGAGAAACAAGGGCTTCCCTGGTGGTCCAGTGGCTAAGACTGCGTGCTCCCAAAGCAGGGAGCCCAGGTTCGATCCCTGGTCAACTAGATCCCATACACCACAACTACAAAATCCCACATGCCGCAGTGAACAGTGAAGATGCCGTGTGCCACAGCTAAGATGGGGCGCAGCCAAATCAAAAAAATCAAATTGGAAAACAAAAACACTTTAGCAAACGTATTTTCTTAGATAACAGATCAGTGCTGTAACAGTGGTCTCCATGTGCAGATAACCCATGCTAGTTATTTAACATAGGAGACATTATTATTGAAAATTTAGGGCATGGAAAAAAAAAGATGGAATGGGGCCTGTATTTGCATTTGACTTTTGCTTTGGTGACCCTCAAACTCTGCAGCATAGTTTAGTGATCACCATCCATTCTCTTGTTAGGATAGTCTTTTTTTCTTTTTTTTTTAAGAGAAATATAAAGGGGAATTGCCTGGCCGTACAGTTTTTAAGGCTCCATGCTTTCACTGCCAAGGGCCAGATTCAGTCCCTGGTCGGGGAACCAAGATCCCATAAGTCACATGGTGTGTCCAAAATAATAATAATAATGAGATATAATTGACATATAACATTATATTAGGGATTTCCCTGGTGGTCGGTTAGGGCTTTGTGCTTCCACTGCAGGGGGTGCAAGTTTGATCCCTGGTTGGGGGAACTAAGATCCTGTAAAAACAACAACAGACGGAAAAAACACGTTGTATTCATTTCAGCTGTACAACATAATGATTTAATTATATGTATGTATTGCAAAATGATCACAGTAAGTCTAGTTAACATCTGTCCCCATACATAGTTATGAAAATTTTTTTTTCTTTTGATGAGAACTGTTGAGATGTACTCTCCCAGCAGCTTTCAAATAAGCAATACATTATTGTTAGCTATAGTTACCATGCTATTTGTCACATCCCAGGATAATCTTTAATCTGAGCTACATCTCTAGAGCCATCATAGAGGTAATAAAAAGTATCGTATCACACCATCTTTGTCATTCCTTGTCTAGTTCTTACACCTGTTTTTCCTGGGGGAGTTTAATTTTGGGGTGTTTGGGATATTAGAAGTGGAACCTCCACTTGTTTTCTACATCTCCTAAATTTGAGAAATGATGGGATTGAAATTCTGGGTTATATCTGATTTAACCAAATTGTGAGGTATTGATGTAATGGAAAAAATATTTTGTACTTTAAGTCCTCTATCCTTTATTTAATGCTCTCTTGAGCCAAATGTGTTTTCCATTTGGGTGACTTAAAGGAGGGAGGCAGAGATAGTCTCAGATGTCATTTCAGGGAATTATTTTACTTCTTAATCAATTATACTTCTTGCTAAGTCTGTTAGAACTGATTTTCCTATCTCCCATTTCTCTTGGGAAAATTTTATGATAAGTAGTGAAATCTTTGGTCTCAAGATGAAAGCAGTGATTCGTTATATGCCCCTCACCCCATTATCTGAAAGAAGCCATGATAAATAAAGCAGCAAATCTCTGAACTAGTTGAAGAAATTTTTTATTTTTAATGGTATACAATGCTTATTGGTTATAAAGACCCATGTACATTTTTTTCTTTCACTGTGGTGCCAGAAGAATTGGTATGTTTATAATTGATAATCAGGTTTTAAAATTTGGAAACATCTTTTGTTTTTGAAACATGATTAGAATAATTAGAGAAATTACAAGTCTGAGTAAGAGTCTGGGGATTTACTGGAGAAAGGGGGATCTTAATCTTTAGGATATTTTTCACCCCAGAGATATAAAAATATTTTCTTGTAAGGAAAATGAGAGAATAAAACCAGTCACTTTAGCTGTGTCCCTGAAGATGTATATTTTGAAGAGAAGTGGAGAAAACAGAGAACTATACAAATGTAGAGAAGTGAAAAGAATCCCAAGGAGTCATGGTTTTCTCAGAATAATATTTTTTTTCTCATAATCATATGTTTACCAAGAAACATGAAATAAATATTCAATATCTGACATGATCCCAGGAACTAGGGAGCTACATTTGTGTGTGTGACTTTGTACACTTCCTATAATGGATGATTCCTAATGTTACTTAGGAACCCAGCTTCATAAACATGGAATCATTTTACCCTGACTTTGATGTAAGTGTGTAAAAACAAAAAGTGTTAGTCGTGTCCACTCTTTGGGACCCCATGGACTGTAGCCTACCTCTGTCCATGGAATTCCCCAGGCAAACATACTGGAGTAGGTTGCCATTTCTTTACTCTAGGGATCTTTCCAATCAAGGGATTGAACCCAGGTCTCCTGCATCACAGGCAGATTCTTTATCATCTGAGCCACCATGGACGATTAACCCAGACTAAGTAAATAGGGAGATCAAGTGAGCATACATAACCACTCTGCTATACTTTACATATGCACATTTCAAATCAGACCCAATAGACACTTTAGCTTGCCCATCAGAATAGATATTTATTGCCAGGAACGTTCTGGGTTGAACTATCTGCCTTGAGCCTTTTGGAAACTGAACTGGCTGGAGCAGATTGCAAGGTTTAGGCTGTAGGAGAATGACTCAGGTTCTTTTTCAGCCTAAAGCAATTACCCAGCTGTTGGAAAGTTGAAATATTGAACCAAATTATATTACCTAAGTTAAACACTCCTGAGAATAGATCATGATATATATTAAGGTGCATGTATTATGCAAGGATTGACATTCCTATTAATATTTCTATATCTTGTGAACAAGCCTTGGAATCTTCCCTGAGAATAAGTTTGTTGTTAGTATGTTTTTTGGTATTTGTTTTCATTGGTTGAGATATATATACACTATTAGCACATTAGCACATTCTCAAAGTCATTACCCTGTAAAATTGGAACTTTCAGAAACATCCTTGATAAAAGTCATCAACAGAATAATTAAATGCTCAAAAACAATAGGTATTCTGTATATAACAACTACAGAGTTTGGCCTAAAGCTGATGATATGCTTTAAAGAAAAACAACTCATTTATTCTCACATGGTCTTATTTAAACCATATAGAACCCCTGTAAATAAACAGGACATGTATTATAGTACAGTAGTCCCCCCTTATCAATGGGGAGGATATGTACCAAGACTCCCCATGGATGCCTGAAACTGAGGATAGTACTGAATCCTATATATACTATATTTTACCCTATATGTAAATACCTATCATAAAATTTAATTTATAAATTAGGCACAGTAAGAGATTACTAACAATAATAACATAGAACAGCTACAACAATATACTGTAATAAAAATTATGTGAATGTGATCTCTCTCTCCAAAATTTCTTCTTGTATTATATTACCCTTCTTGTGATGATATGAGATAATGAAACACATGATGAGATGAAGTGAGGTGAATGACATAGCATTAGGCTACTATTGACATTCTGAGGATTTTTCCGAAGAAGGATTGTCTGCTTTGGACGAGCCTGGATCATCCAGCTATGACAATGTTTGGATGTCAGGAACAGATTTTGTTGGTGGTTGGGGGTCCCAGAAAGATGGAGCCAGAGGGCGCAAGATTTCATCCTGCTAATCAAAACAGCATGCAATTTAAAACTTATGAATTGTTTATCTCTGGAATTTTCCATTTAATATTTTCAGACCAATAAGTAGTAGTAATATTTTTGACCATAAGTAGCTGAAACCAGAGATGAGGGTGGAGCACTGTATCTCCAGTCTTAGCAATAAATGACCCAGAGACAAACAATTGGCAAGTGGCAGAACCAAGATTTGTTTTCAGTGTTTTTCTATTTCAGTTCCAAAGCCCTCTTTGGGGATACACAAATTAGAGATCAGCAGCAAAGAAAATTACAAGAGTCAATTAGAATCACAACCAATTAATCTAGTCTATAGAATTTAAACTATGCCTTAAGACATAACCTACAAGACTGAGACATATTTATTGCATTGTATTACAAATTCACGTTTCATTATTACTCTCTGAGCACTGAGCTGGTAAAAAGACTTTTGTATTTAATTCATCAGTGAATATTTATTGACCACTATTCTGTGTGGGAATATTGAATTAGACATTGTTTTCTTTCTTTTTATTAAAATTAACTTGTAGAGTGAGTGCCCGGTCATTCCAGCGAGTATTTTGTTGCCTAATTTTCCATTTTTCCTCTATCGAGGAGGGGAAAGTCTAAAGACTTGGTAAGGCAATTCTCTGTTCTTCAAACTTTGTTACAAAGTTCCATTCTCTCATTTATAAAATGGGTATCACTTATTGACCATCTACTATATGCTAGGTGTTCTACATACATTACTGGTAACCTTCACATCTTTGTAGCTTTGTGTAGGTATAGTCATCCTCATTTTTATGAATGTATGAAAATGTCCAGACATACCTCAGAGATATTGCAAGTTTGGTTCTAGACTACCACAATAAAGGAATATGGCAATAAAGTAAGTCACATGGATTTTATTTTTTTGGTTTCCCAAAGCATATAAAATTCATGTTTACATTGTACTGTGGTCAGTTAACTTTGAAATTGCATCATATCTTAAAAAATGTACATGCCTTAATTTAAAAAATGCTTTCTTTGGTTTAAAAAATGATAGCCATCATCTGTGCCTTCAGCAAGTCATAAAGTTTTTGTTGATGGAGGGTCTTGGATGCTGATAGATGCTGACTGATCAAGGTGGTGATTGCCGAGGTTGGGGTGGCTCTGGCAACTTTTTGAAATGAGACAGCAGTGGAGTTTGCTACATCAATTGACCCTTCCTTTCACCTGAACACTTACAGGTCAATGGAGGGTTATTAATTGGCTTAATTTCAATATCATTGTGTCTCAGGAAATAAGGAGGCCTGAGGAGAGGGAGGGAGGTGAGCATTCAGGACACAGATTTATCATTTAAGTTTGCCATCTTACATGGTGTGGTTCATAGTGCTCCTAAACAATTACCATAGACAACTGATTGCACAACACTGTAATAAATATAATAATAATGAAAAAGCTTGAAATATGGTGACACAGAGACCCAAAGTGAGCAAATGCTATTGGAAAAAACAGTATAGGTACACATGTTCAACTCAGGGTTACCACAAACTTTCAATCTGAAGAAGAAACAGTATCTGTGAAGTTCAGCAAAATGAGGTATGCCTGTATAGCGTAGCAGTGAAACAAGACGAGATAGCCTTGGATCAACAGCAGGACCTTCAATCAAAACTACCTGAGATTGAATCTGGCTCCATACTTACTCCGACCAGTTATTTCATTTCTGTCTTCTCCCTTATGTGCATCTCTAAAATGGGATAAAATTATTTGAACTCACAGAATTTTGGTGTTAAATGAATTAACATCTGTAAATGGCTTACAGTGCCAGGGCTTCTGTTGATAGTGAATGTTAGCTATTCATTTGGTGTGTCCTGGAGCTGAATCTGAGCACCTCTTTTTCTTCTTTTTATGTATATCTGTTACTCCCAAAGTGACCTCATTTACTCCTATGGTTTTAAATATAAAACTATACTGATGACTCCAAAATTTATATTTCCTGACAAAATGATACTTTTCAAGTGTAAGTCAGCTCATGTCACTTCTCCATTCAAAACCCTCCAGTGATTTCTTATCTCTGAAAAAGCCAAAGCCCTAACAAGGGCCTGTAAGGCCCTATCTGATCTGTCCTACTTTTCCAATCTGTCTCCCACCGTTTTCCACTCACTCTCTTTTCTCCAGCCATACAGGTGTGCTAGCTGAAGACTCCCAAACACTCTTGCTCCTCAGGCTCTTTGCATTGGGCTTCCCTGGTGGCTCAGCTGGTAAAGAATACACCTGCAATGTGGGAGACCTGGGTTTGATCCCTAGGTTGGGAAGATCCCCTGGAGAAGGGAATGGCTACTTCCCTTCCATGGAATTCCATGGACTATATTGTCCATGGGGTCCAAAAGAGTTGGACACGACTGAGCGACTTTCACTTTCACTTTCTTTCAGGTTATGTTCTTCCCCAGATATTCAAATGACACATTCCTTCACTTCTTTCAGGTCTTTGCTCAGATCCCATCTTACTGGAGAGGCCGTCTATGACCACTTAAATAAAGAAGGATTTCCCTTTCTTTTTCTTCTAGCTTTTCTTTTTTCCCATTGTGATGTCTATTGTCATTGCTGTTCTTCAGTTGCTAACTTGTGTTTGAAGTTTTGTGACCCCATTGACTGTAGCCTGCCAGGATCCTCTGTCCATGGGGTTTCCAAGGCAAGAATACTGGAGTGGGTTGCCATTTCCTTCTCCAGGGGATCTTCCCGACCTAGGGATCGAACCTGCATTTCCTGCATCAGCAGGCAGATTCTTTACCACCAGAGAAGCCTATGGTATCTATTACCATTATGTTTATTTTGTTTTTTTAATGATCTGTTTTCCCCTCTAGAATGTGAGCTGTATTAAAGCAGGAACTTTGGTTTGTTCGCAGCCCCTAAATCAAGTGCCTGGCACATGGCAGACATTCAGTGAATATTTGTTGTCCAGCTAGTAAGTATCAGTTTCAAACCCAAGTCAGGCTCCCCTTAATATCTCCTGCTTGTCTACCGCACTAGTCTGCATCCCATATCAGGAAAGATACAAAACCATTAAAATATACATCGATTCTGATACTTGTCTTTAAACTAGAAATTTTACGCATATTAGGACTGATTTGCTGTTCAGCATTTAACAAATATTTACTGTACACCACACATACATGCTCTTAAGTAAGAAACAATGACCAACCCACTAAAATAGGTAGAAATTTACCTAAGAATCTAGAAGCCCGAGAAAGGTAAATATTTGTACTTATGGATCTCTAAGTTCAGAATTATTACGTGCAACTAAAACTAATACAATGGTATATGTAAATTATATCTCAATTTTTTAATGCCATTTAAAAAAAATCTCGAGTTATTAGGTCTATTTTTTGTATCAGACTAGAATACTTGGTCATCCCTGAAACTTTCTTTCCCCATCTTTCTCATTCTCTGTCCACTCATTTACTTAAGCCAAATTTCTAGACACTTTTCTGGATTGTTCTTTCTCCCTTCCTTCACATCTAGTTCATTTGCAAAGATTGTAAACTTTACCAACAAAACTTATCCTGAGACCATTTTCTTCTCATCAGCTTTACCTCTATAAAACCTAGGCCAAGGACAACTCCACCTGCCAAACTACCAGCGGGAATTCCTAAGTGCTTTCCTCATCTTCCCATTTTCCACTGAGAAGGCAGAGTGATCTTATAAAAATGTAAATTACTTGTCACTTCCCTGCCTAAAAGCTTCAGTGGTTTCCTTTTGTTATTCCTCTCTAAGTTATTTCTTTTAGAAAAACATCCAAACCCTACCCTAGCCTACAAGCCCTACTTGATTTGGTCCTGATCACCAGTCCAATCTGCTCTCTTAGCATTTTCCCCATTATTCATACACTCAAGTCTCTTTGGCCTTTCATTTCTAGGAGGACAATGAACCCCTCCTTGCCCCAGAATATTTGTACTAGCAACTCCTTGTCATTTAGGTCACAGTTTAAATTTCACCACCCCAGAGAGGCCTTCCCTAACTTCTTCATTTCAATTAGTCCCCTCTCCTCCATTCACCCTTTGTTCTGTCAGAGAGTGAATTGCATTCACTTATTGTGCATGGCACAATCACCATCTAATATTTTCCTTCTTTGTTTATTGTCTCTTTCCAGTAGAGTGTAAACTTGATGAAGACTGACACTTTGCTTTATCAGCAGGGTTTATATCAGAGCCTAACACATCGTGGGCACTCAAACACTTATGAATGGGTAAATCTTTGTCTGAATTTTGATAGCTTATGTAAGATCACAGTAGTTTCTAACACAGCTTTAGTAACTCTGTGACATCCGTGTTCTCATTGCTTCAACACACAAAAGGAGCAGTATGCCAGGAGAAGGATTCAGCTTCCTCCTATATCTTGGCAACCACTTGGTCAAGCTCTGGACTCAGTTCAGTAGTTCAAAACCATGAGATTAAGAGGGGAAAGACAGGCAGAAATGAACACTCCCCAATGGATCAATTGTCATTTCTCACTTAAAATTTTGAGAGGGAGAGAAAGAAAACAGTTCTTAAAATCAAACACTTTTGGAGCTGCAAATGTTAGAGAAAGTTGATGTCGACAGAAAAAAAAATGTTCAATTTGGGGAGGAAAACTAATTCAGAAGGAGAAAAGAGAAAGGGGTCACACCATGCTGATCGTTGCCTGTTGGAGTGTTCAGGGTTAGGCTTGGGTACCACATCTTGATTTGTAGGTAAACACGAAGGAGGAGAGGGTGAGGTGGGGTAGGGTCAGAGAAAGGGAGGAGACGGACACCAGCTCGAGAGACGCGAAAGAAGCTAGAAGGAAAGGAGAGCGGAGCTGAGCACATACAAAAGCAGCCTCGGATCTTGCCGGAGCTGCAAGCGTTAAAGGGAGGCGGGGAGTGACGCGGTTTGCGTCTGGAGCGGCTCCTCGGAGTCCACAGCATCCACCGCCGGAGCCTCGCCTTCCTTTCTCCCTCTGCAGACACATCGAGAGACAAAAAGAGAGGCGACCCCTGGGCCAGCGCGAGGGACCCGCCCGCGCCATGACCGAGACCACCAAGACGCACGTTATCTTGCTCGCCT
This sequence comes from Cervus elaphus, assembly GCF_910594005.1. NCBI lineage: Eukaryota > Metazoa > Chordata > Mammalia > Artiodactyla > Cervidae > Cervus > Cervus elaphus. The sequence continues at coordinate 65,863,073 of NC_057828.1, read as the reverse complement.
GCGGCAGCTTCAATCCCATCACCAAAGGGCACATTCAGATGTTCGGTGAGTCCTCCCGCCCACCCCCGGAGACTGCTTCCGCCTCTCTCCTTTCCCCGGCACCTGTGTTTTCCAGGGCGTGTGACGGTTTGGCGACTGCCCATCCGGAGGGCTGTGCTGGCTGATCCAGCTGGTGGGAGGTCAGCCCCTCTATCCTGGGCTCCCGGCAGGGGATGCCAGCTGCTCTTTCGAGGCGTCACTCGCTCGGGCCAGCCCGGCTTGCTGGGGGGCCATGGGGTGGGGGAGGGGAGGGGCTGGAGGCGAGTGTTGTTATGGGTTGGGTGGGAGGTCGAGGTTTGAGGGCTGGGGTGCGGTGGTTGGTTTGGCGACTTGGCGGGTGAGGATCCGGATGGGGGAAGAGGCTGGGGCGCGGAGAAGGGAGAAGGGGGTCGGAGATAACGTGAAATTTGTTTAGGTTGGGCTGAAAGCTCGAAGGAGTTAATGATGTATAGGCTTCAGAGACACAAACACACACACCACACACCAGGAACTGGCCTGGGCTCAAGGAGATTCGTTTATGGTTTGGCTGATGGTTTGGGGGGCGGCCCGGGGCAAATGTCTGAGGGTTGTGGACCGTGTATTGCCCTCGCGAGGCGGATGGCTTAGTGAATGTGGAGGTGGGGGGACAGGGGGCGGGGGCCTGGGCTCCGCTGCCGGGACCAGTCGCCTAGGAAGGGGAGGAGGCGGGGCGGTCGCTGCGGGCGGCCCTCTGCGAGCCGGTGTTGAAGGATGGGGCCCAAGTTGGTTGAGTCTCTGCCCAGGGCGGTGATGGCACCCGCAAGGCTTGCGGCGTGCGAGTGTGTGTATGAGTGTGTGTGTGTGTGTGTGTGTGTTGTGTATGTTGGGGCGGGGAGAGAGGGCATCCTCGCGCGTTTGTTTTTTTTTTTTTTTCCAGAGGCTTTGGGGCGGAGAGACGGAGCGAGCCGGGGCTCCTGGCTGCTGGGTTGGGATTCAGAAGTGGCGAGGGAAAGGTGATCCTTGCCCGGGGGTGGTCTCGGGCCACGGATGCTGCTCGGGTGCTGGTGCCGGAGGACCCGAAGGTGCGGGGGCGTGCGCGTTTAGACCCCGAGGAAGGGACGCGGAGGTCACTGTAGAAGCAAGGATTGAGAAGTTAGAAGTTGGGGTGCTTTTTTTCTGGCACTGAGGGAAAAGAGGAAAGCGAGTGGGCCGGGGGTGGATGAGTGAAGGACTGGAGGCCTCAACCCAGCGGGCCAGCGAGGCGCTGTCCGGAGACGGTGGTGCTGAAACGCAGGGCGCGCCGGAGCTGCCCGCCGGCACACGTGTTTACCCCGAGCCTGAGGAATGCGTGGGCCCTCCTAAGGGCTGTTTAATGAAAGCTACGATGTATCGGTAAAGATAGGGCAAGGTGGCTTCGAAGAAAAATATTCCTCTTAAACCTAACAGATGAGTTGAACTAGGCACCCTTAATAAAAACCTCATGAAAAGGGTATACTTTGAGCAGAGCGTGCATCGGATAGGCACGTTCATGGGATCCAAGGAGAGAGACTGAGGTAGCCATCCCTTCCTCACCGCGGTACCTTCACTTTTAAAAGCGTTGGGTCAGGAGCTGGTGCCAGCTTACCTATGAAAGACTGTTGTTCAAGCATGAGGGTAGAGCAGAGCATGTCATCAGCCTTCTTAGAGAGTATCAGTGCCCTGGGAACACTCTCTTTTCACCTTCTTTTGGTTTTGGTGTCTTCACCCCTGTCCTTCTCTGTGAGTCTTTCCTCTAACCATTTTATGTTGCTATACTTTATTCCTCTCAGTTACCCAGAGAGGGAGGGACTTTCCTGTGGAATTCCGTGGCTCTAGAAATCTTTAGTGGGCCAACAGGTACTCTCCCTTTCTTCCTGGAGCCAAGGATGTACTTAATTCCACTTGTTTTGTATTGCAAGAGGGGCAGATTTAGATTGAGAACAAAGGATTTTGCCTTGAGGTTTTGTTAAGTTGCTGCTGACCTGCCAATTCTCCATAACTTTAGAGGAGAGAATATAAGGAAATAAAAATGGATTACACCAGAGAGGTTTAGACTTTTTGACAGTAGTGATTTTTGCTTGCCAGTGGGACTGAGGAAGAGGAGAGAATATCTGTCAACAAAGCCTTTTGAGTGTCCATTATGTGTAGTCCAGAGAGCAACATGAAAGAGGATATGGTGTGCCCACTGTGGCTTTAAGGAGCTTATAACCTAATGAAGGATTTAGCACATATACATTGAAAAGGGAACAAGAACCCAAAGTACATATTAAGCTATTTTTTGTAGAATCTCTTATGGGAATCTTTGAGCTAGTGATAAGTTTTCTTAATTTATTTTTGTAAAGCAGCTTCTGATTTACAAAGCATTTTCATTGTGTTTATCTCTTATTCCTAATAAGAAGCTTATAAGAAAGGCATCATTATCTCCATTTTACAAACAAGAAACTGATGTTCAGAGGCCAAGTGGCTTTCTTAAGTAGCTTAAGTGACATGGAGAGTGGGTGGCAGAAATGAGACTTGAACCCCGCATTTCAGATTCCTCTTGAATAGGCCTTCGCACTGTACCAAAAGCAGAAAGAAGTGCTCACTAATCTTCTGACTGTATAATTCCATGAACTCTATTTTCTTCAAGCATATACTAACAGATTAGAATTAAATTTGCCATCAACTAAGTTTCCTAAATATGCATTTCCTTAAGAGCACTTCCCCATTTCTAAAGAACCAATCATTCATGATCTATTTTCTCTTTTTAAATGACTTTAAAAAATTTCCCCCCAACAATACAGAATTAATTAATGCAATAAAACGATCAAACCTTTTAAAGATTCTTGAAATTAGTAATAGAAAAACCTTTAAAAGACCCAAACAAGGACTTCCCTGGTGGTCCAGTGACTAAGACCCTGCCATCCCAATGCAGGGTGTCTGGATTCCATCCCTGGTTAGAGAACTAGATCCCACATACTACAGCTGAGTTCACATGCTGCAACTAAAAGAACCTGCATGCCCCAGTGAAGATCAAAAATCCCACATGCTGCAAATAAGACCTGCCACAGTCAAACAAAAAAAAAGATTTCCCCATGACTCAGTGGTAAAAAAAACTCCACTTGCAGTACACGAGATGTGGCAGGAGCCTCAACAGGAGCTGCAGGTTTGATCCCTGGGTCAGGAAGATCCCCTGGAGGAGGGCATGGCAACCCACTCCAGTATTCTTGCCTGGGAAATCCATGGACAGAGGGCTACAGTCTGTGGGGTTGCAAAAGAATTGAATATGGCTGAGAGACTAAACAACAAATAGCAAAAGATAAATTTAATTAAAGACCCAAATAGGACTTTGAAATTAGACACCTTTAATAGAGCTCCTATATTTTGAAATACAATTGCTCACCAAAGAAAAAAGAGACTGTAAACAATAACAAAAAAGTGACGTTCAGAACTAAAAACTCACTCTTCATCTCTGTAAAGTAGTACTTGTACAGTTCTCAATATTTGTAAAATATTTCAGAATGAACTTGTCCTTTGATTCTGAAAGGGGAATTGATATTATTCTTGTTTATGACTATGGAAACATGTAAGAAAAGATCAGTATTTGTGATAGAGATATTTGACACCCATATACTTAACTGTAACTAAAATGCTTTCAGGGATGAATAAAAGTTTGTGGCAGAGTAGACCCATAAACCAATGGTGTCTTATTTCATGTCTGCCTTATTACATACAAAAGTAACATGAGGCTAGAAAGTCTCTCTTTTTCTTTTTAAACTGTAAATTCTTAGTTATTAAGCATGAGAGATTATATTTCAGTAAAACTTTCTTTGCATTTGTATTGCCATGTTTGTCAATAAATATGACAGTGGGAGAGATCTCTGGGTCAGGAAGATCCCCTGGAGGAGGCAACGGCAACCCACTCCAGTGTTCTTGCCTGGAGAATCCCCATGGACAGAGGAGCCTGGCAGCCTACAGTCCAAGGGGGTCGCAAAGAGCCAGACATGACTGAAGCAACTTGGCCGCATGCATGCATGCATGCTAGTGGGAGATCAGATAGTACATTTAAACAGAAAAGTAAGAAAGGACTGATCAGATTAACTTCCATGAAAAGTAAAGGAATTGAGGGACTTGATCACAGAAAAAATGTGTCCTGTTTATTTGATAAGTGCAAAGTAACTGGATTTTCCAGTTTTTCTGCTTGAAAATATTTTTGAATTGAACAGTTGGGTTTTTTGAAAAGAGACATAATCCAATTGTTTCTCTTGAAAGATAATGAAGACAGCTTTCTACTTGCTGTGAAATTGGAATTGCAGCCCCTATTGCTACAGCTAGCATCATAAGAAAATTAAATTTGAGTTGCTACCAATATATAGAGAACAGTCTACAATCAAGAAATTGTTTAGTGTGTTTGAAATGAATATTTTTAAAAAGCTCATTAAGCAGTGTGGCTTATTAAATGGTGCTTTTGCACCACTATTTGATACCACCCTGTAAGTGAAACTGGATAGTGTTATCATCACTCCTTTATAAACAGCAAAGCAGAGGAACAGGTGTAGGTCATTTGTTCACAGTCATAAAGCAAAAGTCAAATAGAATCAAGTTCCTGATATACAGACTCTGTATCTCACCAAAGATGCTTTTTTATTCCTTTAATTGCAACAGCATTTATGAAAAGAGGAGCCATTGAACTTAGTTATCAACAAAGGGTAATGAGAACTTTATAAATTGTTTTCCTTTGCAACACAAACCACCAACAAAAAACATTCAATAAAGATATCTGTTCCCAACATCTTATGCTTATAATAAGGAAAAAATGAAAGTGGAAGTCTCTCAGTCATGTTCGACTCTTTGCAACCCCATGAACTGTAGTCTGCCAGGCTCCTCTGTCCATGGAATTCTCCAAGCCAGGATACTGGAGTGGGTAGCTGTTCCCTTCTCCAAGGAATCTTCCCAACCCACGTCTCCCACATTGCAGGTGGATTCTTTACCGTCTGAGCCATCAGGAAAGTCTTATACTGAGAACAAGTTATTTCTTTTCTCAGTATTTGTGTATTGTCCATTTAACTGTGTGGCTGGAACATTTCTTCCACCACTTCTCCTCCTTCTCGACTCTTCTGTTACCACAACTAGTTCCTGCTCATCCTTCACATTTTAGCTTCAACAGAACTTCCTCGGGGAACCTCCACTGACTCCTGTATTAAGTATGGTTACCTGACATTTGATCCTGCATAACTTTATATTTTCCATGTCATAACTCTAATCTCATTCTTTGTTTCATGACTGTTTCCCATGCTAGACAATAAGCTTTACTGAGACAGGAACTATGCTTGGTTTAACTACTGATTTACTTACTAGTACCTAACATGGAATAGGCTCGGCACCAACCAGTCCATCCTAAAGGAGATCAGTCCTGGGTGTTCACTGGAAGGACTGATGCTGAAGCTGAAACTCAGCTTCAGCTGAGGGGAGGGATTGGTGGCAGGAGGAGAAGGGGACAACAGAGGATGAGATGGCTGGATAGCATCACCTACTCGATGGACATGAGTTTGAGTAAACTCCGGGAGTCGGTGATAGACAGGGAGGCCTGGCATGCTACGATTCATGGGGTCAAAAGAGTCGGGAACACGACTGAGTGACTGAATTGAACTGAACTGAACTGAAGAGATAAGACTGGAAAGTTAGGTGGAATTCTGATCAATCATGAAGATTTTAAGTCCTATTAAAGAATTTAGAGTTTATGCCAATGCCAATGACAAATATTGCATTTTTTAAGAAAAGGGATGTTCTAATCATATTCATGAAACTGTGATTTAATTGAATTTTGAATATAAATTGGTGAAGGGAAAGGATGGAGATGTGGTAACCAGCTAGGAACCTATTTCAGCAGTACAGAGTTCAAGTCAGAAAAGACTATTACCTTGCCCAGGTTAGTGGCATTTGGGATGGAGAGTGAGTGTGTATTTAAAAATATTTAGAAGGTAAAAGATCCTTATTTTGTGATTTGATGGGTGGGTGATGGCAAAATAGTCTAGTGTAATTGGCAGGTTTCCATCCAAGTTGCATGAATAAAGAACACTGGAAAAGAAGCAGGTTTGGGTTTGGTGAGTAAAGTGAAGATTCATATTTCCAACTGTAAAATTTTGGGATTATGCATTCTAACCAAGTATTAATACTAATGCCAAAGAAAGTGAAAGTCACTCAGTCATGTCTGACCCTCTGCAACCCTGTGAACTGTAGGCTGCCAACCTCCTCTGTCCTTGCGATCTCCAGGCAAGAATACTGGACTGGGTTGCCATTCCCTTCTCCAGGGGGTCTTCCTAACCCACAGATTGAGCCTGGGTCTCCTGCCTCGTTGGCAGATTTCTTTACTGTCTGAGCCACCAGGGAAGCCTAATGCAAAAGGAGATACCTAAATTCAAAGGCTCTTTGTAGCCTGGGACATCTGAAACTTCAAATGAAAACTCCCAGTAGGTTCCATTTGGATTATTCAAAGCTCTTCATTCAAGAAATGTATTGAAATTCATTAATATTATGGAAATAAAAAGATAAAGAGTTGGCTAGCTTTTTTATAACCCTAAAGTTGACTCTTTTTGTAATGTTGAGGCTGAGAAACTGAAAACAGTTGATGCAGTTCAAAAGGCCATTCCAAAACTTGCCCATCACTGTGATGAGAGCTGTAATAGCATAATATAAGGCTGACCAAAAATCTCATTCAGGTTTTTTCATACAATGTTACAAAAAACCCAAGCAAACTTTTTGGCTGACCTAATACATTTAGGTGGATGATTGGAAATTCTAATTCACTGATAAGTTGAAGGTTCAATAATGGAAACTCATGCATCGCTCATGGTAGTTTCATTGGCAAGGGCTGTGCCTGCTCATGACATGAGAATAGTGGCTGAAAAAAAAATGTAGATATTTTTGCCTACATGAACAGGTTTACTTTCTCCTGCTGAACTGATTGACTGAACCCCGAGTGGACATAATTATGCTAATTATGATAGGCAACTCTCCCATCTAGAACACATCTCAAACCAAGGAACAGGATATAACCCAGAAGGCTGATGTGCTAAAAATTTTGAAATGAAGAAATATTAATTTTAAGTTTCTATTTTCATTTTCCTTGACCTTATTCTACATATCCAAATGATTATGCTTAGAACCATCAGAATTAAGAGGTTTCTATGACTTTTAGTTTGCATTACTGCTTAGTAGGAACATCCTTTAAAATGTTGCAAGTCTCAAGAGAAACACTTCGACACAAATTTCCGATTTTAGACCAAGTCAATGCCGAGGCAAACTCAACTGGAAACATAGCCTGTCAACCTTCAAGTCTGGATCTCCCTCTGCTTTAGAAAGATCCTCAGACATGAGAGGAAAATGCACAACTAGGTGAATAATCTCTATTTTCTGTTATTTTTCTGTTGATAGGCAATAATTGTGAAAGTGAACTATGCATGACCAGGAAAGAGGATGAAAACCCCATTTTGCAAGTGTTTCTTTAAAAATAGTCAAATCTAAATTTTATAATATCATTGTCCTCTTGGCTACTAATACAGTATTGTATGTGTAGTGGATCCTTAATCAATATTTAATGATACTATGAAATACACACTTTCTAGTAGAGTTCTCATTCATTTTTAAAGTGTTCAAATCATCCTGAATTGCTCAAGAAAGATTCTAAAGGAACAAAGGAATGCATTAATTTTTTTCTTTAATTTTTGGCCACATCCCACAGCATGTGGAACCTTACTTCCCTAACCAGGGATCAAACCCACACTCCCTGCATTAGAAGGTAGAGTCTTAACCACTGGACCACTGGGGAACTCCCTAAATATTTCTTCTTAACACTGGTTTAAAAAAAATAATCAGCACACTAAATTTTGGTTAAACAAAGGCATTTAAAATAATTTTTAAGGATCTGATGTAACAAACTAAGAACTGGGATATAGGAATGCATTTTATAGAGAGTTATACAACTTTATGGATATGTGTTCCCTATCTCAATATATGTAAATACAGCGTCCATTTACAAAGAATGCAATTTTCCATTGCCATAGGTTTTCCAATTATAAGCATTCAAATGCGTGGATCACATTTGCTTTTTTAAAAAAAATGCAGTTTGGCAGATAGCCTCAGAAATATTTCAGACAAAAAAGATGTTCAATGGCTTACATGGTATGACTAAGGCCATCTTCCTGGCATTGGTTCCCTCCTCCTTTTGTGCAGTATCTCAATGATCTACGAACTCTGCAGCAAAGCCAAATATTATAAAGACTACCAGCATCATAGTCTTCCCCATGATCATTTTAATAATGGAGTTAACTTTATTTGAGTCTCTTTGAAACTCCAATACTTTGGCCACCTCATGCGAAGAGTTGACTCATTGGAAAAGACCCTGATGCTGGGAGGGATTGGGGGCAGGAGGAGAAGGGGATGACAGAGGATGAGATGGCTGGATGGCATTACCGACTCAATGGGCATGAGTTTGAGTGAACTCCAGGAGTTGGTGATGGACAGGGAGGCCTGGCGCACTGCGATTCATGGGGTCGCAAAGAGTCGGACACGACTGAGCAACTGAACTGAACTGAAACTCTACTACCTTTAAACTGTTTTCCACTAAATCTATGGCATAATTCTCTTTTGTTCTGAACAAGTGAGCCAACCAGGAAAATTCTTGTAATTTTGGTGATAAGGGAGTAAGAGGAAAAGGTAGAAAAGGAGCAAGACTCAGAGGCTAACCCAGAAAGTGCTAGCAGCTTTTTCTGCTCTTTCTCCTTCATCAGGTTGCCTCCACATGGGTAACTATGCTCAGACATATTGACCTCATTTAATATTTACCAGACAGTGGGAAAGTGAGTAAAATCTAGCCCCTAGATAAGACTAAATGCTTATAGCTTTTCTCTATCCTTGGCCCAGTATTAAATTCTCAACAAAATAGCTGAGTGATCCTTGTAAAATGTAAGTCAGATGTAAGTCAGATCATATTGCTCCTCTGCTGAAAACCCTCCAACAGTTCCCTATTTCGTTCAGGGTCAAACCCATTTTAATGATCTACAAAGGCTTCTGAGACTTGCCACCTTTCCCCCTCGTCTTCCTACATCAACACATCTCTTTGCCATCTCACTTTTAGCCAACCTCACTGACCTCTTGTTTTATCCTTAGAGCCTCACTGAATGTTCTCATTGCCTAGAATGCCCTTCCCTCATATACACCCATGTCTGTTTCACTCTCTAAGTCTTTGTCCAAATGCAACCTCTTAATGTCTACTTGACAGGTCCTGCTTCCCTGATCACATAGTTTAAAATCACAGCTCATACACTCCCAATCCCCTTTATCATACTCTACTTATATCTTTTTCTCTTATCCCCTTTTAACAAAGATGAAGTGAAGTGAAATGAAAGTCACTCAGTCATGTCCAACTCTTTGCGGCCCCATGGACTGTATAGTCCATGGAATTCTCCAGACCAGAATACTGTAGCAGGTAGCCTTTCCTTTCTCCAGGGTATCTTCCCAACCCAGGGATCAAACCCAGGTCTCCCGCATCGCAGGCAGATTCTTTACCAGCTGAGCCACAGGGAAGTCCAAGGATACTGGAGTGGGTAACCTATTCCTTCTCCAGTGGATCTTCCCGACCCAAGAATCAAACCAGGGTCTTCTGCTTTGCAGGCGGATTCTTTACCAACTGAGCTACCAGGGAAGCCCTGATAGGTTTAACAAAGATAGATGTTTTCTTTCACCCTTTATTGTTTAATGTCTGTATCCCCAGCTAGCATGTGAGCTCTTCAAATGTAGGGAATCTTCATTTACTCTTCTCACTCATATATCTCAGGCTCCTCGAAGACTGCCTAGCCATAATGCTCAATAAATGTCTGTTGAATGAGTGAAAGAATGAAATGTTAGAATTACCTACCATCCCAACCTCAGTTCTAGATTATTTCTGTGGCAGAGAGGATAAAGTCTTTATGAGGGATCAGCAAGCATTGATTCATTCAACAAATGATTATTGAATTATGAATATGTCTCAGGCACTGTGCTAGGCCTCAGTTAAAGGCATTCCTTCTTATGCCTCAGGGAGACCATCTTCTGTAGAGCAGATAAGCTATACATAGCCGTTCAAGTCAAAGTGCCTTAAAAGAGGGGAGAATGACGTAAAGTGGGAGAACACAGAGGGAAAAGTGATCCCTGCAGGTATGGTGGGAGGATCATCAGGGCAGGTGTAGTGAGAGTGAGCTTGAAGGTAGGAGTTGTCCAATGGACAGGATGGAGAATGGCATTCTGGGCCAAGAGCTAGTATGTGAAAAGGCCCCAAACAGCATCGCACATGAAGGGAACTCCAGAGAGCTTGCTAGGTGGCTGGAGTGTGGGTGGAGACAGGAAAGGGCAGGAGAAGAGAGAGCCAGAAAACAGGTCTGGGCAGGGGTAGGGGGTGGACACCAAAGAGTTTAGACATTACCCAGGCAGAGGAATGTATTGCAGATGTGGGACCTACCTCCCAAATGTCAATGTTGTCTTTATTAGGATTCTGACACCATGATTTTATCTAAACGTTTTAAAGTTATTATTTCCTTATCACTCTTCTAAATATGGAAGGGGAATTCCCTGGTGGGCCAGTGGTTAGGATCCTGTGCCCTCACTGCTGAAGGCCTGGGTTCAATCCCTGGTTGGGGAACTAAAATCCCAAAAGCCACATGGAGTGGGCAAAAATTAAGAAGTTAAAAAAATATGGAGTACTTTTTCCCCCACGATTGAAAAAATTTCTTTACTTTTTAATTTTTGTTTTCTGAAATGGAACCATTGTCCATTCTACTGAGGAATAAATAAGTGGGAAATTATACCGCTGTACAATGCACCTAAGCAGATAAACAATCAAGCAATCACTTCTCTGATAGAAGTTGCTCTCACCCAGGTTCTAAAGGTGACCCTTCTGTACTTCAGTGGGGTGGTCCCCTCATTGCTGTTGTATTTTCAGGTTTGGTGACCTCCGTTCACCCTAGTGTGATCTTCCGTGATTTTGTAGTATTTGCATCATGTGCCTGCTCTCTTTTTCTCTAAGCTTAATTGTCTGAAGAGTGAGGACAATTATTGATCTTTTTCTTTGACACTGGTTGTCTGCTGTAATGTCTTCAGGAGGTCTTGAATAAGTATACGGTATATCTGTTCTTGCTCAAAGCTATGGGTTTTTGTGACTGTTAAATTTATTATTATATGATTTTAAAGCCCCAAATAAGTGACATTCCAGTATGTGTGTGTGTGTGTTGGGGGCGGGGGGGCGGTGAGTGTTGGGTTTCCCATTGCTTTATTCATGAATATTTTTCCAAGCCTTCATCTTGGTACCCACAGAGGGATCCTCATTCCACAAAGTACTGAGATTAAATTACATCAATAATTATTTACATCTTTTTTGAGACATATATGTGCCGATAAATACTTAGCAGCATGTGGCTTATCAGAAGAACTACAATATCTTTAAAATAAGACAACTTTTTTTTTCAACTTAGAGACTGTCACCCATTATAAATTAAAATTAAGAAAGACAATAAAGTATTATATATATAAATTTAAGACGTAATTGCCTCATTTACCATGAACCAATCTTGCTAAGCACAGTTTAAAAATTACTTACTTCTTATGCCCCAGGGAATCAAAGTTTATAGATAATACATGATTTTCCCATGCTGTGAATCACGTGGATAAAGAGTGGATAAATGTCTCTGTTTTTCCTATTGCTTCATTATTTCTCTGTATATGGAATATAATAAACTGAATTGCTGTTGATTTTAGAATATACGTAGTCTCCTTTAACCTTTGTTTTATCATCTGCGAATAGGGTAATTGATATAAGTCAGGGGTCAGCAAAACTCCAGCCTGCCAGACAAATGTAGCATTCAAGCTAACAATAGCTATTACATTTTTAAATGTTGGAGAAAACATAAAAGAAGAAGGATACTTGAAGCACATGAAAATTTTCTGAAATTTAAATATGAGTATTCATAAATAAAGTGGGGTTTTGGGGGATTTTAATTGTATTTATTTTTAATTGAAAGATAATTGCTTTGCAATATTGTGTTAGTTTCTGCCATACAAACAACATGAATCAGTCATAGGTATACATATGTCCCCTCCCTCTTGAAACTCCCTCCCACCACCCAAAGTCAAAGTGAAGTCACACAGTTGTGTCCGACTGTTTGTGACCCATGGACTTGGGTTTGTGACCACCAGGCTTGGGTTGGGAATTGAACCCGGGTCTGCCTCATTGCAGGCAGATGCTTTACCCTCTGTGCCACCAGGCAATTGCACCTCCCACCCCATCCCATCCCTCTAGGTTGTCACAGAGCATCAGTTTAGGCTTCCTGAGTTATACGGCAAATTCCCACTGGCTGTTTCTTTTACATATGGCAATGTATATGTGTCCATGCTACTTTCTCCATTCATCCCACCGTACTCCTTCATGTGACTATTGTCTCTGCTTATTTTCATATGGCAACAGTAGAGTTGAGTAGTTGTGATGGAAACTGTTTAGACTGCAAAGCCTAAAATATTTACTACTCTATGACTGTTTACAGAAGAAGTTTGCCTATCCCTGATATAACCTACCTCTGGGGGTTGGAATGGGGAGTGAATTTGAAGGGTTCTAAAAATATAAAGTTAAGTTGAAGTTCATTACCCAGTGGAACTCTTTAATGAACAATTTTCAGTCTAAACTAAATCTCTGAAAGGACTCATTTAAGCAGCAAATGTAGTTTCAATTTCATAATTGTAATTTTTCTGGCCGACTGAGTAAATGACTGTGTTCACAATGGGGATGATTTTCTGGTGTTTGGTTTACATTGGGCATTGATTAGCCCCTCTGGCTAATGTCGGACGTTTATCTGCTGCTGAACACTTGATGTACTTTCCCAGAACATCCTTTTCCTGATTCACAGCTACTTCCTTCTTTCAATCTAATATTTTATATACTTTATATTTGAGGATTTTAAAAGCATAGCACATCAGTTGCACTGGTCTTTTCCAGGCTGCTCTTACAGTCACATCTCGGTTCTCTGCAGGATCTCACCTCTTTCTGAACTCTGCTTGCACTTGGTTTGTGCCTCAGTTATAGCACTTAGCAGATTTTGCTGTGGGTTGTAGCTATTTCAGTCCATGTTTCATATTCTCTACCAGATTTAGGCTCTTGCCTATGTCATAGGGCTTTTTGTATCTCCTAAAGTGCTCTAGGCAAATGGAAGGTGCTATAAATATTTAGCAAATGAATGAATGATTGAATGATTGGCAATATTCAGAATCTCGAATTTTAGGCAAAATAGGTGATTAGGAATCAGACAAGAATTTGGAAATCAGGAAACACAGGAAAACAGAAATTCATGTCTGCCAGAGTCAGAAAACAGGAGAAACAGCAAACATTTAGTGACTTCAAAACTGAGATGGATTGTTGCCTCAAGGTAAGAAGGCTCATGTGTCATGGAGGGGAACCCTATCCGTGAGTATAGCCTTTCCAGGCACTCACAAGGGAACCTGCAAGTCATGTTTGGGAGCTATTAAGTTTGTGACTTGGCAAGAATGGAAAATGTGGGGTCAAGGATGAAGGTGAGTCCTCAAACTATTCACTGGATGCTACAGTCAGATGCTTGGGTACATCCAGCAGTGGTTTCTCAGTGAGGCAGAAATAGGCTGGGGGATGAGGGAGGAGTTAAATTTTATTTAGTCATGGTTTGAAAAGGGTTTTATGTACATGGCACTTGACACAGGGGAGCTTTGTACATTATTTACTTTAGTTCAGATAAGCAAAATGAACAAAAAGCTTTGGTTTGTCGATTGTAAGATTTCGCTTCAGAAATCACAGAATCTCCATTCAGAGAAGATTTCAAAAACCACTCACCCAGTCCCAAAATCCCTTTTAAAACATCTTCACAAGTATTTGCCCAGACTTTGGCTTAAGATCTTCCAGGGTCAGGGAAAGCTCTCTTTTTGGAGGCAGCCAAACAGCTCTTGGCACGGTTTTACTTTTTTCAAGATTATTCCTTCTATTGGGCCAACATTGACCTTCCTGAGACTTTCACATGTTGGCCCTAGTTCTTTTCCTTGAGATTCATGAAACAGGTCTAATCTGTCTTGCTCTGCTTGTGAGACATTCAGATAGCTGAAGATAGTTACTCTGCCCTCCTCACTAGTCTTCTCCTTAGGCTAACAGGTTCCTTCAGCTGAACATCAATTACTGTTTGTAGTTTTTATAACGTTCTGGTTCATCCTCTTTGAACATGTCTTCATTGCCTACATCCCTCTTTAAATGTCTTGCCAGCTTGTGATACAGCCTTCTGATGCAGTGAGCTTTCTTTCCTATGATTGAATGTAGCTTATGGGATGTTCCTCTTATTGGTGGCCCTGTGTCTCTCTAATGGAATCAGGTAAGACAAGTTATGGTTAGCTTCATGCTGAAATGTCCTGACACTCTGAATAATCAGTTTGATGAACAAAACTATTTAGTGCAGTTAGTTCAATTTATTTAAAAGTCTGGCTGGTAAAACAAAACTGATTAGTACAGCAACAAGATGGGTTTCTTCTGGAACTTCATAGGTCAGTGCACATGCTTGGTTGTGTGAGATGTCAGCCACACGCTGAGAGTCACATGTTCCTTTCAGGATAAGGAAGAAATTTCTCAGGTTCCAGGACAGGGCTGACACTGAAAGTGAAAGTGAAGTCACCCAGTCGTGTCCGACTCTTTGCGACCCCATGGACTGTAGCTCATCAGGCTCCTCCGTCCTTGGGATTCTCCAGGCAAGAATACTGGAGTGGGCTGCCATTTCCTTCTCCAAGATAATTGCTTTGCAATATTGTGTTGGTTTCTGCCATACAAACAACATGACTCAGTCATAGGTATACATATGTCCCCTCCCTCTTGAAACTCCCTCCCACCTCCCAAAGTCAGTCAAAGTGAAGTCGCTCAGTCATGTCCGATTCTTTGCGACCCCATGGACTGTAGCCCACCAGGCTCCTCCATCCATGGGATTTTCTAGGCAAGAGTACTGGAGTGGGGATTTCCTTCTCCAGGGGATCTTCCCAACCCGGGGATTAAACCCAGGTCTCCCGCATTGCAGGCAGGTGCTTTACCATCTGAGCCACCAGGAATCCCCGGCTGACAATAGACATCTCTAAATTGCTGACGTAACAACTTTATTTATTTATTTGGCTGCACCAGGTCTTAGTTGCAGAAGTGAGATCTGTGTTGGGAGCATGGAGACTTAGCCACTGGATGGTCAGGGAAGTCCCAAGTTTCTTAGTATTTCATTGTAAGGGCTATTACTTACTTTTTCAATGGGTTCTATCGAGAGTTCCAAATCAACTCTTGTCCACGTTTCAAAGTCCTGGTTTGGGGACTGAACTCTTAACTTTTTCCCTGTCTTGTCCGGCCCCCCTCCTCATGATTGTGTCATTGGCACTCCCCTATTCCCAGCGCTCCCATGAGAGTGAAAAAATATTCTTGTTCCCTGCAGTGGTGACTTTGTCCCAACAGAGGTGGGCAGCGACACATTTAAATTGGGCAGATGGAATCTTAAAAATATGTATATATAACAAATAAGTCATTTTCCTTATGGAAATTTCCAAATATGCCAGAGTAAACAGCGCATGGGCTTAGCTGCTTCGAGGCATGTAGGATCTCCCCAGACCAGCGATTGAACCCGTGTCCTCTGCCTTGGCAGGCAGATTCCTATCCACTGAGCCCCCAGGGAAGCCCCCAAAGTACTTGTCACCCAACTTCAATAATTACAGATTCATTGCCAGTCTTGATTCATTAATACTCCTACCCCTGCCCCTGCCCTATATTCTTTTGAAGCAAATCCCAGACATCCTATTGTTTCAAGGTGAGGTCCTTTCAACTAACACACAATTACTTCTCTGTCTATATGACCTCCGTGTGCAGACTGGCTCTTTCTCCTCTTCATTTCTTGTTTGTTTGCTTGACAGTTTCAGTTGCAGACAGGGCTGATATGGGGACAATGTCTAATTTCCATCTTTGAACAGATATAATAATTCTTTCACCCCAGTAAACAGTAAGTGACTCTTTAGCATTGGCGTTGCTTTACTACAAGGGATTTATGGCCTCTCCCATCTTTCTCACATCATATAGGGCCTCCAAGTCTCCCCTCCAGAGTGGAACTCCCACTAGGCACAATGAGCCATTCTTCCAGGACATGCAGCATTCGGCTCTTTATTCCTTGTCATTCAGAGCCGTGAATGTCTGTGTTAGATGTTCCTTCTCACATCAGTGGTTCCCAAACTGGGGACTCTGAACAACCAGGGTTTCTCATAGACCAGAATAAGGGTCTGGGGACTGTTTTCAGTATCTCTAAGTGTGTAATCACCCTCAATATGGTGTAGGCTATGTATCGAGTTTCTGTATTTCTGCTTGTATTAATATTATTGTTAGTTTGGTGAGATCATCTCATAATGATCAGGAGTTCTGCTTGGTAGCTCGCGATGTTTTCCATGAGCAAAAAAAAAAGTAAAAGTGATTAAAAAAAATTCTATTTCTTCATAAGAGGAGGAAAATAATTAAATGAATTCTGTCTGGGGAGAAGTTTGTCTCCCACTATAGCATTTGAATTCTGGGCTTTATTTGGTCTGCCTTTAACCTCTGCAGAAAAATTAAAATAAAGCCCTTCTTATTGGTCTCTTAATCCTTCCCCTGTGCTGCTTTAAATCAGCTTTTCAAAGTGTATTGTCATGCAGTTGTATTATCATTTGCATTTAAATGTAGTGAATAAAGATCTCCCAGCTGAAGCTCTAAATGGTGGTGGGGGTGTTGAGGGGAGATGTTTAAGCCTAATATCCCAGTTTGCCCAGTAAATCTTATGGCTCTGAATATTCATATAAGAGGCTTGAGTGACTTCTCCATATGGAATTTGCTCTTCCCAGCTGCATTTGTTTTGTTAATATGGGTTCTTCGTGGTTTCATGCGAGGTTTTTTTGAGCTCTAACAGTGGGTGGGGCAGGAATGATGGGGACCTGGTAAAGACTGTCTCCTGAGTGTGTGCGTGCTCAATTGCTTCAGTTGAGTTCGACTCTTTGAGACCCCATGGACTGTAGCCTGCCAGTCTCCTCTGTCCATGGGATTCTCCAGGCAAGAATACTGAATGGGTTGCCATGCTTTTCTCCAGGGGATCTTCCTCACCCAGAGGCTGAACCCACGTCTCTTTTTTTTTTTTTTTTTTTTAATTTTTTTATTAGTTGGAGGCTAATTACTTCACAACATTTCAGTGGGTTTTGTCATACATTGATATGAATCAGCCATAGATTTACACTTATTCCCCATCCCGATCCCCCCTCCCATCTCCCTCTCCACCCGATTCCTCTGGGTCTTCCCAGTGCACCAGGCCGGAGCACTTGTCTCATGCATCCCACCTGGGCTGGTGATCTGTTTCACCATAGATAGTATACATGCTGTTCTTTTGAAACATCCCACCCTCACCTTCTCCCACAGAGTTCAAAAGTCTGTTCTGTATTTCTGTGTCTCTTTTTCTGTTTTGCATATAGGGTTATCGTTACCATCTTTCTAAATTCCATATATATGTGTTAGTATGCTGTAATGTTCTTTATCTTTCTGGCTTACTTCACTCTGTATAAGGGGCTCCAGTTTCATCCATCTGAACCCACGTCTCTTAAGTCTCCTGCATTGGCAGGTGGGTTCTTTACTACTAGCGTCACCTGGGAAGCCCTGTCTCTTGAGCGGGCCACCCATCATGAACATTCAATGTAGTCTTTCTGTCATTGCTTTGCTTCCCTTGCTTCCATCCCCCACTCAGTACAACCCACGGTCATTTACACACACACACATTTTTTTTTTTAGATGCAAACTGGTTTATTTCAGTCTATTGTGATAAAAATTTTTGTTTGTTTAAAGAAATGCAGAAACACATTGTGTTTGAAAAGGCTGGCAAAGGGAAAAGGATTAACAGTGAGATTGCTTATGAGTACTCTTGTTTTATTATATGGCAACAGCTGTGGGGGAAAGTTTGAACTTTATAAATTAAAGGGATGGGTAAGAAAAAAAAAACACCCCAATTTGACAATAAGGTGATATCTCAGCTTCCTTTTCCATTCCCTTTCTGTCTGCTTGAACTCTCTCCAGAGGGCATTTGCCCAAAGGCCTTTGTGGAAGATGATACCATCGATAGACACTCTGACTTGTGTCGTGACCAACTCTGTCCACCTCCAACAAATAATCACGGCAAACTAACACATGAGCTACCATTTATCAAGCATGGACTTTGTGCCAGGCCTTGCCTTACCTCATTTAATCCTTACAAAGATCCTATTGTCATTCCCGTTCAGCTAATGATCCAAGAGGTTGGGTAACTTGTGTCAAGTCACGCTGTAAGGGCATGGTGGGCAGAAATGATAAACCCATGTGCTCCGACTTTGGAGATTACTGTTTTAACAACGGCAAGACATTGCCTTGCTCATCTGTGTGGAAAGGGCCACTCAGCACTGGGTTAGGGGCTGTGACATACAGAAACAGGGGCCAGGTCACATCTAGCACTTGCCTCCCCTGTGTGGTCCAGAGCCAGGGTTGTGTGCAGGGGGGCTGGCACTGCTCTGGGGAGCCTGCCTGAGGCCACCAAGTGCGCATAGGCCACAGGACTCTGGAGGCCACCAAGGAGACCTGTGGACAGTCCACAGGGCAGAGTGAGGAGCAAAGAGAAGGACCTGGCCCAGAATGAGGAGACACTAGAGGGAAACCGGAGAAGATCTGGAGCAAATCAGGAAGGGCCTGGGGCTTCCCTGGTGGTCCAGTGGCTACAACTCCACACTTCTAATGCAGGGACTCTGGGTTCGATCCCTGGTTGGGGAACTAGATTCCCACATGCCACAACTAAGACTCTGGCACAGCCAAATAAATAAATAAATAAAAATTAAAAAGAAAAAGAAGGGCCTGGGCAATGACCATGAACAGAATAAAGTATCGCCACTCACCATTCTCCTTACTTACCGGCACAGTCAGAATGGACAGATATAAGTATAAAATTGTCTCCCTTCTTTTACATTGTAGTTGGCCAGGGCATCTACAGATAATTATTCAGTAATCTTCTTCCTCCCATACACTGTACAATGAGTATAATAATGCCTACCTTTTTGGACTGTTTACTGAATGAGATAATGTGAATATATTGTAATGCCACCTTTTTTGACCACTTGACTCTCACCTTGGACCCCAGTGCATTAATTGTACCCCCTGAAAATCACAGATCCAGTCTCTAGGTACTAACTGACATAGATTTTATGAAACATTTTACCAAAAGATAGCAGGCATTACAGTGTAAATCACCAACAATTTCCAAAATGTTCCAACTTTAGGGAGAAATTTGGTTCTTCCCCTTATGGCAGCAGGTTCATATCTCTTCTTCCAACAACTGCTCCTCCAACAACAACTCTTCTACCTCCCCATGTCCTCCCTACAAAATGCCATGGTCCTCCCCTCACTGTTCTCAGCTTCCCTGGCCCAGCTCCCCCTCCAGCCCCTCCATTCCCTTTCCTACCTCTCTTAAGTCCCTCGGTTGGTATATCCCACTCAGCAAGCAAAAGCCACCACCGCTAGTCAGACTCTGCCAAGCTAGAGTTCTCTAAGTATGTCCCAGCCACATCAGTTCAGTTCAGTTTAGTTGCTCAGCTGTGTCTGACTCTTTGTGACCCCATGGACTGAAGCACACCAGGCTTTCCTGTCCATCACCAATTGCCGGAGCTTGCTCAAACTCATGTCCATTGAGTCGGTGATGCCATTCAACCATCTCATCCTCTGTCGTCCCCTTCTCCTCCTGCCCTCAATCTTTCCCAGCATCAGGGTCTTTTCTAATGAGTCAGTTCTTCCCATCAGGTGGCCAAAGTATTGGAGTTTCAACTTCAGCATCAGTCCTTCCAATGAACACCCAGGACTGATTTCCGTTAGGATTGACTGGTTGTATCTCCTTGCAGTCCAAGGGACTCTCAAGAGTCTTCTCCAACACCACAGTTCAAAAGCATCAATTCTTTGGCTCTCAGATAGAGGTTATAGTCCATTCTGCCACATACAGAGTTTTTGGCAAACTCTCTGGCCCACAGGAAGTGATGGATAAATGGGAGTAATATTAGTAGTTGTTGCCAGTGTCTGTCCCATGATGTTTTTCCTGGGCCAGCATGCAGTATCCCTGGAGGTCTGGTTGCCAGGATTAGTGGAGGAAATGGGAAATGACTGAAAGGCAGAGGAGGGTGGATGATTGTCATCCAGGGATGTTGTTAGCAGGTAGGGATCTCGAACCTGCAGGGGTGGACATTGCTAAGTGAACATCAGAGAGGAAGACTTCCTGTCTGGGACAATTTATAATTCTCCCTTTTGTAATCACTGGTAGCTGAACTGTCAGTGAGTGTAGAGTGACTGGCAAAGACAAACGACCCAGGCAGAGCACCTCATTTAGCTGTGAGTCCTTGGTAAATCCTACAGGGTACAGCTAGAAGAGTCTGCCCCTACTCTCCCTGCAGGAGAGTCAGCTTGAGCTGCTGCTGGAAGGATCTAGGGCCAACAGTCAGGTGACTGCTCATCCCCTGGGAGGGCTGGCAAGAGAACCATGGTTTGGGGCCAGATTTTCACGCCTGTCTTCACCCCATTGCCCAGGGGAGCTAATGGTGACTTTGAGTAGAGAGAGGCTCCACAGAATGGGGAATAATCAGATTTGCAGTTGGAAGAAGCTCCAGAGGTCATTCAGTCACTTATTGGATACTTTTGATGACAGTGAGCTCACGTCCAGGCTGTTTGATTGCTGGGCAGCTTCATTTGTTAGAAAGCTCTTCTGTCGTCAACAAAATCTGTATTCCTGTAACTTGGGGCTGTCTCTCCTGATTCCATCTTCTCAAACTGTCCACTAGGCTATTTTATTTAGCTTTTCTACCACCCCTGTTTCCTAGCATCTAGAAAGAGAATCTTGAACATCTTTGTTATTCAAACATTTTGTCGTGTTTCCACCAGAGAATCTGAAGCATTTTTTTGTCCACCCCACTGACAGAGGAAGAATTTGTGGGTTGTTAATAAATTGTTATTGGGCATCTCTAAATAGCTCATCTCCTTCATTCCCCATCAGTTTCTATTCCTTTCCTCATCATAGCGCTCTCACCCCAACATATTTTAGGTGACGTTTATTTGTTTATTGACATCTCTCTGTGGGCTTCCCTGGTGGCTCAGTGGTGAAGAATCCACCTGCCAATGCAGGAGACGTGGGTTTCATCCCTGGTCCAGAAAGATCCCACAGGCTGAGGGGCAACTGGGCCTGTGGGCCACAGCTGCTGACCTTGTGCTCTAGAGCCTGGAGCCAAAACCACTGAGTGTCCATGCCGAAACTACTGCAGCCTGAATGCCCTAGACCCATGCTCTGCAACAAGAGAAGCCACCACGGTGAGAAACTAGTGTGCATTGCAACTAGAGAGTATCACCTGCTCCCTGCAACTAGAGAAAAGCTCATGCAGCCCATGCAGCAAAAAAAGATGCAGTGCAGCCATAAATAAATAAATAAGATGTACAATTGAAAAAAAAAAAAAAGAATATAGACTCTGAGAGCATAACCTGTCCTTCTCTGTATTATCTTGTACTGTATGCCCAGTGTTTAGAACAAGACTGGAACATAGGAAGTGCTCAGTTAATACTTGTTGAATTAAGCAAGACCCAAGTTAGGACAGTGATGGCCCCAGATCCTGTTAGGACTCATCTGAATACTCAGGGAAGGACCACTTATTTCTTTGGAAGCTGACTGGTATAGCAACAATAGTCCTGATCTTGGAGTCAGGGCACCAGGCTTCCTCCCAGTTTTGTACTCATCGCCTGGATAACCCTTAAGGGGCATGTTTCACTGCTCTGGGGCTTATCTTCTCCATCTGTAAAATGGGATTGACAGACTCTGCCCTATTCAATTTCAGAGTTTTTCTGAGGATAAAGTACAGCTATATGGGAGAAAGAACACGCTGCAAACTGGAAAGCACAACATGAGCGTTACAACTGCTGTTATCGTGACTGATGTTGTGTAATCTCAGTACAGCAAAAGTATATTTAGCCTGAGAATGAATTTATCTTCTACTTGAGGTGAATTAATTTCTGGAGCAGCGAGAGAGTACTTGTTTTCCAGAGATGCTCTTTATGAGTCTGCTTACCAACACCACCACCACCACCAGTACTTATCTAAATTGCCTGCTATGTGCAGGCACTAGCCCAGTTGCTGGAGGTGCATCAGAGAACGAAACAGACAAAATTCCCTGCCTTCGTGGCATTTACAGCCTATAGGAGGCAGGAAGGCGATAAGTGTGTTAGGGTTATAAGTGCCAAAGAATATAACAGAGAGAGAGAGAGGGAGTTTTTGAAAAAAGCAAGAAAGAGGAATAGGGAGTTCGAAAGGTAGGGGTTGTAATTTTAAAGGGTGTTTGGGAGAGACCTCAGTAGATGCTGACACTTAAGCAGAAACTTGAAGATGAGGACTTAGCCATATGGATGCTGGGGGGAAGCATTCCAGGCAGAAGGGATGGCAACTGCAAAAGTCCTAAACTGAGCACTTCCCTCAAAGGCCCAAGACAAAAGTAAGGAAACCAGTGTGTTTGGAATAGAGGGAGAGAGGGGGAGTGACAGGTGAGGTTAGAGAGATGATTGATGGACAGAGTGTGTAGAGCCGCCCAGGACACTATTAGGACTGACTTTTGCTCCAAGGAATGAGAGGCATTCGAAGCTCTTGAAGAGAAGTGCCACATGATCTGACGTCCAGTGACTTACTCTGACTGCAATGATAAGAACAGACCGTTGGGACTGAGCCTAGAAGTAGGCAAGCCATTTAGAAGGTGGGAGCATGTACTCTAGAGGAGAAATGATGGCAGTTTGGACCAGGGAGGTAGAGGTCACAAGAAGTGATAGGATTCTAGATATATTTTGCAGGAAGCACCAATAGGATTTGTTAATGGATCTGTTTTAGTGAAATAGGAAAAGGAATCAAGAGTGAGCCAAGGTTTTTGGCCTGAGACACTGGAAAGATGGAATCACCGTTTATGTGGGGTGAACAGGAGGGACTAGCAGGAGCTGAGTCTTGGGCATGTTACCTCTGGGAGGATGGTTGGACACTCAGATGGGCATGTTGACTAAGCATATACTGTTACTAAATAAAAGATTTAAAAAAATGACTTGGGAATCATCAGCCTAGAGTTGGTATTTAGAGCCACGAGACTGAGAATACTGAGGAAGTGAGCGTTGATGGGGCAGAGATCAAGGACTGGGCATTCAGGATGCTGCAGTGTTCAGGGACTGGTAAGATGGGGAACATAAGTCAACAGCCATTGACTGTGGAACATCAGCTAATGAGGCAGACAACAATCAGGGTGTGGGACTTCCCTAGTGGTGTGTTGGATGGGAATCCACATGCCAATGTAGGAGACATGGGTTCGATCCCTGGTCCAGGAGGAATCTACATGCCTTGGAGCAACTAACTGTACATTCTAGAGCCCATGAGCCACAACAACCGAGCCCCCATGCTGCACTACTGAAGCCCATGCGCCTGGAGCCAATGCTCTGCAACAAGAGAAGCCACTACAATGAGACGCCGGTGCACTGCAACCTGTTAGCCACAACTAGAGAAGGACCTTGCAAGGCAACGAAGACCTAGCCCTGTCAAAAATAAGATAAAGTAAATTTTAAAAAATCAGGAGACTATGACGTCCAGGAAGACGTGTGAAGTTGGTGCTTCAAGGGGGGCAAAATCAATGTTGCTGAGAGGTCACCTAAGACGAACACCATGACTGATGCTTGGTCTCGCAAAGCAGAGGCCATTGGAGACTTTGACAAGAGCAGATCTGCTGCAGCGGTGGGGGCAGCAGCTGGACTGGAATGAACATAAGCAAGAAAGAGGAGTGTAATTGGAGAGAGCAAATTCAGGTTCTTTTGAGGAGTGTTGGTTGGAGGGGAACATGGGTCAGGAGAAGTTCTCTGTGTTTTATTTGTTTATTTTTAAGATGGGAGAAATAATACCATTTTTAGACTGATGGGAATCAGCCAATGGATATGAAGAACTGCTAGTGCAAGAAAGAGAAGAAATAGATCTTGGAAGGATGTCCTTGAATAGGCGAGAGGGGTTGGGTCAAGGCAAAACAGGGGAGTTGGCTTTGTCTAGGAGCGCCGGAAGTCCATCCATCGGAGGAGGGGAGGAAGTGCAGGATACTGAGTCACTGAGCCGGCGGGTGGACAGACGTGGTGGTGGAAGCGTGGGAACTTCTCTCCTGAGACTTTCTGTTTTCTCAGTGAAATAGGGAGAAAGGTCATCAGGTGGGGGAGGACATGCTAAGAGAAGAGAAATATGCCAAAGGAGCAGGAATAGAACACGACTGAGGTGGTGGAGGTATTTCTCTAAGGACTCTGGCCCTGTGCTTGCATGTGAAAGAACTTCCTCACTGCCATCTCTGTGCCAAATATCAGATGTCTCTGTCCCTCCTTCAAGATTTCTTAGTCAGATTTTAATGGATTTTTAGGCATAAGTTTTGAAATGAAAACTTAAAACTTACCTGTGCATCACTTGAATGATTCCAGCTTTAGGAGCTACCAGAACTGTCATGTCTCCGCAAAAACTGACTTCATAAAAAGTAAAAAGAAAAAAAAAAAGTAAAAAGAAAAAATGTTATGCTCTGATCCAAGCTGACCTTTCAAATGTTCCAAATTCTATGTAGCATCACGTGGCTTAATTTCTCCTTCATGTCATTAGTTAGGGAGCCCATCTTGGCCTGGGATAGGAATTCTTTATTTCTTTTGTTTTGGATAAATGTCCTCTCCTTTACATTTCTCCCTGCCAAAGTGACTTTGGTTTATCTGGCTAGGCATTCCTAACCTGAGTTATCTTTTTTTTTTTTTTCACAAATTCTTAAGTGCTGCCTCGAACAACTACCTTTTAGACAGCAGCCAAGAGTCTTCAATTTTGGTTTTAAGTATAATTTGTATAACTACCATTAGAATCAAGCGGCTGACAAGTATTTGTGAGGCAATTACGATGTACTAGCTGAAAATCATCCTGTGCTGTGATGGTTCTTATGCACTTGGCATTAACAGTCTGCCAACAAAGGCAGAATGGGATGCTTTCTCAGGCTCAGTTCAGCTCAGTTCAGTCGCTCAGTTGCATCCAGCTCTTTGCAACCCCATGGACTGCAGCACGCCAGGCTTCCCTGTCCATCACCAACTCCCTGAACCTGCTCAAACTCATGTCCATTGAGTCGGTGATGCCATCCAACCATCTCATCCTCTGTTGTCCCCTTCTCCTCCTGCCTTCAGTCTTTCCCAGCATCAGGGTCTTTGCCAGTGTTTTCAGTTCTTCGCATCAGGTGGCCAAAGTATTGGAGTTTCAGCTGCAGCATCAGTCCTTCCAATGAATATTCGAGACTGATTTTCTTTAGGATGGACTGGTTGTATCTCCTTGCTGTCCAAGGGACTCTCAAGAGTCTTCTCCAACACCACAGTTCAAAAGCATCAATTCTTCAGTGCTCAGCTTTCTTTATGGTCCAACTCTCACATTCATACATGACTACTGAAAAAAACCTTAGCTTTGACTATATGGACCTTTGTTGGCAAAGTAATTTCTCTGCTTTTTAATATGCTGTCTAAGTTTGTCATAGCTTTTCTAAGGAGCAAGAGTCTTTTAATTTCATGGCTGCGGTCACCATCTGTAGCCACCTCATAATCGGGAAACTGGGCTTCCCAGGTGGCATGGTGGTAAAGAGTCTACCTGCCAATGCAGGAGACACACTCACATGAGACACGAGTTCGATCCCTGGGTCAGAAAGATCAACCCACTCCAGTATTCTTGCCTGGAGCATCACATGGACAGAGGAGCCTGGTGGATTACAGTCCATGGGGCTGCCAAGAGCCAGACACGACTAAGTGGCTGAGCATGCATGCACTTATGAAACGGAAAAACTTGAATTCAAATTCAGGTCTTTGTGAGTGGTAGGAAAAAAATGAAGCTATTTGTAAAAGAGAAAAATTCTCTTTTAGTTCCCATGCTTCCTTCTAAGGAGAGTGGATCCTGAGGGACCACAGGTGTGAAGAGGTGAACTGGAGAGCCTGAATTTTTCAGGGCCGAGTGGCAGAGTAGAGTCTGGGAAGAAGGACACCTGGGAACCGGCCGTGACAGAGGTAGCAGACTGAGAGGGTGGAGGGATGACCAGTTGGGAGGCCTGGAGCTCGCTGTGGACAGAGATGCGCAGTGGAGATTTGAAAAGGGACAAAACGCTGTGCTCCGTGTGAGACCGTGTCTATCTTCCGCCTCCCAGCCCACTCCAGCCATACCCTTTCTTTCCCTTGTACCTCATGGCATGTGCTTGCTTTAGGGGTAATGGAATAGTATTGATACACGACGTCAGGATTGGTTGGCAAGAATAAAAGCTGCCCAACAAAGATCTGGCGAACATTTCCAAAGTCCATTCTTTTTCAAATATTCATGAGTATTTACCAAGTTCTTTTGAAAGTGCCAAGCCTTGTTCTAGCATGCCAGGAATACAGTGATAAGCAAGAATGATGTCTCTGCCCTTGTGTAGCTTATATACTACTTGGGAGAGACAATTAAAAAAAAAAACTAAGGAAATAAGATAAAGAAAAAATATAATTAGGAATTATTTTTAAAATGTTGGATATAAATCTTCCTAAATTACTTTTAACATGTGTTCCCTTTATTAAAAAGAGTCAGCTGAACTGAGGACTAATGGTTTGTGATATTTAACAGTATTTTATTGATTAATTACCATGTGCAACGTATAGTTTTAGGTACTATAGTAAGTGAATTGAACATGGATCCTCAAGGAGCATCTGGTTAATGGGGGTGATGTGACAGGCTTATTAGTGATTTAAAAAGTAATGAGGTACCTAAAATGCTATGCATCTTCCAATACAGCTAGCAGGAGTGTATTTCTTTAGGATCCTGAAATTAGTCCAGAGCGGGAAGAATGCCCTGGATGGATCCCACTCTGTTCCCTCACTCGTTATCTCCCTGCATGCTTATTGTTTGTCCCTTTTTTCACCCAACTAAATAAATGGGCCTCCAAAGCATCCAGTTACCATCTGTCTTCCCGCCCACAACTGATTTCTTTTTTTTTCTAATAGTCGAAAGGTGGAAAAGCATAATGGTCAAGTTCATATTTTCTCAGCTCTGTTACTTGTATCCCAGCCACCTTGGGTAAGTTACTTACACTGGATTGTAGTTTCCTCATCCATAAACTATGGATGATACTGTACCTGCTTCCTGAGATTCTTGTGAAGATCGAATGAATTAATCTATGTGAAATAATTAAGAGTGCCTAACGCATAGCAAATTTTGTGTTAGAGTTAGCTATTATCAATCTGGTGTTATCTAAGTGCTTGTTATTATTACTTGGACTGACCTCACTCACCTTCATGACCACTCCTGCTGAGAATCTACCTCTCGACCCCCATCCAAGCAGAGAGGCCACTGGTGCAGAGCCCTTGGGATCAGGATTTGGGATTACAGAACAGAAGCCTCCTTTTATTCAAGACATGTAAAACAATGCTGAGGTATTTGAGATGGACCTTGGAAAGGGAAAAGATGTAGACATTTGGAAATGCTGGGGAGTAGGAGGGGAAAGTCATTATAGTCAGAGAGGACAACATGAGCAAAAGAACAGAAGCTGAAAAAAAAAAAAAAAAAAAGAACAGAAGCTGAACCTTTGGAACTGGCACTGAAATACTGGGTGATTTCATTTGTCTGGACATGGAATGGATGAGACTGAGGCTGAAAGGCAGATGTGGAAACATGTAAGATCAGCTGACCAATTGTGGAGGCACGTGAATGTTAAGTTCTTGGTGTTCCATTTACCCTGTAGGCAAACAGGGGAACTATTGTGGACTTTCAGGCATCCAACTCTGTCCTCTGCTATAATGAAGGCATATAGGTGTAAGAGTTGTTTACCCCAGTGTTAAATGAGCCAAAGCTACTGCAAGCTTTTGAGTTAACTAATTTTTTTTTACTACTTGTATTTATTAGATATTCCACAGGGATTGGTCAAGAAAGCCTAAATGAATTATTTATCCCAAATCAAGGGAATTCCATATTTTCTCAATAAGAAGATAACAAAAAATAGGGTTTTCCTACCAGAGAGAGTGATATATTTACTTTTGGGGCTATAGGTGACATTTAAAGTAATGTTTAATTCATGTTATATTTACTCTTGAAGATTTAAAGTATATATTCTATGGCATAGTATATAAATTTATAAATATTGCCTTTCTTCATGTACATTTCATCAGTTTTATTAAACTCATTGCAGATATCAGCATCAATGTCTTTGTCATTACTGAAGTGAATTTTTGAATCATCTAATAGTTTTTCAAAGCATAATATTTTCACATTTGTCTAAGTTGTTTGATATAAAGCCCTTTTTGCATGAATGTATAATAAAATTTTATCCTAAGCTATGTGCCTATTTGCATAACATAAGAACAGTTTGGATTTTTCATTTTTTCTATTGCTAGCTATTCATGATCTCCACAAATGACTATGTACTATCTGGATATTTTTTCATTTTTAAAGAGTTTTGAATTTTGTGGAAAATATTGACACTGTAATATCAAGTGGAAAAGGCAAGATATGTAATTATGTAAATATAGTATGACTTTACCTATGAAGAGATAATATTCAAAACAATTATATTGCTGTAATTTAAAAAAATATTTATTTATTTGGCTTTACCAAGTCTCGGTTGCAGCGTGCAGGATCTTTTAGTCATGGCATATGAACTCTTAGTTGTGGCAGGCAGGATCTAGTTCCCTGACCAGGGAGCACAGAGCCTTAACCACTAGACCACCAGGGAAGTCCTTTTGTCACTTTCAAAAAGTGATCTTAAAAAAGTTCATGTACAACATCCAACCCAATTTCATCAGATGTTTTGGATAAGCACCAAGATTTAGCATAGATTGTGGTTGTTTTCATGAGAAACACTGGGCTGGATGAAGCACAAGCTGGAATCAAGATTGCTGGAAGAAATATCAATAACCTCAGATATGAGGATGACACCACCCTTATGGCAGAAAGCGAAGAAGAATTAAAGAGCCTCTTGATGAAAGTGAAAAAGGAGAGTGAAAAAGTTGCCTTAAAACTCAACATTCAGAAAACTAAGATCATGGCATCTGGTCCCATCTCTTCATGGCAAATAGATGGGGAAACAATGGAAACAGTGACAGACTTTCTTTTTCTGGGCTCCAAAATCACTGCAGATGGAGATTGCAGCCATGAAATTAAAAGACGCTTGCTCCTTAGAAGAAAAGTTATGACCAACCTAGACAGCATATTAAAAAGCAGAGACATTATTTTGCCAACAAAGGTCTGCCTAGTCAAAGCTATGGTTTTTCCAGTAGTCATGTATGGATGTGAGAGTTGGACTATGAAAAAAGTTGAGTGCTGAAGAATTGATGCTTTTGAACTGTGGTGTTGGAGAAGACTCTTGAGAGTCCCTTGGACAGCAAAGAGATCCAACCCGTCCATCCTCAAGGTAATCAGTCTTGAATATTCATTGGAAGGACTGATGCGAAGCTGAAACTCCAGTATTTTGGCCACCTGATGCAAAGAACTTAGTCATTGGAAAAGACCCTGATACTGGGAAAGATTGAAGGCAGGAGGAGAGGGGGACGAAAGTGGGAGAGATGGTCGGATGGCATCACCAAGTCAATGGACATGAGTTTGAGTAAACTCCGGGAGTTGGTGATGGGCAGGGAGGCCTGGTGTGCTGCAGTCCATGGGGTCTCAAAGAGTTGGACACGACTGAGCGACTGAGCTGAACTGAACCTCCCTCAAGGGCTTCCCTGGTAGCTCAGCTGCTAAATAATCTGCCTGTAATACAGGAGACCCTGGTTTGATTCCTGGGTTGGGAAGATCCCCTGGAGGAGGACCTGGCAACTCACTCCAGTATTCTTATCTGGAGAATCCCCATGGATAGCGGAGCCTGGAGTGCTACAGTCCATGGGGTCACAAAGAGCAGAACACAAACGAGCGACTAAGCACACAGCACAACCTCCCTCAATAGTACAGTTTTAATGTTCAAACTAATTGAAAGGGCCCCTCAAAATATTAGAGATTTTGTGAAAGTTTATACATGGGATGGCCCTTTCCTTCCTGAGGGAATTTTTTAGGACAACTTATGTTTGCACATATGTGATCTCTTTGCTTCCGTTGGCAATGTCTAGTCTTGTTATCCCTTTCCTCACAGTCTAGCTTTTTGTTCCTTTTTTTCATCCCCTGGGAGACCTTTTTTCTTTTCCCCTTAAAGGATAGTCCTTTAGGTAACAAAATGTTATAGCAGAATTAAACAAACAGGAAAGAACACAGAAAGTTTAATTCCCTACTGCAGTTCTCCCAATGGGCTTCATGGGTTCTCCTAAAGTCCCTTCCTCCCCAGAGCTGCCTTGACACATGGCTCAGTGTCCCTCCTTACGTGCTCTCAGCGACCCTGGGGCCCTCATCAGCTGACCTCATATGCACCTGTTCACTTACCTGACTCTCTAACTAGACACTAGGTATCCTGAGGGCAGACTCTTAGAGTATGTCTTGTTCACTCCCTCAGTTCTCGGCACAATGCCTACAGGAATGAATGAACAAATAACCACACAGTCTTCTGTGATAAGGAATCATTCCAATATCTTAGAGAGTTGGTACAAATTTCAAATAATGCCACATGCAGACTTTAATATTTGTTGATTGCAACTATGTGCACACATTCAGATAGTTCCCATCTGTTGCTTAAATGTATGGGTGGCCAAATCTCATATGTGAGGTGATAGAAGGAGGACAGGCATTGCCTACAGCTTAAATGTGGAGGCTTTTCTGAAAAAAAAAAAAAAAATCCAAGCTTAGTCTACTTTTTTAAGTTGTGTGACTTTGGTTTTGTGATGGCTTACCACTCACCTATCACTCTTTGGAAAAGACCCTGATGCTGGGAAAGATTGAGGACAGGAGGAGAAGGGGGTGACAGAGGATGAGATGGTTGGATGGCATCACTGACTCAATGGACATGAGTTTGAGCAAACTCCGGGAGATAGTGAAGGACAGGGAAGCCTGGTCTGCTGCAGTCCATGGGGTCTCAAAGAGTCAGACATGACTGAGCGACTGAACAACTAGCTATTATTATTATATATGCTGTTGGCTCTGTTTAACTGTAAAGTAACTGACTGTCATGACCAGCACCAACTGGGTTATCCCTCTTACTTCCACCAGCAAAGTAGGGGTTAGTTCGGGGCTGGGAACTAACTCTCTGCTGGCCGAGGTTGGGAAAAGGAAGACACCAGGGCCTGGCAATCTTCTTTCTGGAGCAGGAATCATGCAAATGCCTGGCTCTCATTCACCTGAATAGTCAGTATCTCTCTCACTCATTCTCACAATGAATTCTTTGACCCTTCCTAGAGGTTTCCTGTTATAGGGCACCCCATTCCATCTCTCGCTCTCATAACGGGTGCTCCAGGTCCTCTTTCTCTCTCTCCTGGACCAGTGAAGAAGCTGCCTCCCTGCTGCCCTATCTATCTCCCATCAAAGCTTCCCATCTAGTTCTCAGACTGCTTCTAGAGTGATCTTTCTAAAACACATCTCAGGGACTTCCCTGGTAGCCTAGTGGCGAAGACTCCACCCTCCCAATGCAGGGGACCCGGGTTTGTTCCCTGGTTGGGAAACTAGATCCCACATGCTGCAGCTCAGACCCAGTGCGGCCACAACATAAATGTTTTTTAAAAATAAATGAAATAGATCTCATTATGTTTCTTCTCTGTTGGATACCTCCAGTGGCTCCCTATCGCCTGCACAATAATATAAGAAGACAACATGTGGCTTTCAGAACCTCCTGCCACATAGCTAGAGGCTCCTTCCCCTTACTCCTTTCTTGCTCATTTTCCACTCCAGCCAAATTGAACCAGTGCCTGTGTCTTTCGCGTGATTCTTTTACTCAGACATTTTCTTATCAAAATTGCCTTTCCTGGTACTTCGATCTTTTCAATTCCATCTTTCCGTTTTAAGGTGAGATACTACTTTTTTTAAAATGAGACTTTGTCTCTAAGATCCCTCATTCTTCACTCCACTATCCCTCCAGTCAGAATATTTTTATCCTCTCTCATACTCCCATAGTAATGTGTTTATATCTCTATGATAATGCTTAGCACAGACTGCCTTGTGACATTTAGTTTTGCTTATTTCAAAATTGCTTTTAAATGGCTAACAATAACAAAATGGTAATACTTGTCAAAACTCATTGAACAGTACACTTAAGATGGGTTTATTTTGTTGCATGCAGATTATACCTCAATAAAATTGATTTTAAAAGATAAGTACAGTAAAGGAATAGCAGAAGAAAATTAAACAGATGGGAAAATTGGGATGATGGGAAAATAAAATAAATTCAGGGGTAAAGTTAGTATAAAAAAGCATGCTATCAATTTCCATGGGCTAAAAGTTGTCTTTGAGCAAATTTCCCAGAAGCCAAAAGAAGTAGAGAATTTTGACCAGAGAAGTAGAGATTTTCCTAGTTCTTAAACCTAAAAAAAATCTCTTTCAGGGGACCCTATGAAGACAATACTATGTGCTGTAAAGGATAGGTTTCTCAACAATAACCCTATATTAAACCCAGTAAGGATTTTTATAGGGCCGTTTCTTATAACATCTCTAAGTTCAAGTCACTGGCAGGACATCTAAGTACGATTAAGAAAACAGTTCCACAAGGAACTAAAATAGTGCAGCTCAAGAGCACAACTTTCTAATGGTTTGGCTAGATTAGGATATAAAATTTAAAATAACTATAGAAATGAGTAGGCTGCTTATCCTTCAAGAAATTCTTTGAATCTATATGAATATATCATGAATATATCTTTTTTTTAATGCTTGAGAGTTCAAGGCTATAAGATCTGTGGCCAGATCCTAGAGTGCAAGTAACTTCTGTTACCAATCAAGAACAGATCTTTGTTTTTGAACAAAGAAAAATCTGTTGCTAGATGCATACACATTTATAACTGTTATGTTGTTGAACTGACCCCTTTATCATTATGTCATGTCTCTCTTTAACCGACAGTTTTTCTTGATCTGAAGTCAACTTTATGCGAAATTGATATAGTGACTCCACCTTCCTCTTGGTTGTGTTTGCATGTGTGTCTTTCTCTATCCTTTTACTTTTAACCTGTGTTTTTATATTAAAAGTAGGATTCTGGAATATAGTATAGAATTTGGTCTTTTAAAAAAAATCCTGTCTGATAGTATCTGCCTTTTTAACTGGTGTATTTAGACCATTCATGTTTAATGTGGTTATTTATATGGTTGGACTAAAACTTACCATCTTGCTTCTTGATTTTTGTCTGTTCCAATTATTCTCTGCTTACATTTTCTTTTTCTACCTTCTCTATGTTTAATTAGAATTTTTTTTACAATTCTACTTTTATCTCCTTTATTGATGTATTATTTGTATTAGTGATTGTCCTAGGGCTATAATACATATTTAAAAATAATCTGAGTCTATCTTAAAATAACATTATACCATTTCAAGTGAAATGTAAAGACCCTCATAACACTATATTCCCAACTCCTTCTTCTCATTCTTTGTGTCATTGTAGTTATATTATTTCACTTTAACCTATGCTGCAAACGTATAATACCTTGCTACCCTTTTTGCTTTAAACAGTGAGGTATCTTTTAGGACAATTAAAAATAAGGAAAATTTTATTTTCCTTCTTCATTTCTTTATTTAGATTCAAATTTAAGAACTATACTATATGTCTTCTGCTTGAAGATTTAACATTTCTTTTAGAGTAGGTCTGCTGGTGGTGAATTTCCTAAGTTTTTTTGTTTGTTTGTTTGTCTAAGAAACTCTCTTCTCCCTCACTTTTGAAAGCTATTTCTGCTGGGTTTATTTCTGCTGTTTGTGCATTTTATTTGTGTTTCAGTTTGATAATTTCTTTTGACCTATTTTCAGGTTTACTGATTTGCTGATTCTTCCTTCAGCTATGTCAAGTCTACTGATGAGCTCATTGATAACATTCATTATCTCTGCTCCTACATTTTTGATTTTTTGTATTTTCATTAGATTCTTTCTCATAGTTTCCAGCATTCTAGTGAAATTATTTATCTGATTTTCCATGTTGTTTGCTTTTTTCCATCAGAGCCTTTAGCACGTTAATCATAGTTATTTTAAATTACTAATCTGACAGCGCTAGCATCTGTATCATTTATGAATCTGGTTCTAATGATTGCTTTTCTCCTCAGACTCTGTTTTTCTTTGTCTTTTTGTATGCCTTATAATTTTTTGTGGAAGGCCAGATGTATATAGTACAGTAGATAATGAGTCCAAATTTTTTTTAACACTTGGAGACAACCACTCCTTTCCTTTTAGACCTTTAGTGTTGGAAGTTCATGTTAATATAGTTGAAGCTGGGCTGTGTTTGAAGTTTGTTGTTCCTGTGGTTACCCTTAGTGCACCAAAATCTTCAAATTCCTCTAATGATGACTTCTGTTTATGGTATAGACTAATTTACAAGAAGGTTTTGTCAAAGTCTGTTCTCTGCTGGACTTTTAATCTTTCTGATTGAATTTGAATCTGTATTTGCACTGCTACTCAGAGAGAATGTGCCTTTTGCAGCACTCCCAGCTATATGCCCATGTTGTTTTTACTTGTGGAGAAGATAGGTGTGGGAGAGGCCGTTCTCTGATGTTCTGTCTCAGCTGTAAGCAGGCACTATCAATCTGGAACTCAGGAAGTGGCTTTCTCAAGTGTTCTTCAGTTCAGTTCAGTTCAGTTCAGTTCAGTTGCTCAGTCGTGTCTGACTCTTTGTGACCCCATGAATCGCAGCACCCCAGGCCTCCCTGTCCATCACCAACTCCCGGAGTTTACTCAAACTCATGTCCATTGAGTCAGTGATGCCATTCAGCCATCTCATCCTCTGTCGTCCCCTTCTCCTCCTGCCCCCAATCCCTCCCAGCATCAGGGTCTTTTCCAATGAGTCAACTCTTCGCATGAGGTAGCCAAAGTACTGGAGTTTCAGCTTCAGCATCAGTCCTTCCAATGAACACCCAGGACTGATCTCCTTTAAGATGGACTGGTTGGATCTCCTTGCAGTCCAAGGGACTCTCAAGAGTCTTCTCCAACACCACAGTTCAAAAGCATCAATTTTTCAGCGCTCAGCTTTCTTCACTTCTTAGCCTCCCTCCAAATGCAGGGTTGTAAACAGCATGCATTTCTGCCCCTTCATTCCAGGTAGAGCTTTTCTTCTTTTTCCCCCCTAATCTGTTACTTCAGCTTCAGTAAATTCCCACCAGTGCTATCAGACTATTGTTCTGTTGTCTTGCTTCCTGAGTATTTTCTTCCTTGGAGAGCGGAAGGGAGATGGAGTTTTAACACTGGCTACTCTTCTCTCCCAACTAGCACCATGAGGGGAGCTTTCTCCCTGATCCTCGCTGAAAACCTTTGACAGGATTCCTGGAGGAAAAATTTGCAAAGAGAGTCTTGTTTTTGACAATCCAGTGAACAGAATCAGACTCTTCTTATGAAAGTTAAGGTTTCCAAGCAGTTCTCAGGCTGAAGTTATGACCACTGTACCCCAGTATGCAGGGGACTGATGGAGCCCCTGTAGACAGGGCCATGATATTTCTTGGAAAATGTCTTTTAAGGTTTGTCTTCAGTCTACCCATCACACAGTCAAATGCACCTTCAAATTTATGAAGTTCAATATGTTGGATCCCAGGTATGGATTTCACGAAACAGCAAAATTAAAACAAAAATAGTTAGGAGGATCAACATCAGGTTCTCAGCTTTTTCTTTCTCAGACCAGATAGCACCCATTTACTATCCATTATTTCAATGTGAAAGGATGTTTAATGTCTGCCCCTTTCCCACAGAATGTACTGTTGGAATAGTGAACAATCCTTTTATTTGGAATGAATTGAGCCATATTAAAAAGCTCAATAAAGTGAGCTTAATTTTTTGTAATTATTATCATAGATCCTGGATACTTAGTTATGGATCAGCAGAAGCCCTCAGTCTAGCACTCATGGGTTTGCTGTAGAGTTTGGTTGCCTTGTCATTTAGTTCTGTCTTCTGTATTTCTGTTGTGACCTCCTAGAAAGCAAAGTCATGTCACATTCACCTTTGTTTTTCTAACTTGACCCTCGAATGTAGCCCACTTAATAGGTGTTCAGCTAATAATAATGATTAATATTAATCATTAAATTAATTATTAATAACATACTATATTATTGTACATATATATGTAGCTAATAAATGTTAGCTGAATTGAACTGATAATCTGGCTTGCACCGCCCCCCCCCCCAACTATTTAGGTCATCTCCCTAAACCTACCTGGAAGAATAGGAATTTACTTTTCTTTCATTTCAGTAGCATTTAGTGAGTACCCACTTTGAGAAAGGAGTTTCTTTTTAGATGCTGTGGGAGATAAAAAGATAAATAAATCAAGAGGTGAATAATCCCTTCAGTGGTTTATAATTATTATGTACACAGGTATTTATAATATTAAGCAGAGTGTGATCAATGACCTAATTATGAGTATGGGGGGCATGGGAATTGAGCAGAAAGTGTTCCTGTGGCCGTTTACTCAGGATACTCTGAATGGCTGCTTGATTCTGTTCTTAAGGTGGAGGGAGAAGAGTAAGCATGCACTTTGCTTTCGATGGACAGTAGTGAAGAAATACTGCCAAGTCACGAAGAAAGAACAAAGGGGTGTGGAAAGAGCATGACGGTCCAGGAGCTCGGAGAGAGGAACAGCCGCTTCTTCCTGGGATGGAGGAGTGGCAGGTGGTCAGAGAAGTGATGACTGCTGACCCAAGGAGGGGGCGGGTGGGGGGGGATGCGAAGGTTTCTTAGAGAGGTGTGGGGGAGGGAACAGCCTGGAGGAAGGCTTAGAGGGGGAATGTGCTGGCGTGTGGAGGGGAAGGGGGGGAGAAGACATGCCTGGAGAGCCTGTAAGAATTGGGTTGTGCTGGACTTCCCTGGTGGCGCAGTGGATAAGAATCCACCTGCCGTTGCAGGGGACAGCGGGTTCGATCCGTGGTCCAGAAAGATTCCACATGCTGGCGGGTAAGCCCATGAACCAGGACTGCTGAGCCCGTGCTCTAGGGCCCCTGAGCCGGAACTGCTGAAGCCAGCGTCTAGAGCCTGTGCTCGGCAATAAGGGAAGCAACCGCTGTGAGAAGCCTGTGCACCACAACGAAGAGTAGCCCCCCACTCACCAAAACTAGAGAAAGCCCATGCAAATCAGTGAAGGCCCAGCACAGCCAAAAACAGATAAATAAATAAATAAATTTTTTTTTTAAGATTAGAAAAAAGAATTAGGTACTGGCACAGAGCAGGTACTTAATAAATAATTGTCAAATGATTGCATAGGTAAATGGCAGCATCAGACATGGGGTGTTGTTTTGTTTGTTTATTTATTTTGGTAAGAAATGGTGAAGTTTAAAAAAGAAGGTGGTATAATTGTATTATGATGGTGGCTCTGTGGAGAACGAGGTCAACCATGGGCAGGGACATGATCTAAGAAACCATGGTGAGCGTCCTAAATGATGGACTCCTTGCCCTGCCCCCAACTCCCCATCATCCCAGAAGGCCTGATTCTCTGCCTCTGTAAAAAGCAAGTCTCAAATGCGTCCCTCTTTTGAAATATTTGTGGGTCAGTGAATGTCAATACTCAGGTTACATGTGGAGTGTAAATACACACACTGGGCGCATCAAAACATACCCTATTCCTAAGGAGAGGAATAAGGTCTCCTAACTGACTTGTGTCAAGGGTAACATGGCTCCCAGGGAGGATCTGGGGAGGTGACACATAGTGTGGCTGCAGCCCTGAAGCTTGTCGAAGCCCCTGGAAGTCCTGGGCTTGGTGATTCTGGCCCTTGCTTCGCAGAGGGAAGATGGAAACCATCTGATGTTCCTCTCTTCATACTCCTAGTCTGTTCTGTATTGATATCAATAAACAATGAAATCACAGGATCCAGATTAAGTAAATCTATTTTCCTTGCATGTGGTACAACACAGTTTGAAAATAAAAAAACAAATCAAATGCTCTGGAAGCAAAATGAATGCAAATTAAGCCCCAAAGAAATCTGTCAGCATCTGAGCATTTTATTTTGCTTTCTTCTCCCCTTTAAATTAAACCAACACCGTTTTCCAAAGCTCAAACATGAATCACAGCCCCTTCTGGAATGAATGATTCTGGCTGTGGCCTAGTTTAAGCAGATGATCCCCTACAAGTCGGGGGAACGAGGCTCTCCTCCATGAGGTAGGAGTGTTGAGGATACAGCCTCTCAAGGGCAGAGAGCCAAGCGTGCAAGTGCCCGGGTGAGGATGCCTGGAGCCGGGATGTGGAGATGAAAACAGAATAGGGAGTCTATTTTTCCTTTTGATGAACCTATCATTATATTTTTAAAATTTTGTTAAAACACCTTATTACATTTTTTTAAAATATCTTTTTAATGTGGGCCATTTTTAAAGTCT
The DNA here is from genome assembly GCF_910594005.1 of Cervus elaphus. NCBI lineage: Eukaryota > Metazoa > Chordata > Mammalia > Artiodactyla > Cervidae > Cervus > Cervus elaphus. The sequence goes on along the minus strand of NC_057828.1, from coordinate 65,824,571 downwards.
TTATTGAATTTATTACAATATTGTTTCTGTTTTATACTTTTTGGTTTTTTGATACCAAGACGTGTGGGATCTTAGTTCCCCTGGCCAGGGATTGAACCCGCACTCTCTGCATTAGAAGGCAAAGTCTTAACCACTGGGTAAGTCCCTAAAATTCTTAAATGGTGTCATAGTATATGATTCCGAGTGTGGCCTTAAGGTTAGAGAGAACTAGTTCAGACCCTCATCCCTATGCGAATGTCCTTGGGAAGAGTTAGTTAACATATTATTGACCAGAGGATTTTTGCAATAATGTGTTAGATTCTTTGAACTACAGTTTCCTTCCCTATAATTTGGGGACAGTAACATCCAACACCTGGAGTATTGCATCAGGATTATATGAAATAATATATAAAATGCATTTAGCAAAGGGGCACGTGGTGAGCACTTAAGTTATTATTGATAAAGAGTAAAGTCCAGTATCTCAAAGAAGTCGGAAGTCTTAGAATAAGCACAGACACTTGTGGATGCTTGCTCTCTCCTTGGTGACTCTGGAATTTCATGGCTGTTGTAAAGCTTTTCCCCCAGGGGTTGCAGAAGAGGCCCAGAGGGTCAAGAGGGCCCAGTTAGACCTGAGAGACGGCTGCCCCACGACAGTCAGACACTGTTACCACTGTGCTCATTCTCTGACCACTGCGTTCCTGAGGGAGGAGAGGGGAGAAGAATCTGGTGGTGGGTTAAGCCCACCCAAAGGGGTCGTTTGCAATCCAGCCTCACAGATGGGATTGCAGGTGCCTGCCCCAGGGACAGTACTGATTTTTAAAGAGAGGCAGACATTTCATTGGCAGTGTTTGAACTTTTCCTTTCAAGCGTTACCAGAAGTGACCATTTGAAGAGCACAGTGAGGTGAGCAGGGAAGCCACTCTTGGCTGGAGGGGATGACCCAGGCTCCCCTCATCCAACCTGGGGCCCAGTGCCTCAGGAAGCATCCCAGGCACTTTGGCCCTGCAGCTCTGTTTAGAGCCTGTAGCTCCAGGGATGGGACAGCTGGGCTTGGACTGGCTCCCTGGGGTTCCTCATGGAACCCCAAAAATGAAAGACATTTGTACTCCCTGGTTCACAAGGAGAATGAATCCACAGAGGGTCTCTCCCACCTCTGGAACCTGAGGGATTAAACTTTGATACTCACTTCTGCCCCATTTCCCAGGCTGAGTTGCTCAGATGGCATCAGGGCCAAATTTTTTTAGAGGTCGTAGAGCAGGCGTCCCCAACCTCCAGGCCACATACTGGTACCTCCTGTTCAGATCAGTGGCGGCATTAGATTAGAAATAAAATGTCAGATCAGCGGCAGCATTAAATTAGAAACAAAGTGCACAATAAATGTTGTGTCCTTGAGTCATCCCGAAAGCATCCTCCGCCCCCTACCCGCCCACCCCCAACTCCGGGTCCATGACAAAATTGTCTTCCATGAAACTGGTTCCTGATGCCAAAGAGGCTGAGGTCTGCTGTCACAGAGTGTCTTATGCTTATAACAACATCCCTTTAAACCCAGCCATTCTGCTTGGTCACTTTCCAGGATCACACTTGGGATTTTCATTTCCAAAATCTCCTTGGAAATTATCTAGTTGTTAAAGGATGGGGGGCATTTTTACTGTTTTGTCAGTAGAAGCAAAACATTGAAGAAGAGGACAAGGGACCAAGCAATTTTACAGTGAGTTACTGAATTTTAGTCTTACTAAGAAGTCTATTTTGAGGCACAGGAAGAACCTGGCTTTTCATCTGCTGTTTCGCACAGGTGGCTCCACCAGACAATATTTCATTTTCTGTAGCTGAAGGCCGAGCTTTGTTCTCTGTCTCCTTTCCCAGCTCCTTCTTGGAGCCTTGTCTTCACTCCCTCTCTGTCTCCTCCACCCCCTGTCTTCGCTGTTCCCTTCTCCTTGACTTTCTTCTGTGGCTTTCCATAGTGTGGAGTTTATTTCTCTATCATCATTGTTTCCCTCTTTCTTGTCTGTGTCTCTGTGTTTCTAGTTTGCTAACTATCTCTCTCCTATTTTTTTTTCACTAACAAGTGCCCAGCAGCCCAGTTCCTTGAGAAACATGCTTTTGTTTCTGGAGCCCTTTATCTGTTTCAGATGTTCTCCTGAAGCCGCCCCTTGTTTCTCCAGAGAAGCAGGCGTAGCATGTGTAGCTCTTTTTTTTTTTTAAGATAATTTTTTAAAAGAACCATCTCATTGGTTCTTTTTAAAAAAAAAACATATTTACTTATTTGGCTGTGTGGGGTCCTAGTTGCAGCACGTGGGATCTTCGTTGCTAGGTGTGGGCACATGGGCTCAGTAGATGTGGGGCACGGGCCTAGTTGTTCCATGGTTGTGGGGTCCCAGTTCCCCAATCAGGGATTGAACCTGCGTCCCCTGCATTGCAAGGCGGGCTCTCCATCACTGGACCACCAGGAAGGTCCCCATGGCTCACTTTTTGTTTCTTTAATAGCATGGGTCATTGAAAAGAAGAGAAGAAATTTGGGGAGCACAGCAGCTCCCCCTTTCCTTGCCCTCCAGCTACAAGCAATCTCAGCAGAACTTAGATCACCCCAGAGTTTCAGACCTTTTAAACTAGTTAGATTTACTGTTTCAGGAAGTTTGTCTCCTGCCTCGGGTGGCTGAACGCCATCAATCAACCCTTTCTCCAAACTTTACTTTTTTTCTTGTGGAGGGCCTGGGGGAATCCACCCTGAAACATTTGTCCAGGCAGTTTGCTCTTCCTAAGTAAAAACACACTCTACCGTCTGTAGTCAAGTGACATGTATTCTCTCATCACTGATTCAGTGGGTGTTTCCTGCACACTCCTGTGTGTCTGGCACGCTGGGAGGCTCTGGGGAGTACATTGGGCTCTGCAGGAGCTGTCCAGCCTGCCTGCTGGCCAGGGAGATGGGAGTTCAGGCAAGGATTTGGTCTTTATAGCATTAGTTTTATTGTGAGCCCACCAGTCCCATTGTTCTAACTTTCCTGCCAATATTTGAGATGAAAGAGGCAGCACGTTTTTTCTGGGGATTTCGTTTCATTCCCCCCTCCAAGATGAACAAGTACCAACCTTTCCTTCCCCTCAACCACACCTCTTCTTCTTCCTCACTCTTCTCTTCCCCATGCCCTTACTAACTCGAACAGCGAAAGACTGGCCAGACTCCAGCACATTCATGGAGGTTTTTCCAGTTTTCTTTTCAAGGAAGGGTGAAGTGGTGAAGGGAAGGGGATAGAAGTTAGAATGACTGAGCTTCCTGCCTGTGTCAGATTCTGTGCCTGATGGTTTTCTAAATTCATTTCTTTTAACCCTTATTCTCAGTTTACCTATAAGGTAGATAGTGTCATTCCCACATTAATGAAGAAGAAATGGAAATTCAGAAACGGTCATATAGGTTGTCCAAGAGCAGATATTTAGTACATCACAGAACTGTTCCTGGAACCCAGATCTGTTTGAATCCAAAAGTCAGATTCTTGCCACTACAGCCTGTGTGTGTGTGTGTGTGTGTGTGTGTGTGTACATGTATGTATGTGTGTCCACGTGCGTGCACATGTGTGTGGTGGAGTGGACTGGGAGAGGATAAATTGAATGGTAAGAATCATCCCAGTATCTTTTTCTCCCACCTTGAGTCTTGAACCCAAGGAGTATCCTGCAGCTCTTCTCATCAGGGTACAGCCACGTGTCACGGACGATTGGGACGTTAAGAAATGAGGTATCTGGCTGCCTCCCCAGAGGGACTTCTATTCACTTTCACGTGGAGCTTAATGGGCTCCAGAGCCAGGCTGCCTGCTCTTCCATTTGCCAGCTGTTACCTTGGGCAAGTGACTTACACTGCCTGTGCTTTAGTTTCCTTTTCTGTAAAGGGGGTAATAATAAAAATACTGTCCTTATTTCTAGAGGTGTCAAATTCATAGAGACAGAAGGTAGAATGATTTTTGCCAGGGAGTGGAGGCAGGAAGGGAATGGGGAGTTGCTGTTTACTGGATATAGAGTTTCAGTTTGGGAAGATGAAAAAATGCTGGATGGAGATGGGTGGTGAGGATAGTTGCACAACAATGTGAATGTATACTAAATCTCACTGAACTGAAAATGAAAATGGTTACAATGATTAGGTTTTATGTTACTTATATTTTACCACAGGAAAAAAAAAAAAGGTACCTTCCTCAAAGGATTTTGGGGAAAATTGAATGAGCTGGTGCTTGTTTAGCACTTAGCAGAGTCATATAGTAAATGCTCCATACACGGGAGCTCTTCCATGCCCCAGCCCTGGCCTTTTCCGGGGAGGTCTGCAGAGCCAAGGGCAGAACCTTGCAAGCACACGCCTGTGACCTGGCTCAGGATTGCGGTGAGAAGGGGATCTCACACCCGGTCTGAAGCAGTTTGTGGTTCGGCTGCATCAGGACAGGGGCTGGTTGGTGACTTCTGTTAACGGAAGAGCCGTCGCTGCCCAGGTCAAGCACCAGGATTATAAATGGAACACCGCTTACTAAATTGCCCCATTTCACACAGACTCACGCCAGGAGCTGCGGGCTCTGACGCGAAGCTAAATTTGATGGTTAAGTTAGAACAAAAGAATTGCGAACCCAGGGACGAAAACATTCAATTAAATGGCATCAACACAGTATGTCTGAGAAGAGAATGGTATTTTAATGTTTTCACTGGGCTTGCCCACAAATATTTATGGAGTGTTCATTGTGACGGGAGAATGCGGAGTGCTCAGAGCAGAGAACAGCAGAGTGGCACGTCGTGGAACAGAGGAGGGAAAGCAGACACGCACCCTGGATGCCCCTGTGTCCTGCTGGATCTGGGGACAGGCCTCCCTTCAGACTCCTCACCTGTAATTCTCCCCAGTTCACTTCAGAACAGTAACATTTATTGTGTGGTGTACAGAGGCCTCTGGGAATGCAAGAAGGAGCAGACAACCCAGGCCGGGGCAGGGAGCAGTCAGGAGACAAGGGCCCCTTCCTAGTCCAGGGCATCCACCTTGTGCCCCGAGTTCTGAGCCCTGCACAGACAGCTCTCTGGGAAGAGCCTTCAGCTCAGGGCCCTGAGATTTGCCATCTATTCTAGTGCTTCCCAAGCTCTCTGTGGTGAAAGGCCAGGTTTATGTTTTGATTTTAATTTCCAAGCCATTGTGAATATTCAATACTTTTATAAAATACAGTAAAGGTTAATTAGTAAATGTATTTAATAAGTAAATAATAAATTAGACAAGTGAAATAAGAAGCAAAGAGTACATAATACAAGGCCACTTGTAAAATTTGGATGTCCAGCAGACGTGAATGTACCTAGTTAAATTGCTGTGAAGGGACTTCTCTGGTGGTTCAGTGGCTAAGACTCTGTCTGCACTTCTAATGCAGGGGGCCCAGGTTCAATCCCTGGTTGGGGAACTAGATCCCACAAGCCACAGCTAAGGATGAGCATGCCGCAACTAAAAGACCTGGCACAGACAGATAAATAAATTTAAAGAGAGTGGTTAACTCTGTTGGGAGTGGTTCTCAGAATCCACTCAAAGGCACTGAGAAGTTACTGGTGAATAACTAGACTTTGCATGGATGATAGGAGGAGGCAGGATATTTTGGCTAATATTAACACACAAAAAGGCACAAAGGTCTTCTTGCCTGTCAAGATGGCTATTATTTTTTTAAAAAGCAACAGAAAATAACAAGTGTTGATGAGGATATAGAGAAATCAGAACGCTTTTTGGAATTGCACTGTCAGTGGGAGTGTAAAATGGTGCAGCCGCTACAGAAAATGGTATGATGATTCCTCAAAAATTAAACAGTGAATTACAGTTTGACCCAGCAATTCCACTTGTAGGTGTATACCCAAAGGAGCTAAATCAGGAACTCAAACAGATATTTGTACACCCATTTTTAAAAACAAAAGTAAATATTAGACCCTTTGTACTAAGACTATAAACAGCTACAGTTTAAGAACATAAGGAAAATAACCATGTGAGGAGCTTAATTTCCCGGTTTGTAAGTTCCTTCCAGGTGGGGGATCATTGGGATAGTGAGAGCTATAAAAGGAAAAGGAGACAGGAATGGTACTCCGTACACCCATGTTTATTTATAGAAGCATTTTCAAGAACCAACAAGATGGAAGCAAACAGCGTGTCCATTAATGGACAAACTGTGGTGTATACATACATACAGTGGAATATTATTCATCCTTAAAAAGACATTCAGACACATGCTATGACATGGATGAACACTGAAGACGTGCTGAACTAAACCAGTCACAGCAGGACAGATGTATGATTCCACTCTATATGAGGTGCCAGGGGATCTCCCCCACACAGGGGTTGAACCCAGGCCTCCCACATTGCAGGCAGATCCTTCACTGTCTGAGTCACCAGGGAAGCCCATATATGAGGTGCCTAGAGTAGTCAAAACTGTAGACAAATAGTAGATTGGTAGTTATCAGGGCCTGGGGTGGAAGGGAGTGGGGAGTTCCTGTTTAATGGGGATGGAGTTTCAGCTGGGGAGGATGAAAACGTCCTGGAGGTGAGTGGCGGTGATGGTTGTGTAATGATGTGAGTGGTCTTAATGCCACTGAACTGTGCACACTTAAAAATGGTCAAAATGGTAAATCTTATGTTATATATATTTTACCACAATGCTTTGAAAAATGCATGAAGTTACAAATGACACAGCATGTTCAGAGCACGGCGTTTTCTACTCTTCACTGTGGCTGGACCCTGAGCTGTCAGGAGGGAAGAAAGGAGAGGTGGGAGGTGAGATTCCTCTAGCCTGCCTCCCTCTCCAGCTGCTCGCTCCTTTTCCTCCCTACCTGAGCTGCCAGGTTCTAGGAGAGTCATACCTCATTGTAGCCACTTCACCTCCACCCACATCTGGACTCACGCAGGAATGGATGTGGTCCCTCCACCTTCCCCAAAGGTGGAAGGCTCATAGTGGCCTCCTTGGTGCTAAATCCCATGGACTCTTCAGTCTTCTTGACACTACCGATCACACGCTTCTCGTTGAAACTCCCCTCTCCAGAGATCTCTTTGCTGTCACTCTTTGGGTTTTCCTCCTACTTACTCTTAGTTTCGTCTCAGTGTCCTCTGAAGGTTTCTCTTTCTCCATTTGTCTTTTCATGAAGGCTCACACATTGTGAGCCTTTGAAGGCACAGACTATACCATATTCCTTTCCCAGGACACAGCATGATGTTTTACCTATCCCTCTCAGGGTTCCGTCTTGGGTTCTCTCCTCTTGCTGTCTCTCATTCCCTCCTGCTATTGTTTACCTTTCCGTGACTCCCAAGTTGATGTCTTTCTTCCAGGTCTCTCATCTTAGCATAGAATCCGGGAATCCGTCTGACTCGAGTGTCTCTCCATCAGCTCACGCTGCATGTATCAATGGCACCCTCATCTATCCCTGTGCCCACACCAGTCTCTCCCCTCTCTCACCTCTGATATCTCTTCTGTTACTCTCCATTCAGTTCTCTCTCCTGGTCATGTGTAAAGTACATTTCCTTTCAATATTAATGATATTACTTTTTACAAGGCTACTACTTTGGGCCACAGTGTGCTCTTTGAAGGCACATCTTGGAGTCTCTAAGATAGCACCGTGCTTAGCTAGCCTGTTGCATAGTAGTAAGATGAATGAATAATAACAATGATAAAATCTAATGCTTATATGGTGCTTAGTGTGTGCCAAGCACTGTTCTAAGCACTACTCATATAATAACTCACTTAATTCTAACAGCTATAATATAGCTACCGTGATTCCATTTGCAGATGAAAAGCTGGGATACAGAGAGGTTAAGTGACTTGCCCAAGGTCCACAGCTTTAGAAGCTCACTACTGAATGAATAAATGAATGAAAACTTACATGGGAGAATAAATCAATGAGGCCAGAAGGATGGGTTAGGGCATAAAACGGTACTGTGTGCCATGTTTGTAGTTGTTAGACTGGGAGGTATTTCTTTAGAATCTTTATAAGGGGACACTAATTGTTTTGACAGTTGTACTTTAACCCAGGTGTAGTGATGCAGCAGAGAGAATAAGAATCTGATGTATGTGATCAAAAGACATAAGAGGATGAAACATTCTCAGTGGAGAGGGAAAGGCTTGGCTGGCCCAAGGTGTTATTTCAGTTGGAGATATGAGTCAGGGGTGGTTTGTCTTCAGTCTCTGCCTGCAGAGTGCTATTGGCATCCTGCCTCATCCAGCCCTTGCTACACAAACATCGTGACCAGCATCCCCCAGGGAGCTGCTTCCCGGGGTTTATATAGCACATTGTCCTGGACATCTTTCGGGGGCTGCTGGCCACCTGCCATTGTCCTTTAATTTAGAAAAAACTATTCTTTTTCTTTTTTTAAAAAACTATTCTTGATATCCACATCTTTTCTATCACAGTAGAGCCTGGTTACTACAATCGGTTGAATGTTTCCTAATCTAGAAAAATGATGCTGCCTCGACCCGATGCCTGTCTTCCTCAGTTCCTCATTTTCCTGAGCTTCCTCTCTGTTTCCATCAGGCTCTATGTTCCAGTTCTGTGGTTCTGACCCACCACTCAGGAAGAAAAGCAACGAACATGTCATTCTTCCTCCTTCACTGCCCTCTATATCCAAATAAACATGAAGACACCTCCATTTTTCCTGCTATTCATATTTTCTTCCTTTCTCCCATCTAAAAATAAACCCATGAATAGGCTGCCCACTCTGATTCACAGGCTTTCAGAACCATCAGGAATTGTCAAGACTTGCTGGTTCAACCTCTTCATTTTAAATATGAGCAGAAGGAAGTCTAGAGAATGCTGAGGCCCCTGTACACGGGGTTACAGGAAGACCTCTGTCAGGTTCTGGGGGACGTTGAAAATGACATTGTTCTCTCCTTGCCTAAATTTCTCCCTGCAGCTGTTACTTATACAAAACAAAACAATACCATAAATCGATTGTAATACTTTCCTGTGATTTCTCCTTTTATTTTTCTATTTAGAGAAATAATATTTAAAATCTATTTTGTTTTGTTTCTTCTCTGTGGGTTCCTTTCTCCAAAGTATGCTTTGACACGGAAAAATGAAAAAATGTATACGTTTTTGTCTTCCCTGCTAATGGTTGTGTGTCAATGAAGGGGTTGCCCAAAGGACATCTAAACAAAGATGAAACTTTAGGGTCTGCTATTCTTGCAAACTCTATTCCCTATGCTGTGGTGATAAAAATCACTTTGTGGCAATCATTGAAACATGATGTTATATGTAAATATCTGTTTATACATCCATTTTATCCAACACATTGTGAGCCTTTGAAGGCACAGACTATACCATACTCCTTTCCCAGGACACAGCATGATGTCTTACCCATAATACATGCTCAATCAATGACTACAGGATTAATAAGAGTGCATTTATCAGCCTGACCACTCCTTCAGGATTTATACTCCCCTCATAGAGAAGACTACTTGCAGGAAATGGCCTTTGAGCTGAGCTATAAAGGGAAGAAAAACAGCACATGATAGCAAGAGGAAGAAGGTTGTTTTTATGCACATGGAACAAGCCAGACAAAGACTTGGTGCGCGAGACTAAAATTACTAGGTTGCCCATCAGGAAATTAAACAGTCTATCCATTCATTAGAGAAAGAACAAATGACAGGCCTTGTGCATTACCAGACTGTTAATAAGCAAGAGTCAGACTTGCTCTTATGAAAAAGCAGACTCTGAATGTCATGTTACCCAAACCTCTCAAGCCACCCGTTCTTAAACTCTTACTATTCAAAACTAGGATGGTTTTACAGAGTACTGGTGCTGACCAAAGGGTTTACAATCCCTCTTTTATAACTGTCTCTGTCTTATTTTTTAGGTTACTGAGATGGCTTATATTTGTTCAGATTATCTCATGCAGAGGTCAGCAAGGCCATGTCACCCCTTACCCCAAAGTGGAGACATTGTTGTGTGTGTTAAAAACACATAGAAAACTCATAGAAAACTCACTGACTTTTTCCAGCTGGAGGCCCTGCCTTTTAGACTTCAGTCCACTCCACTGGCCATGCTGAACTTGGTCCAGTTCAGTTCAGTTGCTCAGTCATGTTTGACTCCCTGAGACACCATGGACTGCAGCACGCCAGACTTCCCTGTCCATCACCAACTCCTGGAGCTTACTCAAACTCCATCAAGGTCAAATATTATCTTCCTAAGGGAAAATATGTCTAAGATGCGGGTGGAGTGATAAAAGGGTCTAACAAATTTTGAGTGTCTATTGGGTACCCCAATCTTTGCTTGATGCTTCTACATCTCATTTGCTCCTCAAAACAGTCTTGGGAGAGAAGTGTGGATCCCCTTCTTATGGATAATTAAGCTAAGGTTGAAAGAAATGAATGGAGTAGGAAATGGCAAGCTACTCAAGTATTCTTGCCTGGGAAATTCCGTGGATGGGCTACAGTCCATGGAGTTGCAAAGAGTCAGACACGACTGAGCAACTTACACGTCAAAGAAATGAAATAATCTTGCTTGAGGTCACATATGTAAATGACGGAGTTAGAATCAAGTATAGGTCAAACACAGGTAAACCTGTGATCCTTGCATACATGCAACAGCTGTTACAAAAATACCTGAGGCCAACAAATAAACCACATTTTAAATGTTTAAATAGACATTTTCCCAAAGATATGCAAATGGCCATTTAGCTCATGAAATATGCTCAACATTACTAGTTATTTGGAAAATATAAGTCAAAACCACAGTGAGATCCCATTTCACACCCACTAGAATGGCTAAAAGAAAAGATGCTTGCTCTTTGGAGGAAAAACTATGACAAACCTAGACAGCATATTATAAAGCAGAGACGTTACTTTGCCGACAGAGATCCATCTAGTCAAAACTATGGTTTTTTCAGTAGTCTTGTATGAATGTGACAGTTGGACCATAAAGAAGGCTGAGTGCGAAAGAATTGATGCTTTTGAACTGTGTGTTGGAGAAGACTCTTGAGAGTCCCTTTGACTGCAAGGAGACCAAAGCAGTCAATACTAAAGGAAATCAGTCCTGAATATTCATTGGAAGGACTGATGGTGAAACTGAAGCTCCAATACTTTGGCCACCTGATGCAAAGAACTGGCTCATTAGAAAAGACCCTGATACTGCGGAAAATTGAAGGCAGGAAAAGAAGGGGGCGGCAGAGGATGAGATGGTTGGATGGCATCACGGACTCAATGGACATGAGTCTGAGCAAGCTTGGGGAGTTGGTGATGGACAGAGAAGCCTGGCATGCTAGGGATCCATGGGATCACAAAGAGTTGGACATGACTGGGCAACTGAACTGAACTGATAAATGTATAAATAAAGGTATTATGCTACATAATGGAATGTTATTCAGCCATAAAAGAAATGACGTACTACTATATGTTGCATCATAAAGGAACCTCAAAAACATTATGCTAAGTGAAAGAAACCAGTCACAAAAGGCCACATATTGTACAATTCCATTCATATGAAGTGTCCAAAACGGGCGGATCCACAGAGACAGAGAATAGATGAATGGCTGCCAGGGGTTAGTGGGCAGAAGAGATGGAGAGTGACTGCTGAGGAGTATGGAATTTTTTTTCCCAGTGATGAAAAGCTGCTAGAATTAGATAGTGGTGATGGGTGTCCAACTTTGTGAATACACTAAACCCCCTGATTTGTACACTTTAAAATTCAGAGTGAATTTCATGGTAAGCAAGTTACATGTCAATAAAGTTGTTGTAAAGATATTTATCTGAGGCCAGATTGGCTTAAGCAAGTGTCAGGTAGCATACTTGGAAAAACCCTAACTCATTGGGCACATGCTGCCAAGATTTAGGATTTAACACTAAAATGACCAATAGGACACTTGCTGGGAGTGTCCATATGTGACAGGCTTGCAAGTGGAATTCTTGATAAATAGCCAAAAAAGAAAGAATGGTCACAGATGTAGAAAACAACATTCTGGTTGCCAGGGAGTAGGGAGGGGAGGATAAACTGGGAGAGTGGGATTGATCTGTACCCACTACTAGATATAAAACAGGTAACTAATAAAGACCTACTGGATAGCACAGGGAACTCTACTCAATGCTTCTTAACGGGCTATATGGGAAAAGACTCTAAAAAAAGAAAAAAAGAGTGGATATATGTGTATGTATAGCTGATTCACTTTGCTATACACCTGAAACTAACACAACTTTGTAAGTCAACTATACGCCAGTAAAAATTTTTTTTAAAATAATAAACAATAACTGTAACAAAAAGATGTCTCCTTTGTCTCTGGTATGAGATACATCACTCAATACAAATAATCTTAATATCTCTCACAGAGATTAAGGTGCAAGGAGTGTGGTGTCAGTAGGAGACAACAGCCTATTATTTATAATATCAACCCGATAGTATAATAAAAGTAAACCTAGCGAGAGGATCCACTGTTGCCGCTTTCATTTGAACAAATATTCGTTAAGAAATATTTATCAAGTGACTTCCCTGACAGCCCAGTGGTTAAGACTTTGTTTTCCAATGAAGGGGCATGGGTTCAATCCCTGGTCCAAGAGCTTAAGTACCACACACCTAGACGCCAAAAAAAAAAAAAAATATATATATATATAAAGCTGAAGCAATATTGTAACAAATTCAATAAAGACTTTAAAAAAAATGGTCCACATCAAAAAAAATTTATTGAACATCTAGAATGTAGAGTGTACAACCTCCCAGGTGGCGCTAGTGGTAAAGAACCCGCCTGCCAATGCAGAAGACATAAAAGACGCGGGTTTGATCCCTGGGTTGGGAAGATACCCTGGAGGAGGAAATGACAACCCACTCCAGTATTCTTGCTGGGAGAATCCCACGGACAGAGGAACGTTGTGGGTCCCAGTCTATGGGATCACATAGAGCTGGACACAAATGAAGCAGCTTAGCACACAGCAAGAGTGTACTAGGTATTTTGTTAATGGTGTTAGCATTTTTTACCTTTCTTCCCTCACAGACAAGTCTCCCTGTTTTACAAATGAGAAAACTGAGGTTCGTAGAGGTTAAAAGATCTGCCCAGAGTCACAGAGCTAATGAGTGCTAGAGACGGAATATACCAAGATTTGTCTGACTCCAAAGCTAACGGCTGGATTGAAGAGTCAAGATCAAGCAGTGGCTGCCTAAGCTTGGACATCACAAGGATGGGAATGATACATGCAGTGGTGGAGTGAGCTCTGTCCAGCCCAGATCCAGGATTCAGATGCCTGAGTTTGAATCTTGCCTCTGCCAGCCTGGGGGGGTGTCATGCAGATTGAATAAGCTATGCAGGCAAAAATGCTTCCAACAGCACACAGCACAGAGTGAACTCTCAATGTGCAGAGCGTATATTATTATTATTGCCTCTTCTGCACACGTGCAGGTGGTCATGGCTCTGAGGTTAGGGACCATCACCAAAAGGGCAGAGAGTCTTCTCCAAGATTTACAGTGGATGTGGTGATTATCTCTGGGGAGTGGGTTGGGTAAAGAAAGAGGAAGGATGTTTTCACTCTCTGTTATTTTTATGTTTGAATTCTTTACAATCATGCATTACTTTTTTTAAAATAAAACACAGCAGATAAAAGTGCTTCCACCAAGAAAAGAGCACTTGTACTTGGGGAAAAAACACAGATCAAAACCTGGGACATCTGTGTTTATTGAATTCTCCAGAAACCCAAAGTTGGTCTTCTATATGCAACCCACAAACCGGAGTCTTTGCAGTGAGGAGCAGGCATAGCGCCAGTTTTACAGACTCACTCACCTTGCTCCTTCAGCCTGTTTTTCATTAGGGGCAAAGTTGCTGGTAATTTGATCTTGTTAGATGACCTGGCAAGCTTTTTTAGACCTCAGCTCTGCCGAGGGCACTGCTCAGATTCCTGCCTGCTGGGTATCCTTAGATCGGTGATACTTAAAAAGGAGTCTACAAGCAGGTCCCTCCTCTAGGAGATTCAAGGGTGATGGGGAGACTTGTGGATATAGGAGTCTGAGAATTTTGATAATGGGTGGAACCTGGGGCTGAGGAAAGAAAGGAAGAAGTGAGCAGCCAGCTTTCTTGCAGATAGGAAAAGACAAGGTGTATCCACCATCTCACCCTGGGCCGAGGTGCGGGGGGGATCTGCCTGTCCCAGTTTTCCCCATCAACTCTTACAAGGTTCTTTTCCTTAGCTGAGGTTTGGCTTTCTCATCTCTGAAATGGGTTTCATATTTCTTCTGTTCCAAGGATTTGGGGAGATCTAATTAGCTTTGACCTGAAATGTATCATATAGGCTTCTGGGAAACAAAGTGTGAAGTTTGATAGAGAGATACAGACAAGGTACAGTAGGGTGACCCATCTCTGTGTGCGGAAGAACCCAGGAGCATGTGAAGGTACTTAATTCATTTAGACTTAACAACCCATCAGAGAAGAGTCCAAAGTCAGCAAAAATTCAGTGTTTTACACGTAACTTTATATAAGGACAAGGGTCTGCTTGGGCGGACAACAGAGACACAGGAAGGAAGCTGCCTCAATGTTGTCAGCAGAACCAGTGTCTTTGGATACCCTGGTGGTCCAGCGGCTTAACACTTTGCGCTTCCAATACAGGGGGCCAGGATTTGATCCCTGGTCAGGAAACTAGATCCCACATGCCACAACTAAGACTTGGCACAGCCAAATAAATATATATATATATATATATATATATATATATATATATACATATTTTAAAAACCCACTCTTTATCTTGCAGATTTCTCTGCAGGGAAGAATAACCAGTAGATGTTCCTATCTAGGCTAAAGTCCTGAGAACAAACGCCTCCCAGTGCTTCCTGCCGATAAACCACAGCTGTGTCCCAGCTAAGCTGGCCTCTGGGTCACGCATCTCCCCATTTCTCCTCTCCCACTGCTGAGCCAGATGTTGGCAAGGGGCAGGAGGGAGGAAGTTCCCACCAGCCCTGAGCTGGCTCCAGGTCGCGTATCCCTCACACACGGCACAGATGCCTTCTGTCTTGCTCGCCTCTGCTTGAAAAAAGCTTCACCCAAGGCCAGCGCAGCCTCACACAGGGGAAGGGCAGAGTTCAGAACTCACATGGTTCAAGATATAAACTGATCCAAGAAATGAAGAGACAAAAACGGCTGGCACTTGCAGGGCCTTCTGTTCTCATCTCACAGCGCACAGACAGGGCGATGGGCTGAGGTGTCTTTCCCGCTGACGAACAAATCTGCTGGCTCACATACCACTGTGTCTTCTTCTCTTTCCTGTCTGTTGGGTGAGTGATGGGGAAAAGAAGGGATTTCCAGCTCCGGAGAGTGCCACAATTTCTTATGGAAAGGTTCTGAATGGCGGCACTGTATGTGTGTCGTGAAGAAGTTCTCATTTTACTAACGTGGTGTGTCCGTAAGTGTGGCATTGGAGAGGCCTGAAGGGACCCAGGATATGCTCTGCTTCCCACTTCCAAAAAAAGGGCCTTTTGGGGAGATGTTATAGAATTATTAAAGTTGTATAATAAAATGAACCTCATGATAAAGTCAGTTTCATATAATCTATAATTGATATTAATACTCGTGTGTGTTTGTGTGTGTGTGAGGGCACGCTCAGTTGTTTCCAACTCTTTGTGACCCCATGGACTGTAGCCCACCAGGCTCCTCTCTCCATGGAATTCTCCAGGCAAGAATACTGGAGTGGGTTGCCATTTCCTTCTTCAGGGGACCTTCCCAACCAAGGAATCAGACCTGTGTCTCCTGTACTGCAGGCAGATTCTTTACCACTGAGCCACCTGGGAACCCCAGTAATAGTTGTACATTTTCGTTTTGTTTTTATTTTTTATTGAAGTATTGTTGATTTACAGTGTTGTGCTAATTTCTGCTATACAGTAGCAACTCACTTATACACAAATATGCATTCTCTTTTAATATTGTTTTTCCATTTTATGGTTTATCCCGGGAGATTTGGGTATAAATCTCTGTGCTATACAGTAGGACCTTGTTGTTTATCTATTCTAAATGTAACAGTTTGCATCTACTAACCCCAAACTCCCAATTCCCCTTCTTCCTCCTCCCCTCCCCCTTGGCAACCACAAGACTGTTCTGCAACAGGTGTACCTTTTTCAAAGACAAATCAAGTTAGAAAGAAAATTCTATATTTGCACAACTCGACCAACAATGCCACTTTAATCGTACCATTTTTGTCCAGCTGTTTTCTGCCAGCCTGCTTGCACGAGGTCTGTTCGTATTGACACTTGCATAGTTCTGTATTACGATGCACAGACATTCCTTCAATTATGGACTGACCCGCCACTATTATATTCAAGTCGTTTGAGCTCCTCCCTTCTATTCCCAACCCTTAGGCATTTTATTTATGCTATTAATCTTGTTTTGATTATGTGATAATTCACTTCAGGAAGAAGGTATTGGTCCTCCTTAAAGAGACTGCAAATGATAAAATGGAAGGAGCCAGAAAATCTCATAATGGGAAAAGACCTCCACAATTACTTGATCTAACCCTCCTGTTACAATTGATGAAACTGAGAACTAAAAGGTTAGGTCATTTGCCCAAGGTTCCACAGAGCTAGTGGCCGAGACAGCCGATGTCACGTCTGCTCATTCCCCGTCCCCTGCATCATTGGATGCTGCTGCCTTTGGCTCATTCATGCCTGAGTGAGTTAGCAGTGGTTTGCCAGGGGGCATGCATGAGCTTGAGTGTGTTCCCTTAATCTTTCAATTTGCTGCCATCCAGAAAGGAGGATAGGAACATGAGACAGCAGAAAAAGAAGAAAAGTGTGCATTCTTGGCATGTTGGGAGATTCTGGAAACAGTTTAGACCTAGCATGTTTGGGAAACTGAAATCTCAGACCAAGTGATGGGGGCAGAGAATGACAGGGCAGGTGTTCCCCGCTATTTTCTCTGATCCTCTCCCCTTCTGCTCTGGCTTGCTCTCCAGTTCTCTGTTCTCAGGCAGGACCCTCAGCTCAAGATCTTGCAGAGTATGTTTGCAGTGTCTTCACCTTTGTGCTTTGCTTGAGCCTTTTCCTCTTCCTTCCTTCAGAGCCCAGCTCAGAAAGTCACGTTCTTCATAAGGGCTCCCCTGCAACATTCGATTGCACTTGATGTCTCTCCTCCCTTGGCCACCCAAGCACATGGCCTGGGCACCTAGGTTCTGGTACCTCGATTATTTCAGTGCACTTGTTCTGTCCTCACCAACGTCCTCTACTCTCTGTTCTGCCCACTGCCCCCATAAACATCACATGTTGTCAATCATAAACTTTATGAGGGCAGGGATGTGTCTTATTCATTTTTATATTATCGGTAGCATGTGGCAGAGACCCAGACCACTCAGGGCACTAAAGCTGAATAGAATATTGGCTATGTATTGTAACCATAGACCTGACTTTTATTAGTGAAAAGTTGCTTGGGTTTTAGAGGCCAAATTTCAGACACGTCCAGTTTAATCTAGAAGATGCCATCATCCACTGCCATAAATAGCCCCCTGGCAGCTTGAAGGAATTTTAGCACCCTCCAAAGGTGAACATTTCTCACCTCCTTGCTAGTTAACTCTGCTTGTGTGTATACTGTGAACACAGATAGTCTTAACCAGTTCTTTCAGGCTCAAGGTTGATCCAGCGGGTCTTGTCTCTGGCATGGGCTTAGTGGGGTCTGTGGTCTAATGGGAGTCTGGTCTGAGCACAAGTTTAATCAGAATGTTTGAGATCTGGGTCAAATACCCATGGTGATGATGCTACAGTTGTGTACTCTGTAATTTAGCAGGTACGTGCCTAACTACACACTGGCTGGGTGGTACCCTGGCGCCCTGCGGCACTCCCTAGTGTTACTAATTGGAAAGCCTTTGGAGCCAATGAAATGCACTCAACATGCTGGTTGCTCAGCAGAAGTGGCTCTAAGAGTCTGTGGCTCTCTCTGACTTACGGGGAATTGCATAATGTAATGGGTTAAGAATGAGGAGTGTTTGGACAGAACTAGGTTAAAGTCCTGGCTCTACCACTGCTAAAGGAGTGGTGTAAAACAAGGTATTTAATCTCATTAAGGTTCATTTAAAAATCAGTAAAGTGGAGTAGCCCACTTCACTGCATCGTTCTGAGGATCGTATGGAATTGTGCATCTCTTGATGGTGTCGGACACGTAGTGAGTGCTCGGCGCGTGCCAGCTCTTGGGAGTTGACCGTCCCATGTGCTTCATAATAGATACTTAGCCTCTCTGGGAAGCAATTCTTCATTGGTTCTGCCTTTTAGGCAGGAAGCAGTGCTCTCAAAAGACTAAGCTCAACCCACTCTACCCTCAGGGGAGCTCTGAGGTTTCCAAAAGAAGGATTTAGAATGTGTAGTGAATGGGAGCTGCTACCAGATAATGTTCTGTGGCAGCCTGGCTGGGAGGGGAGCTTGAGGGGGCACAGATACGTGTGTGTGTATGGCTGAGTCCCCTTGCTCTCCACCTGCAGCATTGTTAACCGGCTATACGCCAATATAAAATAAAAAGGTTTGTTTTCAAAAAATGTATAGAGGAAAATGTCCAAAGTCTTTTCAAGTACCTGAGACTGGAAGAAGGTCAGCGGATGTGTTGTGTCTACAGCAGGGACTCCATGGGTTAGAACACTGTAACCTCAATGGGTCCCAAAACACTGTGAGCCGGACACGAGCTGGGGCCTGGCTGGTGAATTCGCCATTGAGGTCTGTGGACAGAGCAAGCTGCGGGAGCCCAGACCAGGGCTACCTTTCTGACCTGGGCCTTCTTGGCACCCCTCCCAGCCAATCCATATAACACACATTTATGAATTCATTCATTCACCAAAGTTGTATTAAGCACCTGCTCTGTGCCAGGCTCTGAGCTCATGGGGTTTTCAGTCAAGTGGGGGAGACAGATGTCAATCACCTTGTCACAGGAATAGCACCAGAGTTCTGGCCCTCAAAGCTTAGTGTGCATTAGACTCCCACGAAGGGTTTGGTAGAACACAGATTCAAGGCCCACCCTTAGTTTCTGATTCGGTAGGTCTGGAGTGGGGCCCAATCATTTGCATTTTCTAATGAGTTTCCAGGCAATGCTGACACTGTCAGTCTAGAAGCTATGTTTGTTTTCTTTTTGTTGTTGTTTTTGCTTGTTTGTTTGTTTTGTTTTGTTTTGTTTTGGCTAGGTCTTAGTTTATTCACTAGGTCTTAGTTGTAGCACAAGCGATCTATCTTTGTTGTAGAATGTGGGATATTTTGTTGCAGCATGTGGAATCTAGTTCCCTGACCAGGGGTCAGACCCGTGCCCTCTGCATTGGGAGTGTAGAATCTTAGCCATTGGACCACAAGGGAAGTCCCTAGAAACTACCTTTAGAGAACCACTAGTATATAATGACGAAGTGTGATACTTTCTCTGGGGGAGAAATATTGGGAGTTCTGGGAGAGTTAAGTACAGGGTCTTCACTCAGACTGGAAGAGTCTTAGAAGTCCTCCCTGAGAAAAGGGCATTTAAACTGAAATCTGAAGGTGAACAGGAAGGAAAGAGTGGGGGGTCGATACGGGGGCCGTGGGGACGAATAGTGCATGGTGAGTTGGAGCAAGGAGCCCAGCGTGGCTGGGGCACCGTGGGTGGTGCAAGAGCTGCTGAGGCAAAGCAAAGGGGCAGGAGCCAAGAGAGGTCATAGGACCTGGTGGACGGGCAGAAAGGCTGTAGGTTACATGCTCAGTACAGTAGGTAGCCTTTGTTTAACGGAAAAATGATATGTTCTGATTCAGGGTTTTAAAATGTAACTTATTACCACTGTGTGAAGAGGAGGAAGTAAATCCGGGATATTGTTTGGAAGTAAAATTGATAGCATTTGGTGAAGGATTAGAGATGGTAGAGAGAGGAGGAAAGGAAAATGTTAAGGATGATCCGAGCTTAAGTGGGATGGAAGAGCAGTGGGACGGTTCTGATGATCTTCCTGAGAAAGGGATGCGAATTTTGTGTTCACACCAATGGACAGTTATTTAACTTGATCCCCCTCAGCCTTCCACCCCCCTTTTCCTCTCACAACTCTATCTTCAAGCCAGTCTACACCCATCCATCTCTTCTAGTTAAGCTATGTGCTGGGACAGTAGACTATTTGAAGATGAAGGCAAGGCTCTGGCAAGTTTGATCAAGTTTGGGTTCCCAGCTTGGCAAACCTAGTGGGAAGAAAGAAGAGCTTGCTCTATCCTCTCAAGCTTTAGCTTGAAACATTTATCAGAGATTGCTTGACACTGTCATCCTTATTTCACTATGACAACACTGAACCATGGAATAATGTGTCTTGCTGTCTGCCGGGGAAGGGAATGAAGCCACTTCCAGAGTGAGCGTTTGGGACATCCTGACTCCCAGGTATCTCACCAGGGCCTCTCGCTCAAGCAAGTAGAAGTAGGTCATGAGCTGCAATTAGGGACCGGAACAGGATGTTCCCAGCTGGAGGCCTGAATACCAATGAGTGAAACTGGAAGTTCCCATAGCAATGGTAATGCCACCTCTTTTTTGAGATCAGTAACCCAGCAATATGGGGGTGAGTCAACTGCTGCTTTGAAAACTTATTGTATTTCTTCATTTTCATGTCTCAGATTAGAAATGCCTGTGATACCATGGTTCCTGGGCATTTGATAGATTTTCAGATGATTTTCCACATGGTGATGTGGTCTTGGAGTTGAAGCCCTGGAAGCACCATCTCATAATGTGTCTTTCCCCGTTGCCCACCGCACTATTCACAGAGAGTGGTGGGCTTTAAGGCTGCCGTCCATGGGGTCTCAAAGAGTCGGACACAACTGAGTGGCAGCACACACATGCACGCACAAAGCCTCCTGCACAACTGTAGAAGGACCAGCACCTCTTCCAGTCCAACACGTCAGAACACAAGTTCCCAATGCTCCATTCCCAGCCCTCCTTGGCTTGAATGCTGCCAAGAGCAGGGAAGTCACCAGCTTCTGGGGGCTCAGTGCTTTCAACCAAGACCCCAGACTGAAAGGGCTAAACCAATCAAGATATTATCAGTGTACTTGTATGTCTAGCGCCTGCCTGGTGGGTAAGGTTTTTTTTTTCCTAGGTACTGCAGGGGATATGAGAGAAGAAGTGAGACCAGGAATGGGTAGCTGGGGGCTTCCCTGGTGATCCAGTGGTTAAGAATCCACTTTCCAAAGCAGGAGATGTGGGTTCAATCCCTGGTCTGGAAACTAAGATCTCACATGCCCCAGGGCATACAGAGTCAGCATGCTGCAGCTAGAGAAAACCCAAGACCTGCAACAATGACCCAGTGCAGCCAAAGAAAGAAAAAAGGAAAAGGAATGGGTAGCTGGTTGTTTCTAAAGTTATGCAGGGAAGGGAGGCTCACACTTTCACAGATTCAGCCCTTTGAATCCTCAGCATCCTTGGAGTTTGTTTAGTCACCATTTTCTGTCTATCCGGGATTCTGTGTGCTTGCCACTTTGATGAAAAGAGCTGAACCATGTAGCCCATGTGAAGAGTTGCGGGAGCAAGGTTGGGCCTATCGTGGAGAGAATAGTCTGCTATTAGGGCCCCATGAGGCTTTCCAGGTGGCACTAGTGATAAAGAACTAGCCTGCCAATGCAGGTGACATAAGAGACACAGGTTTGATCCCTGGGTCAGAAAGATCCCCTGGAGGAGGGCATGGCAACCCACTCCAGTATTCTTGCCTGGAGAATCCCAGGACAGAGGGGCCTGGTGGGCTACCGTAGCGTCGCTATGATATGAAGTCTGACTGAAACAACTTAGCACGCAGGGCCCCATGAGGCTGTCAGAATGTCTGAAAATCCCACCATGTTATAGTATTGTCTCCAAAAGTTTCTATTATAATGCAAGTCATTTTAAATGAAGTCTGTGGCAGATGAACATAAGTGGCTGAGCAAAGAGCAAGACCCAAAGCAAATGGGCCCCAGGTGCTCGAGCGCTGATTTGGAGTATGACACATTGTTCTAAAGAGAAGAAGAGAAATTTTGCGTGATGGTAGGTCAGCTGGTAATAATGATGGAACATGGCTCTCAAGAACATTCCTCTCCCCCACCCTCAGTACAAGATTCCATGGGGAGATTTCATTGCCATTTTTGCTGACACAATTCTAAAAGTGAGACATTTTCTCTCCCGATGCATCTTGAGCGAGCTCACTCAACGGTTCAAATCCCAGCTGTACCACTTAATAGCTTTGTGATCTTAAGTAAGATATTTAATTTCCCTAAGCCTTAGTTCACTCTGCTGTAAGAAAGAGAAAATAATACATACTATTTGTGAAGATTAAATGAAATTACATGTTCTGTGTGGCATGTGGTAGACATGCAATCAGTGGAAATTATCCTTTCTCCTTTCATTTCCTATAGCCACTCCCTCTAATGTGTCCATCAAGAACTCCTTCTACTCTGCTCCCAAGGGTCTTTATCTAGATTTTAAATCGTTCACTCTATTCCGGGAGCTGAATTGTGATCAAGCCTTATAATGCAAGTGAATTCTGACACATTAGCATTGAGCTTTGAAAGTCAAACGTGCATATTTCTCTCTTCTTTCTCTTTTTAATGATTTGCTTTTTAATTTTTTTTTAAAGGACAATAGTTAAGTTTATCTAAATTGAAAAGAAAAGAAACCAGTCTTTATAACTAGTCTACAGGGTGGTTCATTCTCAGAATTTCTCAATAGAGAAAGTCAGACATGTATATTTCTTACTGCTGCTGCTGCTAAGTCACTTCAGTCGTGTCCAACTCTGTGCGACCCCATAGATGGCAGCCCACCAGGCTTCCCCATCCCTGGGATTCTCCAGGCAAGAACACCAGAGTGGGTTGCCATTTCCTTCTCCAATACATGAAAGTGAAAAGTGAAAGTGAAGTCTCTCAGTCGTGTCCAACTCAGCAACCCTGTGGACTGTAGCCTACCAGGCTCCTCCGTCCATGGGATTTTCCAGGCAAGAGTACTGGAGTGGGTTGCCATTGCCTTCTCCAATATTTCTTACTAAAGACACCTTATTAACATGTACTTCAAGTTACAAAGCTGTGGTAATAGAAAGAGGGTCCTTTTCTTTCCTTCTGTCTTCCTTCTCTTTTCCTTCCTTCCTTTATCATCAAGGCCTCCAGCCTACAGGGTATCGAGTTTATCTCAGTTTTCCCTCCCAAACTAACCAAGGCTGACCACGATAGTTCTGGTCTCAGTCGGTGGGTGAGAACAGGGAACCCCTTGTCTTCCTGGATGCTCTGGGTCATGGCTCTTGCCTGCTGTGTGAGGGAGGGGACAAGCGGGAGGACCCCAGCTGTCTTGTTCTTCCATTTATTTCTTCATAGCACTTGTCATCCTCTGTAGTTGTCCTCCTCAGAAAGCAAGCTCCATGTGGGAGTTGTGCCTATTCCGTATACCTTTATGTGCTCGGGTATTTGCATAATGCCTGGTGCATAGGAGGAATTCTATAAATGAAGGGTAGATGAGTGCATGGATGTGTGTGATTATGGGCTAGTGGGGTGAGGTCACAAGGCAAGTCTTGAAAGAGCTATGCTCAGGAACCTCCAACTACACTCTGCCAGGCACAGCAAGGATTGAGTTATGCCTCTTCTGGGGCTTCCCAGGTGGTGCTCGTGGCAAAAAACCTGCCTACTAATGCAGGAGATGTAAGAGATAAGAGTTGGGTCCCTGGGTTGGGAAGATCCCCTGAAGAAGGGCATGGCAACCCACTCCAGTATTCTTGCCTGGAGAATCCCATGGACAGAGGGATTGGTGGGCTACAGTCCATGGGGTTGCAAAGAGTCAGACACGACTGAAGCGACTTAGCACACACCTCTTCTAAGGAGGGATGGTTTCTGTACCTTCTTCCCTGGACGGATGAGCCTCCCTGTTCTCTCTGCCAGGCTCCCAAGCAGCAAGGTCAAGGTAATTTTCAGCAGGAATTCAGTATGTATAAGATTGGCCAAAAAGTTTGTTTGGTTTTTGCCATAAGATGCCACAGACAAATCCAAATGAACTTTTAGGCCAACCCAATGTTTGATATTTCTTTCCGTCGCCAGGGTTTGCATTTGCAGTTTTGGAAATCTCATGCCCTCTTCATACCATCCAGATAGGCGATTTCTCCTTTAGCTTTTACATTCTGGACCCAGGCTCCCCGCTGCTGCGGTGGATGTTAGCTGTATGGTTATTTTCTGTCACCAGGATCCTCAGCTGTAGACACAAACATACAACCGCACCGCTCTCCCCTGCCCTGGAAGCTTGCTGGTTAAGTTAAACAGACAATAAAATGCAGACTTCAAACATGTCAGGGTAGAAGGCATTTAAAATTCTCAGCGGGGGCTGGAAAGAGAATGCTTTTAAAGTCTTTCCATTTCTTTCTCTTCCCTTGCCTTCAGCATCAGAGCTGCCGGAGAGTTGCCCTGCCCCTTCTCTATCTATGTGACCATTTAAGGATGACTGGCCCTTCTGTGAGCAGGCCAGGAGTTTGAGATGTTGACGCTGCCTGTGGACCCTTCTTCCAGGCTCCTCCCAGACTGCCCGACGGAGCAGAGGCACCTGAACTCGGGAGCAAACGTTGCCAAGCCTGCTTCCAGTTCTACCATGCGGAAAGGTGTCATTGAGTTGATGATTCAGGATTGCAAACCAGCAGAGCTCTGTCCTTTGGGAGAAATATAACCCGTATGACAGATTTCATGTGGGCTATTTCTGAACACCAGAAAGCAGCGCCCAGGACAGTGTAGGTCAGAAAGCAGGTGAGCCAGGCCCCGTGGGTCAGGAGCCACTTGGCAGGGGTTTCAGTCACATTGCTCTCACTGCCTGCCTCGGTCTTTGCAGCAGATGTACTGTGGGCAGCCCGAGTCCTCACCGTGTTCACGTCAGTGTTCCTTTTTCCTGGCAAGGACCTGACCCATGTCCCAGGCTCTCCTACGCATGACGTGAGAAGAAACTCCAGCGACTTCCACAGATAAGCTTCCTGGTGCTCTGCTGAGGCTGTCATTTCAAGGAAAAGTGATGCTTATGAGCTGATGAAAGGATCAGGGCTCAAATAGGGAATTCAATAAGTCAAGCATCACGATCTCACCAAAACCCAAGGCATTTCAGAAAGCATATCTTCCTTAGATGTATCTGAGAGCAGGAGCTATGAAGGAGAGGGATTTGGGTTTTTGTTTTTTTTAAAGCAAAAGAACCTTGCTGAAACGCCCCTTATCTTACATGTGCCATGAAAGACCCTTTATTCCAGCTAATCTCCAAATCGTCTGGGCTGCAAGGCTGGCATGAGGTATTATGCAAAAACATTTACATTTTCTCTTTCACTGCTCTGCTCATCTCCTTTTATGTTTTCTATAATACTCATATTGGTACAAAGGTCTTAAGGGGCAAAGAACATAAATATCTTTGTGACTCTAATATTTTCTATGCTGGGCTCAGCTGCTTGTCCACAGGGGATCACATGGATGGACATTGATGGTGAGGGAAGACAGAAATGGTTAACAGTAACTCACTCGGCATCGCCAGCATAAATTATTTCCTTCCTCTCTGCTGCCTGTATGTGCACTCAAGTACTCCTGCATGTGAGCACACGTGAGCACATGCAGATTAGGGCCAAACAAGCCATGTTGCTAATTATTTCAAAAGACTGAGAAACCTCTACAGTGATCTCCCACCTTTTTGGCACCAGGGACCAATTTCGTGGAAGACAGTTTTTCCACGAATCGGGGTAGGGGGAGGGGATGGTTTCATGATGATTCAAGTGCATTGCATTTATTGTGCACTCTATTTCTATTATTACTACATCAGCTCCGCCTCAGGTCACCAGGCTTCAGATCCTGAAAGTTGGGACCCCTGCTCTAAAAGATGTCTTTGCTGGGGGTTCCCACTGTGTTAATGGAAACTCAGGCTGAATTGAAAAGGAGAAAATGTATCACCCTTTTGGGAAAATGAAGGAACAGGTATTTTCTTTTATAAGTCCTGTCTTTTCAAGAAAAGCAGATGAGGACAGATGTTTTGCAACAGGAGATGGAGGGAGGTGTATCAGGAATTCCCTTGTGGATGATTTTCTATGTACACCTCACTTACTCCTGTTGGCCTGAGTTGTTGGTTAAGTGAACTATGCTATCTCTCAGGGCACCGGCATGGGATTTTTTAAAAAAAGGTTCAAGTCAACTAGTCTAAAAGAAAAGGATGTTTTGGGGTCCATCTGCCATGAGGAGAATGGCAGCACTCAAGAAAAGAATCGCTTCTGTTCAAATCTGGGATGTAATTGGAGCCCTGGCTACATGCTGATCAGCTGTGTTGCATCTTCAAAGAACAGTGATATTACAGTCATTCATATGTTCAAAAATATTTTTAAATAATTCCTACGTCCACTAAGTGCCTCAAAGACATAAAGGTAATAATAGCAAGCATTTTTAGAATGTTTAATGTGTATTGAATTTCCTAAGCATTTTCCATGTAATAATTTCTTTTATCTAATTTAATCCTTTCAACAGTTCCATGAGAGAATTTCCATTATTTTCATCCCTGTTTTACAGATTATGGATCAGGAGTTTTTCTGTGCAGTAAGGATGGAACACTCATAGAGAAATTGATAAAATGCCAGGGGAAAGGACACAAAGGGATATATTATGGTAGTTTGTAGTAAGTCATATTTGTTGTTGTTCAGTCACTCAGTCATGTCTGACTCTCTCTGACCCCGTCAAGTGCAGCACACCAGGCTTCCCTGTCCTTCACTATCTCCCAGAGCTTGCTCAAACTCATATCCATTGAGTCGGTGATTCTATCTAACTATCTCATCCTCTGCCGCCCTCTTCACCTTGTCTTCAGTCTTTCCCAGCATCAGGGTCTTCTGCAGTGTGTCAGCTCTTTGCATCAGGTGGCCAAAGTAATGGAACTTCAGCTTCAGCATCAGTCCTTCCAATGAATATTCTGTGTTGATTTCCTTTAGGATTGACTGGTTTGATCTCCTTGCAGTCCAAGGGACTGTCTAAAGTCTTCTCCAGCACCACAATTAAAAAACATCAATATAATAGAATTATATTGTATTATATATATAATACATATACTACATTATATCTGTATTATAATGCATATGTATTATATATGTGTATATATATTAATAGGAAAGAAAGATCACTTCCAACTGGGAAAATCAAGGAAGGCTTCATGGAGGAGGTAGCATCTGAGCTTGGTCTTAAAGGGTAGAGAAGGTTTCTATATGTTTGACTCTTTGCTTTGTCACAAGAAGAAAGGGAGAAAGAAACGACTATTCCTGGGGTGAGTGTGGGGTTGCAGGAATGTTCCAGACAGAGGACAGTAGGCAGAAACAGAAGTTGTAGAACACTGGGGGTGACAAGATGTTCATTTGTCTGGGGAACAGTGGGACAGAGGCTAGAAAATTAGAGGAGGGCCAAGTCAAGGCACATCTGGAGTCTGGACTCAACCATGTTGACCTTGGGAGCCACTGAAGGTGAAGATCAGAGTTAGCTGCTGATGTTTAGTCTGGTGGCAGTGGGTACAGTGGGATTGAAGGTTAAAGGCCTGGAGGGGATCACAGTGAGAGGCATTAACGGTCCAGGTAGGGAAATTCTCTGGTGGTCCAGAGGTTTGGACTCCTCGATTTCACTGCCAAAGATGCCGGTTCAGTCCCTGGTTGGGGACTAAGGTTCCACAAACTGTGCGAAACAGCCAAAAAAAAAAAAAAGAGAGAGAGAGAAAAGTCCAGGTGAGAGGCAAAGAGAACTGAGTCTAGAGATAGAATTGGGACTGGGAATCAGGACAGGTATAAGACATGGCGAATGATTGGAGTTGGGGAGAAGGGAGTGAATGGGAAGAGTCAAAGATGATTTCAAGGGCTTAATAACTTGGTAAATTGAGTGATTTGATTGATGGAGACAAGTCAGCCAGGAGGAGGGTGAAGGGTGGGGGTGGGGGTGGGGAGAGGATGAGGTGGTGTATTAGGAGAGTAGCTTTAATTGACCATAGGCTGTCCAATGCAGGGCTTCCCCATTGGCTCAGATGGTAAAGAATCTGCCTACAATGCAGGAGACACAGTCTCGATCTCTGGATTGAGAAGATCCCCTGGAGAAGGGGATGGAAACCCACTCCAGTATTCTTGCCTGGAGAATCCCCAGGAACAGAGGAGCCTGGTGGGCTACAGTCCATGGGGGTCATAAGAGTTAGACAAAACTGAGTGACTAACACTTTCACAATTTCATTTTTATCCAGGGGAAGGTGTCCACCATATGGAATCAGGAGATGGGCCTTGGGAGGGAGGATGGGATTGGATGACAGCTCCCACATTCCTTCTCCATTCTGGGGTTCTGAGCCACCTGAGAGGAGACCTGGAAGAGCTTGGGGAGCTCCAGTGGCCCTAGGATGGGGGGAAGCGCTGCCCAGGTCAGGCCTCGGCTCAAACCTCAGCTTCCTCATTGCTAGCTCTGGGGTTCTGGGAAAGATACTTTGACTTTCTCAGCTTCAGTTTCCACATCTAGAAAATAATGTTTAAATGAGACAGCATATAAAGTGCTAAGTACAGTGCCTGGTATTTAGTGAGGGCTCTAAATACTCTGAATATTTTATTCTGTATCGTCAGGAAGTGTTTCCAGAGCTTATTTATGTTTTCTATTCTCTCAAAAGGAAGTCTGAGTAGACTAAAGGAGTTCCATCTCCAGCCCTGATGGATTCCTTCAGGAATAGGAGGGCCAGATGAAAGTGAGGTTTCGTTTTACTAATGGTAGGTAGCAGTAGAATTTTAAGGGAAATGAGATCCATTCCATTTTCATTAGGATTGGCATGCAGAAGAGAATTACTTCTTAACTATGAGATCTAGTTTGATGTCATGGTCACAGTCAGAAGCTAGTCCTCGCCAGATCCTGGGTGGCTCACAATTTGGGCTGCAGAGTGAGATGAAGTCCTGGGATTGGGCCCTCAGCTGACTTTCACTTACTACTCCCCTAACTCCCTAGTTCTCAGTCTGGGGCAGTTTTCTCTTTAAGTTTTTGTTTTTTTTTTTAAGGCCTTGCTGTATGGAATGCAAGATCTTAGTTTCCTAGCCAGGGATAGAACCTGTGCCCCCCTGCAGTCTCAGCACGGAGTCCTAATCACTGGGCCACCGGGGAAGTCCCACATTTGAATGGCATAGGGAACTACCCGCATCTAGTGATAGAGACCAGGGATGCAGCTAAACATCTTACAACCTGCAGGACAGTTCCCGTATCAAAGAATCATCCGATCCAATGTGTCAGCATTGCTGCGGCTGAGAAAACCTACCTTAATCCACTCTTTTCTCATTCTTAAAGCACCTACTAAGTGCCGGCTCTAAGCAGCAAGCCAGCTCAGCTGCCCATTAACTATATGACCTTGGGCAAGCCCCTTAGCTGGGCAGAGAACCTCAGTTTCTTTGTCGGTAAAATGAAGACCCATCTTGCTTTAGCTCATAGCTTGTCATCAGGATCTAATGTAATAACCCATTTGCAGCCTTGGTGAACTCCAGCCCACCTTAGCTAAAGATAATACTCTAATAACCATGACCCACCCTTAGGATAAATTCATCTTGTTAGGTGGGGCTTCTGGGTCATGATCATTTTCCTCCCTCACCATTAGGGCACTTTCTGGGTGCGGTAATTAAACAGCAACCTGGCAGGTCATCCTTGGGTTAGTCTACCTCAGCCCAGCTTGGCTGGCCTGGAGGACAAATATCTGCCAGCATCCAAGGAGGGATGTTCACACCTAAGTCACCAGGTGTTTGGAAAGACTTCCCAGTCCAGCTCTTCCCAAGAAGCAGCTAACCAGAGGAAACAATGTCAGGATCCAAACGGCCATTGCACCAGCTGCTTCACCTCCTGGGTACCAATCAGTCAACTGTGTGTACTTGAGGATATGTCTCCAGTGGTAACATGTGAGAGGCTGGCTTGCTAGCACAACTGTTTGC
This sequence comes from Cervus elaphus, assembly GCF_910594005.1. NCBI lineage: Eukaryota > Metazoa > Chordata > Mammalia > Artiodactyla > Cervidae > Cervus > Cervus elaphus. Next base: position 65,794,794 of record NC_057828.1, on the reverse strand, counting down.
TCTTCAGCACTCCCTACTGGGACTCCAGCACCCAGGAAGGGAGAAGCCAGAGAGTCTGATTCACTGGGCTGAGGCCCCTTGCAAGGCTGATTGGCAGTGGACCCTAAGGAAGATGGAGGGAATGGCCAGACTTGCTACTCATTGTAATCATTCTGATCAGTCCAGCTGGCTCTCTTGATGTTCAAAGGACCACTCCCCTTTCATGTGTTTGTGCTTACAGGGTCTTGATTTTTTTTTTTTTAATTTTTTTAAATTTTTTTATTAGTTGGAGGCTAATTACTTCACAACATTTCAGTGGGTTTTGTCATACATTGATATGAATCAGCCATAGATTTACACTTATTCCCCATCCCGATCCCCCCTCCCACCTCCCTCTTCACCCGACTCCTCTGGGTCTTCCCGGTGCACTGGGTCTTGATTTTTAATGATAGTAACGACCTCACCTCCCAGGACATGACAGTGAGTTCAGGCATTAATGAATGCTTCCACCCTCTCCCTAAGGCAGGCACATCCCCTTCGTAGCCTCTCACCGGCTGCCTAGAAGACAGAGATGAAGATGCTCGCTCAAAAGGAGCTTCATTTTACTTGTGAGCATGGTAGCTCCCAGGTGCCAGAAAAGTTATCAAAAACACACTGTGTGACAACTGAGATAATCCATGTCAAGTGCTTAGAACAATGCACAGCACGTAGTTCAATTAGCATTAACCATTATCATTACCTTCCTCATGATAATTCCATGAAGAAGGTATTGTTGGGACTTCCCTGGCGGTCCAGTGGGTTAAGACTCCACGCTTCCAATGCGGGGAGGGATGGTGGGTTCGATCCCTGGTCAGGGAATTAAGATCCCACATGCTTTGCGCATGGCCAAAAAGATTTAAAAAATCAAATAAATAAAATAAAATTGAAAAAAAAAGAGAAGGTATTGTTATTATCCCAACTATAAGCACAAGGACGTTGGAGTTCAGACAAGGTGAATCTGTTACCCAGGGACTTTCAGCTTGTGAATGATGGCTCAGGATTTGCATCCAGGGTTTCTCTGAGCTGGGCTTCTTCCCACAGGAAAGCTGTTAACTCTAAACTCTTTTCAAAATACCGAAAGGGATTCAGCAATGTTCTCCAAGCACGTACTCTGGATGTCAATCCCTGAAGATTTAAAGCAGCGATTTCTGGGAATTGCTGCGCCTGCCCTTCGTGGGACCTTGGCAGAGGGCTGGGGGAGAAGGGGCAACTGGTGGGACCCTTTAAACTCAGCCAGCAGGGAACGAGAGGCCCTGGAGGCCCTTGGTCCTGATCCCCGCAGACATTTCCTTCTGTCTTCTCAATTCTGCCCTCCCCATCGGTCTTCTTTGCCTGAGACGGGGCAGGGCAGTCTCCAAAAGGTTGCCAGGCCAAATCCTCTGACATGGGACAGTTTCTAGTTACTTCCTGCTCTTTCCCAAGGCCACACTGCCTCACTAGCGGTCAGCTGCCCCTGCTCCTCCCCCACAACCCCCTGAAGCCAAATGCTCCCTCCGAAGCCGTGAGGTTAATCACACCCAGCTCCCTGCGGTCAGCTAAGTCGAGGGGCGGTTTCCAGCCAATCAGAATGCACTCTGGAGACCTGACTTCTAGTAGTAACTTTCCCGTTTGCCAACTCAGGCAATAGTAATAACAAGCATTAATACAGGCTTGACAAAACAGTTTCTCAGACCTTATTCTTTGATTCTCATAAGACCAGGAGAGTAACCAGGACAGATTCTCTTATGGTCAGTTTATGGAGAGAACCAGAGGTTCAGTTAAGCACTTGGCCAAGATTGTGCTTCCAAGTGAAAACCAGGACGTGAAACCAAGATTTCCTAATTGAGATTTCAATGCTATTTCCCCATTATCACCTCTCTCCCTTTGTCTCTCTTTCCCCCGTCCCCACCTTCACACACACACAAAACGAACCTCAATTTTTTTTCATGTGTAAAGAGAGGGCATTTGGAATAAATGATCTCTGAGAACCCTCTTAGCTCTGTTTTCTGATGAATTGTTATTCATTTGAAGAACTCAGAGTTCTGATACTTGTATCAGGGTTATAAGCTTTCAGATGTATTCCTACTCTTCTATCTGTGTCCTGTAACATTTTCATTTTCTGGTTCACAGTATACACTTTCTTTTTTAAAAACTTAAAAAAAAATCTGTGATTCGGTGATACATATACACGTATTTATTCTTTCTCAAACTCTTCGCTCATTTCGGTTGTTAGGAATTTTGAGCAGAGTTCCCTATGCTATACAGTAGGTCCTTGTTGGTTATCTATTTTAAATATAACAGAATATACACTTTCTTCAGGAAGGGGACCTAGATGAAATCAGTAATAAGAGAGCTACCAGTTTATCCCTTAGATTTGGAGAGCAAATAAGGAATCAGTGTGTGCATGCTCCAGCCGCCCCATTCCTTGGGCGTGAAAGCTCTGAGCACAGCACGGCTGCTCTCTGCGCAGAGAAGCCTGGTTTGTGACATCTTCCAGCATCATCCACGAGGCGTTTAGATCTTTGAGAACGGCAGTAATAGTGCAAATGGATAGAGAATATTGATGGCTTAAGGTATCTAAGTGATTAAGAATTTAAAAATGGAGCAGGAGATGATTGTTGCCAACAGAGAGGCTTCAGTTGAATCCTTGGTCCATTCCTCTTGATGGGATAATTATAATAGCCCACAGACTGATGGCAGCTCTCAATTATAGATGCTTCTCAAACATATGGTATTTTTCTTGCCACAGAGAGGAGGTGGTTAAGTTTATTGGTAGTGAGAAAACCTAGATCCAGGCCTTTTTTTTTTAGTAAATTACTTACCTCTTTATGTCTTGGATTTTTATTTATACCATCTATGTTGTAATAATAACACTAAATAATATATCAAAAAGTGATATGAGGATTTAAAAATTAAAAACTTAATTTGTGTTTTTTCCCCTTATTTCCTTCCTTTCATTATCTCATTCTTTTTCTCATTGTGGAAATCTTTTTTCCCCTCATCCGTTTCACTTTTGAAAACAGATGTAAAGTTTACATAAAATGACATTTAAATGTACAATCCAGTGAATTTTGATAAATAGATACACCTGTGTAACTAACTCCCCAGTCAAGATACAGACAATTTCCATCTCCCCAGAAAGTTTTCCTCATGCCCCCTTCCAGGCAATCCTTATCCTCAGTACAAAGCCATCATTCTGATTTCTATCATCAGATTTTAGTTTTGCATTCCTGAACTTCATGTAAATGGAATTATACTTTATATATTGTTTTGCATTTGGCTTTCTATGCTCAACATAATGTTATTGTGATTTCTCTGTATTCTTGGGAGTAGCACAGTTTATCCTTTTTTACTGCTGAGTACTATTCCATTATATGAATACTATATAATCTGTTGATTAACATTTGGGTTGCTTCTGATTTGGGGCTATTGTGAATACACTTGCTACAAACATTCTTGTGGAAGTATTTTTGTGGACATACAATTTTGTTTCTCTTTGGTAAGTGCTTAAGAATGGAATTTCTGAGTTACACAATATGTATCTGTTTAACTTTATAAAGAACTTTCAAATCGTTTTCCAAAGTGACAGCCATTTTACAATCTCATCAGCAATTTATGAAGGTTTCAGTTTTCCCACATCACCACCAACATTGGGCACTGTCTTTTTTTTTTTTTACTGCCAGTCTTTTAAATTGTCAGTCTTCAAAATGTTACAAAGTGATGTGAAATATAACTAATGGGGGATTAGTCAGTGAAGAGTACATGGGACCTTTCTGTACTCTCTTTGCAACTTCCTATAATTATAATTATTTTCAAAATAAAAAAAGACTTAAAAATATGTATTCAATATATATTCAAGCTTTCATACATGTTCTTTTCATTGGTTTAACTTTTTATTATTGAGTTGTAGTTCTTTATGTATTTCAGATAGAAGTCCTTGGTAACATAAATTGCAAATATTTTCTCCAGTTGGTCAGCTTACCTATTCGTTTTCTTAAAAGTATCTTTTGATGAGCAGAAGTTTTAAGACCTGTCAGAAGTTCAATTTATGATTTTTTCTGTTATAATTAGTACTTTTTCTATCCTGAGAAATCTTTGACTATTGCAAAATCACAAATTTATTATCTTAAATTTTCTTTTTGAAGCTTTATGTTTTTAAGCCTGTATATTTAGATAAATTGCTAAACTTTATGTCAGATTAACTTTTTATGAATGTTAGATAGGAGTTGAAGTTCTTTTTTCCTTTCGCATTTATCCAGTAGTTTCAGCACGTAGTTTCAGTAGTTGTTGTTTTAAAGACGTTTCTTACCCCATTCCTTTGCTTTTAGTGAGAATTGCTGCTGCTGCTGCTAAGTCACTTCAGTCCTGTCTGACTCTGTACGACCCCATAGACGGCAGCCCACCAGGCTCCCCCGTCCCTGGGATTCTCCAGGCAAGAACACTGGAGTGGGTTGCCATTTCCTTCTCCAATGCAGGAAAGTGAAAAGTGAAAGGGAAGTCGCTCAGTCTTGTCCGACTCGTAGCGACCCCATGGACTGCAGCCTACCAGGCTCCTCTGCCCATGGGATTTTCCAGGCAAGAGTACTGGAGTGGATTGCCATTGCCTTCTCCATATTGAGAATTAGTACACCGTAAATGTGTGTGTCTCTGGGAAACCTTTTAGTCAGATTGAACCTCCTGGATTCTTCTTTTACCTTCTACCTTTTTTTCCGTCTCTCCTATTGCTGTTTGTCTTTATGGTTTACTTTATGTGATTTCTTCAACCTAATCTAACTTTTCTTATAGTTTCAAATTTTGGCTGTAATATTTTTAATTGGCACGAGTCTTTCTTTCTCATATTTGCTACCTAGCTTCCTTTAGTTTTTTGTTCAAATGTCACCTCCTCCTTCAGGTCTTCCCTGATCATCATGGTTAAGTTTATATAATCCCTTTCTGCTAGCTCTTCTTAACTTATTTCCCTGCTATTTTTTTTTCCCTCCATAGCATATATCATAATAAGACATACTATATTTTATTTACTCTTTTGTTTGTTGTCTTTCTTTCTCTCTGAAATGAAAGCTCCATGAGGACAGGGATGTTTAAATGTTTTCTCTTTTAGTGCTGTTTCTGTGTTTCTAGGACCTAGAATAGTGCCATACACAAATTAACACAGTAAATATCTAATGAATGAGTGAATGACTGTTTGGCATAGAATTTTCTTCTCATTTCATGAAAGCAAGATCTTATATCTCTCTGAGGATACTACATCTTTAATTTTTTTCCCCTGTTTTCTGCATTTTCTCTGTTTCTTTGAGCCCCACCCCCCAACCTCATTTGTTTGTTTTTATTTTCTGCCTTTATATTGAATGCTTTCCTGGTAATCCTTGACTGCCCATCCATAAGCTGGGCCTTGTTGAGTCCCAGATGGAGCCTGTTGACTAGGAGCCTGTTGACTAGTGGAACCCATGGCTGGTTCCATCAGTATCAATCCATGGTTCTCTTGAGCCCATCAGCTTCTCTAAAGAAGAGTTCTCAATCTTTTGGGCTTCCCTGGTGGCTCAGTGGTAAAGAATCCACCTGCCAATGCAGGAGACACGGGTTCGATCCCTGATGCAGGAAGAACCCACAGGCTGGAAGTAAACTAAGCCTGTGCTGTGGAGTCTGCGAGCTGCAGCTAGAGTGGCCCTGCTTGCCACAGCTACAGAAGACCCATGCGGCAGGGAAGACCCAGCACAGTCAAAAATAAGTAAATAAACATTAAAAAGTAATAAATAAAAACATCATTTTTTTAAAAAGAAGAGTCCTCAATCTTCTGTTTGAGGAACATGAACCAGTCCCCCAGAGTTCTGGGAGCCTCATAAGAAAGGGAGCTGTGGATGTCACTCTTCAGCTTGGAGACTTCCTCTTCATCCCCTTGTGTTCCAGAAAGCACCTTCCTTCTGCCCTTCACTGTGTCCAGTTTCCCAGAGTCCAGAACCTTTTAGGATAAAAGAGAATAATATTAAGAGAATAATAATCCAGAGAATAATAATATCCAGAGGATAGTATTCTCGTTTCCCGCCAGGGTCAAGGAGGGGCAACAAACCCGCTACACAGAGGCCAGGGGCTATGCAGGTGTAACAGCCCATTATATCAGCTTTTACTCATTCTCTGTTCTGCTCCATGCTTTCTAAGATAATGGTGTCTCAGATCCTGAGTCATCCTTAGGTTCAGCGGTGCAAATTAGCGCTAGATGTTTAAGTTTTGGCTTTCTCCACTCTGCCATGTCAATTACCACTCACGCATGTATTTTGACCTTCCAAAAAAATGTGTAGGCATCTTTTGTCTCCCCTCCCAGTTTCTCTGTCCTTGACAGTTTTACCTTTTTATTCCTGTAACGTCATTTTAGTGGGGTTTCAAGAGAGTGGCAATAAATGCATGTATTCAGTCTGCCATGTGTAACAGAAGCCTGATGTAAGGATTCAAAGAAAAGTGGAGGAGACACTGACTCATGATGTTAATAGCTGTCAAGTTTAATCTCGTCCTCCTAGCTTCATTCCTAATCTACTCTGTTAGGCTTACATTTGATCATGGTGCTACTCTAGTGACACAATAGTATAGATTCTGGTTAAAAACCAACAAGCTGAGGTTCACTGTGCTGAAATAGGAAGCCATGAAAGTCTGTTGCCAGGAAATAAAATTGGTATTAGAGGAAATCACATAAAGTCAGAGAGTAATTTCTGATTTGGCTTTAGTTCTTCCTGGAAACGAATTTCATAGAGTTCAGACACTCTTGCCATTGAAGGTCTCTGCCTCCTACTCTCCTTGTAAACGTCTTCATCTCCTAAGAACATCCTGTGCACAAAGGATAGGCCAGCCTCTTACATTCAGAGATTGTCCAACAAACTGGTGAGCATCTGTAATGTGCCAAGCATTAATTAGGATGAAAGTTAGAAGATAAACCTGGTCCTGATTTCCAAGAGCCTACAATCTAGTTGAAGAACCATGTATAGAAAAGGATGCAATGAAATAAATGAGAGTACTTGGGATAATTGCAAAAAGAGGCATGCCCGTGTTAACATAGGAGCACAGAGAAAGGTTGATCTACTTCACCCTGGATCACAGAGATGGCATCCAAAGGAACGGATGTGTCCCTTCTGGGAAGTTGTATTTTTCTTAAGTTTCAGGAAGGCATCATATTAGATGGGAGAAATGTTCAGCCCGAGGAGACAAAGCCAAGCTGTAATTGGAGATGACCTGAGCAGAAACATTTTCAAGCCCGACTCCAGCGAAAGCAGCCATGGATCATAAAAGAGCCCCTTCACCCCCAACCACCCGTCTCAGGGGTGGGTAGTGGATAGTCTTTTGGTATTTCATTCCTATTTTACATTCACGCCTGAAGGGCTGTCTCCTTCCCACCCGCATCTGCAGCCAGAGATGTCGGTTTTCCAGGACTTGGAGATGGATTAGGCACATGTAGGATAGGATGAGACCCTGTGGTTTCTACCAGACATTTCTGTCTAGGTGTCTGAATGGATGTGCTGGTATTAACAGAGACAGGATCTTAAGAAGGAGTAAGAAGGGGGAGGAAAACTCCTGGGTGGGGCTTGTTGTTATTTTGGTTGAAGCTGGTGACTTCACAGAAGCCCAGTAGAATCATGGAGTAGTTGAGTGAACTGGATGAGAAGGCATCTCTAAAGTGCCTGGGAAGTTACACTGGATAATTACTATTAATCAACATGGTGAGGAGTTGGGAGAAGTGATAACCTAATCCCAAACTGTGTTCTAGTTCCTCAATTCTCTGCACTTAACGTGTAACCTATTTCTGACTCAATGACCAGAGCAGACAGGAAGTGGGCCCAGAGCCGCCTCCCTATGGCACCCTGGTATCCTCCCACACACAAGTGCTCAGCTGTCCGTGGGCATCTGAGTTGGGGCCAGGAAGACTGGGTGGGGTATTCTTATGCCCACCACAGTACCTATTCAGTAAGGCCCAGACAAACTCTGGGGTGAAATAAATTCAGTTGAATGTAGCTTTCATGGGGCGCACAGAGTGTGCTGAAATGGAACAATTTACATCAAAGGTTGGCGGGGCCCTGAGGCCTGAGAGCCGCTGCCTGTGGTGTGAAAGTTGGAGCAGAAGCGAGTGGCTTGTGCCAGCTGGGGCTCAGGGGATCTTGCAATGGGCTTGTGTCTGTGCAGTGGGGAGTAGAGACAAACCCCTTTCCCTGGAGGAGGCTGTATAGAAGGCCAAGAAAGGTCTCTTTGGATATTTGTCTAAACAGATTACCCAGATGACAGTTGGGGTGGGGGTGGGACACATAATCTGTGGCCTTCCAGCACACCTCTAGGGGAGGCCCAAGGCCCTGGCCATCCCCAGGGATGACAGACAGCTGCAGTCTACATGACCCAGACATGCAATACATCGCTCTGGGTGTGTCTGGGAGGGCCAGTGGAGAAACCTATGACTGACTCTTCTGCTGGAGGGACCCTTCCCAGTGTCTTCTTCAGTAAGTGAGGAAAAGGCATCATGCATATTCCTCAAAGCCCATGGACTCGTGTTTCTCCTTCCAGCTGTCTTTTGGGAACGATGAGATGGCACTGGTGGGTCCTTGAGATAGCCGAGGAGAACAAATTTTTTCGTAGCTGGAAACGAGAGAATGAATGGCAGCATTAAGTCAGGAGAGGGGAGCACCAGGCAAAGGTTGTCTGTGGAGAGAGGCAAGAGGGGTGCCATGTTTCAGGCTCACCCGGAAATGGTTTGGGTCGTGGGGAAGGCAAGTAGCTCATAAGCGTATTAGTTTCCTCTCACTGATACAGTGAATTACCACACACTGAGTGGTTTAAATCAACATACATGCATCACCTTACACTTCTGAAGGCCAAAAGTCTAAAATGGGTCAGGTGGGCTGCTTCCTCTTCTAGAAGTTGTGAGGGAATATATTTCCTTGCCCATTCCATCTTTTTTCTCTTTTTAAAATTTTTTACTTATTTCTTTGTTTATGACTGAGCTGGGTCTTCATTGCTGTGTGCTGGCTTTAGTTGCAGAGAGAGGAGGCTGCTCTCTCGTTGCGGGCTTCTAACTGCGGTGGCTTCTCTTGTTGCAGAGCACGGGCTTCAGCAGCTGTGGTGCACCGACTTAGTGACCCCAAGGCATGTGGAGTCTTCCCGGGCCAGGAATGGAACCCGTTTGACCTTTGCTTTCCTTGTCACATCTTCTTTTTGACTCTGGCCCTCTTGCCTCCCTCTTAGAGGGACCCAGATATTACTCTGGATCTACCTGAATAATCAAGGATAATCTCCCCATCTCAGGATCCTTAACTTAATCGCGTCTGCAAAGTCGTATTTGCCATACAAGGTGACACATGCCCAGGCTCCGGGAATTAAGATGTCAGCATTTGGGGGGGCTGATATTCTGCCTCCACAGCAGACGTGACCTTCTCAACCCACCTGCATTTTGAGCTTTCCTTTGCGTTTATCTAGAAATTTTCAGTAACACATCTGAGTGCTGGGATAGCCAGAACTTATTTTACCGACTCTGAGTATCCCCTAGAGGGTTCTCTGGGCACTGGCCTCCTCCTGGGTTTTGTTCCTTCCCCCCAAAAGAAATTTGGACAGATGGATGGAGGCCTTCTCACTGGGATCTCCACCGTGGGAGCCCATGCATTCCAGCTCTGCACCAGGACAGGGGGTCCTGCCTGGTGACGCTGACACCATAGGTCCAGTGGCAACTTCCTTTGATCATCATCTCCAAGTTTGCCACCACCTTCTGGTTCCCAACAAGTGGATAGTTGTCACTGCTGCCAACAAGACGAGGGAAATGTGCAGAGGTTTTCAAGGCCCAGAAACCAGCGGGGAGAGTGGCAGGGCAGGGTGCCCAGACCTGGGTGAGGCTGGGAATTTTCCATGGCGAGTTTGCATCCCCAGAGAAACGGTGAGATCCAAGCAAGTTGTGGAATTTCCTTCTGGTCCAGAATAATTTAAGAGTGATCCTGGGGTGGGTCCTCGTGGGCTTAGCTAGTCCGATGTCGCTCAGACTCAAAGGCCGTCCTTTTGACATTTTAGAATCCCTTTTCCCCACTCAGCGCAGGGCTGGCTGGTGGCAGCGTCTGCTTGCATCTCAGTTCTATCCACGTGCTCAGGCAGATCCCAAAGCTCCTTTTAAGTCTCGTCTCCATTGTAGTTGCCCTCAGTTTCCCCTCCCTTTGGTCTGGTCTGCATGACTGAGTGCTTTAATTTATTCAGCATTTGGTGCTTTTAAAGCTGAGTATTCTCAGTGATTAATATAATATCCTGCCTCTTACAATTTAAGTCTGCAGTGCATCTTGGGTGATTACTTCCCCAACAGACAGATAAGATAAAGTTGTCTGGGAAAAAAAAAATCCCATGTTGGTGAGATCAGAAAACACAGAAGTAGGTTTAACTGTGTGAATCTGGGCCCTGCATACAAATCTAGAAAAGGCCCACTGGCCCTTTGTTCGCTAACAGAAGCAGTTCTCTAAGAGAAAGCTGGGCCTGAGAGGTACGTGTGGTGCCTTGGCAGAGCTCTTATCTGAGGACACTGGTTCAGTCTGGAGGATTAAAACGGGATGCAAAGTGGGCATGCTGAGTGGGAGGGTTGCCTGGAGGGCTGGGGGTGGGGGTGGGGGGGCCGATTGTGTCCCCCCCGGGGAGGAGCCCTGAATTACCGGCTTTGTGTGTTTCACTTTCTGAAGGACTCAGGCCCGAGGCTACAGCAGGAGGGCCCCATAGAGAGAGCAGCAGAGGCTTCCAGAGAGGAAGGCGGTTCTTAAAGGAACCTGGTGGCTTTCTATTAGGAGAAAGCAGGTGTTTACCTTCCCGGCTGGCTCCTGAGTTCCCTTGGCCCACCCCTGGGCCAGCCTGCCTCCTCTTCCCTCAGTCACTCAGCCCCTCGGTATCCCCTTTCCTTTCGTCTTGTCTGTCCAGCAGGGTCCCCTGCCAGCTCCGCCCGCTCCAGCCTCCTTCTCTTCCCTTCAGGCTTCCCCATCAACGCTCCTTCTCCTCAAGTCCCCAGCTGTGAGCTGGAATACAGGCCTGGCAGCCTGAGGCAGGCCCCTCCCCTGGCTTCGAGGTGTATTTTATGAGAGCAGCTGTGACTGAGGGCTGCCTTCTCCACCGAGAGAACGAGTGCTCAGCGCACCGCTGCCCCTCTCCCCAATTCCACCTTCCTCTGTCGTCTCCCTGGAATTACTGGGAGGGGTTCAGGTTGGAGGGGACCCCAGCTGAGTCTCAGATGGTGTCTCTGCCTGCACGTCAAGCCTGGACCTTGAGTAAACCTGGGGAAGTGAGGGGAGAGGGAAGAAAGGAAGGAAGGGGGTGGGGAGAGAGAGAGCGCGCTCAGGAAAAAAACAAGAGAAGATTCTTCCCACATTTCTGAGAGGTTGCGTGAAGATCTGAAGGAGCTGTTAGGATCATGAAGCCAGGGATGAGGAACTCGGAGCCCTGAAGGAGGTGAAAACCTCTCTCTGCATATTTTCCATGAGCCTCTGAGAGGACCTTAAAGGGAGAAGAACTGCCAGTTGGAATGGAATTCACCTCACTGTCCCTGTTTGAATTAACCCTTAAAGATGCGAGTTGGTAAAAACAACAAACAAAAAAACCCCAATAAGAAATGCCTCCTTTTTTAGGAGTTCCTTTTGTGACCCTGCCCCACACTTGAAGAGCTTTCAGCAGGTGGACCCAGATTTCTGGAAGCAGTCACCGCCTCAGTAGGAGTCTCTGGAACCTTCTCCTCTCCCAAGCCCAGCTTCGGGAGGTGGAGGGAACTGGCCACTCGGCAGGCAGCCTCACTGCCACCAGCAGTGTTCTTGGGGGGACACCACTAGCTAAGACGCACTTAGAAAGGACATGGTGGTTTCTGGGAGGAATGGGGATGGGGCATCCGCAGAGGTTACCCAAGCTGCAGCACCCGTCCTATTCCTTCTTTCCTCGGGTCTGCTCCTGGCCCCTTTTGCAACATAGCCCCTCAGCCTGGGGCTGAGGGATTCTGTCCACCTGATGGCCTGGGATGGCTCTACCTCCAGACAACTCCTCAGACTGCGGGGCATCAGAGGCTGCTTGACTTTATTTAGAAAACATACATATAGAGTGTGCCACGTGCCAGGCAGTGGTCAAAATGCTTTACTCATTAACTTAATAATGCTACAAGGATCTTACGCAATTGATACTGTTTTTATCTCCATTTTACAGATAGGATGACTGAGGCATAGAGCTGTTAGGTAGCTGGGCTGAGCACAGGAAGCCGGAGAGTGGTGGAACTGGGATTTGAACCTGGGCACTCTGGCTCCAGCTTCAAGCTCTTAATCACTTGTCAGACTCCGTCTCATGTACCCATGGATGCCCAGCCTCCTTGCTTTGGGAGGGAAGAGGAGTGGTGGTGGTAGGACTTCCCAGATGGCGCTAGTGGTAAAGAACCCTGCTTGCCGATGCAGGAGATGTAAGAGTCGTGGGTTCGATCCCTGGGTTGGGAGGATCCTTTGGAGAAGGAAATGTCAACCTACTCTGGTATTCTTGCCTGGAGAAACCCACGGATAAAGGAGCCTGGCGGGCTACAGTCCATGGGATTGCGCAGAGTCGGACACCACTGCAGTGACTTAGCACGCATGCATAGTGTGGTGATAAGAGTGAGTGGAGCCCAGCATGGGAGGTCGATGGGCCTAGGTCTAGTCTGGGTTGTGCCGCCATCTGGCCAAGTGACCCTATGCAACTTGCTCAAACTCTGAGCCGCAGTTCTGCATCTGGCAGAGGAGGCAGGGGATTCGATGGCTTCCAAACCACCCTAAGATTGAGTGTTTGCAAGGCCTCCAGAGAGTGCTCAGTTATGCTTGGGCCGAACCATTCCTGCCTCCGTCTGGACCTCATCTTGGGGGTTGCCAGAAGAAGTTGGAGGCAGGGAGGAAAGTGAACACACTCGGCAAAAAGGCAGTGGGTGGGCAGCCTCCCTGGGAAAAACGGACAGCTTAATGTGGCTCTCTGACTGTGTCCCTCCATGAGAGCGACAATAAGAGCTTGGATAATGTTCTTAACAGGGGGATCCTCTTATGATTATGATCCATAATGAGTCCCGCAGTTATGATCATGGTTATGATCCCCACGGCAGGGTCTGTAGGAAACTGCCTAAGGCTGTTCCTGACCAGCTAAACGCTAACTCAAGTGGCTCTCGCGTAAATCATAACACATAGATTCCAGCAACTCCTTAATGACTTGGAGATGTACACAATTTAATTGCATTTAAATGGACCATTTTACCTAATTAAGAGTCAGGACCAGAGACTGTATAAGTGAAGTGTCCTATTTCCTCAATGTTAAGATGCATGCTTTTCATGTTGAACGTTTTTGAAATTGGAATAAGTCATACAGACAATATTTATTTTTAATGTTGTGTTTCTCCCCCAACACATACACATAAACAGACAGACACACAAGCATTATTCAAATTGATGGTGCATGTTAAAATTTAAGAAATATAATAGAGTTATTATTGCTTCAGTCTATGTTGGTGGTAGGGAGAGAAATCACTTTAGGAAGAAGAGAGACTTTATTTGAATAGTCATGAACCCCTGTGGGCAAGAATGAGCCTCAGGGAGGCTAAAAACCCAAATCTGGAATGCTGTGGGGAATCTTTGAAGTATTTTTATCTCTCATCTTTGCCCCTTTCTGTGTATCCAACTCATTGTTCATTCTTTCTGCTGACTTGCTGCCTCTGCATCTCAAGAGTCACATCAGAGAAAGGCCAACCACAGCTTCACGGAAGGACTAAATCTCTCTGTTCTGTGTTTCTCTGTCTCTCTCGCCTCTAATCCTAATAACAGGATAAAGATTCCTATTGGCCTGTCTCATCCAATCAACCGTGAGTGGAGTCAGAGTATAGGGTCCCATTTCATAAAGCAGCAGCCAGCTTCCTGTCCCCGGGGGTCCTTGGGTCAGTATAAATTGGGCAGATGTTCGGGAAGATCTCCCTTGCGGGAGGCAGGCTTCCACTACTGCAAAAGATCATGCCAACAGCACCAAGTGTTGGGACTGGGAAGGACAGTAGGCAGGGCACCCGGAGACAAGTCACCTAGGCCAGATCTGGGAGAACGGCTAGCTCTGAAAACAGAGGATTGCCCAGATCTGGCCATGCCGCCTCACTGCGAGGGCTGCCTGGGGCTTGGCACTGAACTCCTTCTTTCTGAGAAAGGCTCCAGGACAGAGGGCCACTGCCCAAGGACATCAGCAGAGTGGCGGGGAGGCAGAGCTGGTAAATCAGAGAAGAGGACCTCCTAGAAAGGCTCATTAGCCTTTAGGTTAGCACAGCAGAGGCTCTTTCTGGAATGCTCTCGAAGGGTTCAGATTTTGCTGATCTCAGCCTCAGACTATGTCCAAAGAAAGCACAGCCCCTCCAGTTTCTGGAGGGGAGTCAGGATGGGGCAGCTGGGTGGGGAGGAAGCCAGGGTCCTGTCCTGTGGTATTTCTGGCCCCTCACCTTCTTCAGGGTCCTGCCAGCTTGGTCTGAGTGGCTGGGGTCCAGCCTCAGAGCTCTGTGGTCTTTAGTTCTGGGACCAGGTGATGAGCCCCTCACATGACACCTTCCTCTCTGGCCCTGAGCACTGGCTGCAGCACCCTCCCTGCTAGCCCTGGAAGCCGCGGGGGCAGCTGACATCCGATGAGCCACCAACCTAGAGATTTGGCAAGAAAGTAGCTTGCTCTGCAGGAGAAGATGTCAAGTGAGAAAGGGTAGTTAGTGTCCAGTACCAGCTCCTCTGAAAGCCGGGGGAGCCAGGGAGCAGATGGGGGCAGGGAGGAGCAGCCAGGGAAAGCAGGGGCCTCCCGGGACAACAGAAGAAAACCAACAGCCAAGAGCACTATTTTTATTTTCCGTTCTTCAGGCACCACTCCCAAGAGGTCTGCCCAAGTGAGTCATGAATGTCCTTGTGCACCAAGAAATCACCTGGTTTGGGGGCACAGAGAGTTCTATGCTGCCAAATGAACATCCCTCTCTTCTTTGGCCACTCACCCTGCCACCCACTCCTTGCTGAACGATTCTGGGAAATACTAGTCTCTGTGCTACGTGCACACATTCAAACTGGGAAGAGCTGTTGGAACATCGACTGTGTGAGGCCCTGATATACTATGAACTATCATCTCAGCTAATAAGAAGAATCGCAGGGAAATATGGTTTATTAGGTTTGCTAGATGCGTCATTCTTGTGCCAACCCATCTTCGTAATTCACACATGAACTGAAATCTCACTGGCTTTTGTCTCTGTTTTCCTATTATGGAAAGGATGAAGCTACGAGCACTATTGGGAAATGGTAAGGGTAATGGCCATTCTAGCCCTTTTACCCTTATTGAATATGAAAGTGAAAGTCACTCAGTTGTGTCCAACTCTTTGCAACCTCATGGACTATATACAGTCCGTGGATTTCTCCGGGCCAGAACACTGGAGTGGGTAGCCTTTCCCTTCTCCAGGGGATCTTCCCAACCCAGCCATCGAACCCAGGTCTCCCACACTGCAGGCAGATTCTTTACCACTGAGCCATCAGGGAAGCCCTATTAAATACGATTGCAAACTAATTCTGTTCTTCTCCTTATCTTGGTCCTTCTGAAGTCTTTTCCCATCCACTTGGCTATCCCAGCCCTTCCCTAACCCCCAGAGCCAAATTTTAAGCTAACCTGGTCATTTTTCCTCCAATATGTATCTTGAACCCATCGTCTCCTTTCCATCTATTAATATCTCCTTTACCCACTTCCACCTCATCCTTGCAATACTGGTCCTCTAGCTTCTTAATCCTTTCTCCTCACAGCCCAGAGTGCTTTTCTTATAACATAAGTGAGATTATGTCATTCCTTTTCTTAAATCCCATCAATGACTTCACATTTCCCTTAAAGTACACCCACGTGACATGTCACCTGCTGAACAACTGCAATGACGAGACTCTTCATGGGCTAGAGCACACTGAACTTCATCCTGTCCTAGAGTCTTTGTACCCGCTAGACCTCCACTTGGAGTGCTAAACCTGAGTCTCTGCCCCTGCCCCTCCTCTTCATTCATGCCTCAAAGAAAAATTATTTTCTCCAATATACCTTCCCTGACAACCATATCTAAGTAGCTTTGTTCGGCTGTTTTGTGTGTGCCTGATTACTGCAGTCGTTCATTATGTTCATGACTTTTTTCTCAATGTGTATTTCTTTGTGTGTTTGTGTGTACGGTTTAAAATAAAGACCTGTCTTGTCTGTCTTCCTTCTCCAGGCTCCATGAGGGCAGGGACATATGTCTTTGGTCCACCTCTGACCATCAGCACACAGGCTGGGTCCCAGGCTATAGCAGATGGTCAATAAATTTTTATCCACATCTTTTTTGAGCACCTGCTACATATGAAGGATTGTAATATATGCTGGGCAAATAGGGAAGAAATAAAACAGACTACCCAGGTAGAGCTGATGTTTGTAACACCCATGGTTTAACTATTATTTGAGTGTGAGGGGAGTAAAGGTGATGGCTCTGTTAATATCCAAAGCACATTGAAATTACATTAAAAAAACCAAAATAGTAACAATAGGCTTATCTATTTTGCTCTATTCAGGAAACAATATGAGGTGAAAGAAGGTTTTATTTAAAGCAGCTCCAGCCCAGGTATAATACCTTAGGCCCATTTAGCCATTTTCTCCAGAGATTTCTGATATGCTTTCTTCAAACCATCAAAGCATTAAAGTAGTTTAAAGAAAACCTTAAAGATTTCCCTGAGTCTCTTAAAGAACATGACACTTTTCCTTTTTTTCATGCAGATAAATGTGTGTATCTCTCCAGAGTATTCATGAATTTTAGTCTTTTTACAAGTTGGCCATGTTGGCATTTTATTGAAGGAGAGGGAATAAAATTCCTTTACTTACACTGAGGAAGAAATTGAATTCAGGATAAAGCTGTCTGATGTGGGAGAAACAGCACTGACTAGGGGTCAGAGGCGCAGACTGATCCAGTTCCATCATGAAGTAACTGGAAAGTCAGTCATCTCAATGGGCCTCAAGTTTCTCACTTGGAAGGCCAGTTAGGTGTTCCCTCCAGTGGGTCCGGATGAGTGATGGTGAGATGGGAAACCCTGAGCCAGGCGCCCCTAGTCACATACTCTGTATTCAGAGAGGGGCGTGGTATGACTTGTGATTCCCGGGTGACCTCAGGGACGGCTCGGTTGGACCACAGTCATTGAACCCACATTTACCCTGCATTAGACACTCTGGGTGTGTTCTAGGGGCTCAGAGAGTCATTCAGTCAACAGATTTATTAAGTACCTACTACACACAGTGCCAGGAGCTTTGTACATAAAGATGGTGGAAGGAATGTCTAAGTCTCTGTCTTTGGGGAGTATTGTGGAGGGACAGCAGGTGCAGAGACTCTAGGCCGAGACTTTCCCTAGTGGGGAGAAAGGCAGCAAGCCAGAAAGAAAGCCAGTGGCACAGAAAAGAGTGTTGGTGAGGAGGTGGAGAAAAGCGAACCCTGCTACACTGTTTAGGGCATGTAAATTGGTGCAGTCACAATGGAAAACAGTATGGAGGAGCCTCAAAAAATTAAAAAATATAACTACCACATGATCCAGCAATTCAGTTTTGTGTATTTAGCCAAAGAAAATTTGAAAACACTAACTTGAAAAGAAATATGCACTCCTATGTGCATAGCAGTATTATTCACAATAGCCAAGATATGGAAACAATCTAAATGTCCATCAACAGATAAATGGGTAAAGAATATATATATATATACACATATAAATAAAATATCTGGAATATTCATATTATTCAGCCTAATGAAATCTTGCCGTTTAATATAACATGGGCGGACCTGGAGGGTAGTGTGTTAGGTTAATTCAGATAGAGAAAGACAAATACTATTATTTCACTTCAGTGTGGAATCCTGAAACCAAACCAAACAAAATAGAAACAGACACAGATACAGAGAACAAACTGCTGGTTGCTAGAGGGGAGGGGTAGGTGAAAGGGGATCAAGAATTACAAATTTCCAGGCATGGGTAAGTCATGAGGATACAATGTACAACATGGGGAATGCTGTCAATAACACTGGAGTAACGTTGTATGGTGACAGACGTAACTGGTCATATTATAGTAATCACTTCATAAAATATAAAAATATTGAATCACTTTGTTATACACTTGAAAGTAATAAAATATTGTATGTTAATTATAACTCAAGAGAGAAAGAAAGAGGGAACTTCCCTGGTGGTCCAGTGGTTAAGAATCCATCTTGCAGTGCTGGGGATGCTTGTTCCATCACTGGTTGGGGAACTAAAATCCCACGTACTGCAGAGCAACCAAGCCCACACGTATGCACTGCAGCTAGAGAAGTCCATGTGCATGACAGCTAGAGAAAGCCTGTACACTGCAATTGAAAATACAGTAAGGCCAAAATTCAAAAACAAAAATGAAATAGACAAAGAAAGAAAGGAAAGGAAAGAAAGGATGAAAGAAGCACTGTGTGAGGAATATGGAACCCAGTACAGAGGCAGAGAATGACATAAAGAAAATCATTTAGAAAGTAGCCAGAGAAGATGTCCCTGAGAAGGTGCTGTCTTTTTGAAGGATCAAAAAAGAGGCGGGGTGATAGAGCACACATCCAAAGGCAGGAAAAGGCTTAGGGTATTGGAGGAACTCAAAGAAAGCCAGGGCAGCTGGCATTTAATGGTCCAGGGAGAGAACATTGAAATAAAGCTGGGAAGAGGGTAGAAGCCAGGCCATGCAGGACCTTAGGGCTCAAAGCAAGGGGGCTAGATTATTTTAAGTAAAGCAAACTGTGATTGGGCCCACATTTCACCGATGTAAAATTTCCCACTGCAAACACTTAATTTTGGTCTATGATGAAGCTTAGCTACTGAGTGCACGTCCTCCTTGTGCAGGGGTACTATGCAGATGAGAGTAAGTTCTGAGACTCTCTTTTGAACACTCTTTCAGAGGTTTTAGAATTCTTTCCCTCGGACTTGCCTGGTGATCCAGTGGTTAAGAATCTACCTGCCAATGCAGGGGACACGGTTTAGATCCCTGGTCCAGGATCTAAGATTCCACATGTTACGGAGCAACTACGCTCATGAGGTGCAACTACTGAGTCGCTGGTATATAGAGCCTGTGCTCCGCAACAAGAGAAGTCAATGAGAAGCCCCCCCACCGCAACTAGAGAGTAGCCCCCACTAGCGGAAACTAGAGACAGCCCACACACAGCAACAAAGACCCAGCACAGCCAAAAGTAAATAAAAAAGAGTAAATTTTTAAAAAGGAAAGAAGTCTTTCCCTCCTTTTCCTTCTCCCTTTCTCTCTGAATTTGCTCAAAATTCCAAGGGGCTTGTTATATCTTTCCCGATGTTGAGGGAGACGCCTCTGACCCACATTGGCTGGTATCTGCTGTTTTCATGTACCTTGTCATTTGTCCCCTTGCCCCAGGCAACAGGAAGTGACTGCTGATGAATCTACCCTCATCTCAGCTCACCACTGTGCCCTCTCCTTGGATTCCAGTTTGATAATCCACCCTGAAGCTTCCCACATTGGGGCCCCTTGCCCCCTTTTTGATGATCCCCTATCAGGCCCCTAAGCTCTCGATTCCTAGATAACCTTTGTCCTACTTTGTACACAGGGGTTTATCAGATCTACTGTCCATCTTCTAGGAAGCCAAGATAATGGAGTGGGGCAGGGGGAAATTTGTGGGGGAGGTAGTATCTCAGGCCCTCTCTGCCTAGATCTGCTCATCTGCATTAACAGGGCACCCCTTGCCGGTGCTGGAATCTCTGTCTCCCTCCCAAGTTGCAGAGGGCAGTAGGCCCAAGTTCTTTCCATTCTCAAAATTTCAAACTTCCAATTTTGACCTCACACAACAGTACTGAGGGGTGCGACAAAGGGAGCAAGGCTCTATCCTTGTGTTTAAAGTGCCCCCTTTCCAGTGGAGTATTACTCAGCCGTAAAAAAGAAATCGGGTCATTTGTAGAGACATGGATGAACCTAGAGAATGTCATACAGAGTGAAGTAAGTCAGAAAGAGAAAAACAAACACCATATATTAATGCATGTATGTGACATCTAGCAAAATGGTATAGATGATCCTTATTTACAAAGCAGAAATAAAGACATAGACATAGCGAACAGATGTATGGATACCAAGGGATGAATGTAGAGACTGAGATTGACTCGTATACAGTACTAATACTATGTACAAAACAGATAGGGCTTCCCAGGTGGCGCTAGTGGTGAAGAATCTGCCTGCCAGTGCGGGGCACATAGGTTCAGTCCCTGGAAGATTCTACTCCAGGAAAATCTCCTGGAGTGGAAAATGGCACCCCACTCCAGTATTCTTGCCTGGAAAATTCCATGGCAGAGGAGCCTGATGGGCTCCAGTCCATGGGACCACAAAGAGTTCGACATGACTCAGCGACTAAGCACAAAATAGATGGCTAATGAGAACGTGATATAGAGCACAGGGAACTCATTTAAAGCACTATGGTGGCCTGAATGGAAACAAAGTCCAAAAGCGAGGGGATGTATGTGTACGAATGACTGATTCATTTTGCTGTACAGTAGAAATGAACAAAACTTTATAAAGCAATTATATTCCAATAAAAATTAATTAAAAAAAATAAAGCATCTCCTTTTCAACCCCCTCCTCTTCTAAGCTCCATGCCCCAGTCATACAGACAGGAGAGAAGGGTCACTTGGAGTGTGGTGGGGTCAATGGAGATGGAAAGATGCTGGTGGGTTTTAGAGGCTGTTGATGGATCAGATATGGGAATTAAGGGAGAGGAAGGAACCAAAGATACCTCCCTGGTTTCTGGCTTCAGCATCTAGGTCCTGGGCAGTGTCATTGTTGCAGGGAGGGAGCAGGTGGGGAGTGGCGGTGGCTCAGATTTGGGAATGGCTACGAAGAATCTACTGTTGTAAGCATCAAGTTTGAGATGCTTGTGAGACACAGTCAAGGGAGAGATGCCAAGCAGATAATTAGATTTCTGAGATTAGAGTTCAGAGGCAAAGTCTGCAAAGTGATAGATATTTGGGAGGTGCCAGCAGACAGATGGTTTTTAAAATTGTGAGTGTGCTGGTGGTCTAGTCATTAAGTCGGGTCCAACTCTTGTGACCTCATGGACTGTAGCCCACCAGGCTCCTCTGTCCATGGGACTTTCCAGGCAAGAATACTGGAGTGGGTTGCCATTTCCTTCTCCAGGGGATCTTCCCAACCCAGGAATAGAACCCGGGTCTCCTGCATTGCAGGTGGATTCTTTACCACTGAGCCACCAGGGAAGCTAAAATCGTGAGAATGGACACGAAATAGTCTCAAGTGCTCAGGGAAGGCTTAGACTTCACTGTGAGGTCCTGAAGTTTCCATCCCATGATTTGGATAAGAAGAGTTTTGTCTCCAAGTGGCTGCTCCAGGGGCCCTGGGGTGCCAGGTGGTGGTTCTGTGATCCCCTGACGGCTGCTGCTGCTCCCTCTGTAGACTCTCCTTAGTCTGCTGACAGGTGAGAGCTCCGAGCTGGGGACAGTGCTTGGGATACGTCCAGCTCTTGAGGAATAAGGGCAGGAGGAGGGAGCGGTCTGCCCAGCTGGATGGAGGGGGTGGAGGGGATCTTTCTAGATGAGATGGAGCAGCCTCACCCTAGATGGTGGCGGTGGTTCACTGAGCCCAGGGCTGTGGGTGCAGCACAGGAGCCTGATGGAGCAGAGGTCAAGGCCCAATGGACTCAGGTCTAAGGAGACCTGGGACCACACACTTGGACGTGTTCTTCCCTCAAAGGTCTCTCAGGCATATGCTACTGTAATCCCTCACGTTTATACCCTGCATAAACCCAGACAGTATAATCTCAGAGGGCCATCGTATTCAGAAAACTCAGTTCCACATTTACTATAATTTAAAAGAAATTCCATCTTTATCGTCAAGGATGTTGTTGTTGTTCAGTCGCTAAGTCGTGTCTCTTTGCAACCCTGTGGATTGCAAACCATGGCTTCCCTGTCCTTCACTATCTTCCGGAGCTTGTTCAAACTCATGTCCGCTGAGTCGGTGATGCCGTGCAACCATCTCATCCTCTGTCATCACCTTCTTCTCCTGCCTTCAACCTTTCCCAGCATCAGAGTCTTTTCCAATGAGTGGGCTGTTCTCATCAGGTGGCCAAAGTATTGGAGTTTCAGCTTCAGCATCAGTCTTTCCAATGAACATTCTGAGTTGGTTTCTTTTAGGGTTGACTGGTTTGATCTCCTTGCGGTCCAGGGAACTCTCAAGAGTCTGGGATGTTAAAGGCACTCAAATGTACGGTCCCAGCAAGATTAATTAAAATTTTATTTCTTTTTCTATTCAGATAGTTTTCACCCTAAAGCTGCTCTGGCGCCAACATTCTCAAAGCTATCCCCTAGATAAACTCTTCTACCCCAGCCTCTGAACTTTCCCCTCTCTCTCAACCTTTTATTATGATTTGACCTCTCTCCTAGGAGGAAAGAATGCATCATTGTTTTTAGTGTGGAGAAAGAGGTTTGTGGAATTAGGTTGAAATAAAAGGATTCTCTTTGGTGGGATGAAGGGAGGTACATGTTTGTTTCATCACATCACGACTTGTAGCTTGCAGGTCAAATTACACTTACGTACTCTCATTCACAATTCCCAGCTACCCTGCAGGTTAATTACACTTATTAATCCAATCCCATTTCAAACTTAAGTTCAGATAGGAGATGGCTTTCCCAAAGCCACGTAGCTTAAAAAATGGCAGAGAGAGGACTCGCACTGCCTGCCAGCATGCAGGTGGCTCAGATGTGGGATGTACCAATGAAAGAAACGGAGGGAGATAGTTTCTCTCTCTCTGCTCTCCCTTTTCTCCTCTGCTTGCCAGTGTCCCCTCATTCTTTCAGTAGCAGAAGGACAGGGGCAGTTCCACTGCCTTGTTAGGAAATTAGGTGCGAAACAAGGAACTGGGATCTATCTGGCTTTTCTCTGCATCTTTACCTGTAATAAAATGAAGAGCTTAGAACTGATGACTTCGGATTGAATTCTGTGAACACTGGTGTAACTCACAGAAAGCAAGGCTGCCTCGTGACCCAGTCCTGACACAGTGGTGATGTACTCAGAGAAACAACTGTCAGATAGACAAAAAGTAATTCACAAAGAAATCTTAGTCTCAGCTGAAATCCCTCAAAGAAGACCAAAACTGCGTTCAGCTCAAAATAGAGCAACACTTTTAAAAAATCTGTCTCACCATGTACATTTCAGATATAACCCTCTCTCTCAAGTACCATCACCTCTCTCCATGCTCCTAAAATTCTCCCTAAGCCCAGAGTGCTCACATTTTTCTTTTCTTATCTCACTCTCAGAGTCTTTTTATTCCTCTCCCACCAGTAACACAGAGAGTTACTTTCCAGAGGAAATCAATGTACCCAGTCTGGTTTCTCTAAATTCCCTCCTTTCCCTTTATCCCAATTCAGCAGAGAATACAGTGTTGTCCCAGAATTCTCCATGATAGGCAGAGAAGAGGAGAGGCTGTTATTAGAGCTGAGTAATGATTTTCCTATCACATTGGGACATATCCAGGAAAACGCGAGAGCATGGGAACTCCTTCACATCGCAGACACTCTAAGACAGAGCAGATAGTGGAAAACTCCCTTTGAGGTCTTCTTAGGTTGTATACCATCCTCAACTCCCCAGGTGGGAAGTTCCCCAGTTGCTTACTCTTGTCGGATGGGTCCCTCTACCAAGGACCTCTCTGGCGGAAGAAAGAAGGAAGGGAGGAAGGAGAAAAGGGGAAGAAAAGGATGGCCCTGTCACCATATTAGGTGGATGGAGGCACTGCTGAGAGGGAAGAATTGCCTTGAGATAGAGTTTCCCATCCTGTTCTTGTTTTCCTTCTGCTCCTAAGAGAGCTGGCTCAGCCTCGGGGAAATCAGGGTAACCCTTGGCTTTGCTCAGCACTTGCCTGTATCGTCTCATCTAAACTTCAGTACCACCTGGGCATTGTGTAGACATTGCACTGAGGTGATCTATGGATGAATCTTTCTTCCACACTGGTATATACATTACCCTTGGCAGGACTTTGATTTTGTAGATCCTTGCATTCCTGGCACTCAGCCTAGTGCACTGGTACATAATAGTAGATGCTCCATGCTGGTGGAATGAAAGTAAGCAGAGCAAATATTTTTTAAGTGAGTCAACTAAAATCCAGAGCCACCAACCAGTTTCAGGCTGGGTCATATTGTGTAGGGGTGTGCACACACCTGTGTCCCAGTGTATGGGCTTCTGAGTCCAGACTTGGTGTAATTCCTGACTCTGACACTTAAAGCAAGTCCTTAGCTTCTCATCTGTAAACTGTGCTTAATGATACCTGTCCCAGTAGAGCAGATGTGATGATTAAATAAACAGTAACAACAAAAAGGTGATTTTAAAAATCCTTAGCAGAGGACTTCCCTGGTGGTCCATTGGCTAAGACTCCCAATGCTTGGGGGCCCAGATTCAATCCCTGGTCAGGAATTAATTCCTACTTGCCACAACTAAGAGATCCTGCATGTGGCAACATTTCCTGGCACAGCCAAATGAATATAAATAAATATTTTAAAAATCTTGAACTTCCCCTGGTGGCTCAGTAGCTAAGAATACTCCTGCCAATGCCGGGGACACGGGTTTGATCCTTGTTCTGGGAAGATTCCACATACCTCGGAGCAACTAAGCCCATGCACCGCAACTACTGAAGCCCACGTGCAACTCCTGAAGCCCATGTGCCCTACAGCCCACGCGCTGCAACAATGAGCAGGCTCTGCTCACTACAACTAGAGAAAAACCTGTGCAAAGCCATGACGACCCAGTACAGCCAAAAAAAAATTATTAAAAAAAAAAAATCCTTAGTAGTTTTCCACTTCTTGGCCCTTCCCTCCTCCTGCCCCAGGCACCTGGACCCCAGACCACACTGTGTCTAGATCACCAACACCCTCTGTTCCCACATCTGATTTTAGAGAGTCCAGTGAAGGTAAAAGTAGAGATCAGCAGTTTGGGGCTCTTTCGGTGGTATGTGTATCTACACGGTCTCAGCAGATGGAGCCCGCGGCCTCTGGCTCACCCAAGGCAAGATGAGCTTAGGCCTTTTCCCAGGGGGAGGAGGCTGGACTGTGTTCTGCTGCCCTCTCTTTCCCCAGCCCTCCCTTCGCTGTTCAGGAGACACCCGGCCCTTAGAAATTCCTCCCCCTCCACCCTCTTTGGGGGATTTCCTTTCTCAAGGAAAGCAAGATGACCTCGCTCCAGTTTTGGAATTCCAAAATCAAGCGGGAATAAATCTTCCAGAGCTGACCTGACTTCTAAACACAGAACTCAACGCAAATGCCCCTTTCCTGTGGGCATTGCCTCTGCATGCACCGCCCCCCGCTACAGGAAGAAGCCCGCTCCAAAGACTGGCCCTGATTCTCCATCTGACCCCGGCTTTAGTCTCACAGACCCGGCTAGCGTCTGCAGATAGGTAGGAGAGCTTCACGACGGGGGACCAGAGGGCCCCAGAAGGTCAGAGTGAGGGGAGCGCTTGGGATCCAGGGCTGGGGCCCTGGGGCCTACAGGGTAGGTGAGGCAGCATCAGGGTTAACCTGGGCCCAGTGCCTGGGATTAGAGGCTCAATTCCCCACTGTCAGTGGAACTCAGCTCCCATAGCTGGAGGAGCTTACCTCTGTCATTAAAATAAGGATTGGAAAGCCTGTAGCACAGCGCTGGGCACATATTCAGCACTCGGAAACCTGGCCTGTTGTCATGACTCTTACAACACTTATTGTGCTTGTTTATTGCATATCTCTTGCCCACACCAGGTGCTCTGTTTGTATCTCTTGCTCTTAGCAGAATATTCAGCTCACAGTTGATACTAATTTAAAAAAATTGTTTTTGGACACTAGTCAAGACTCTTTGAATAACTCTTAGCATTGACTTGGGCAGAGGCCTGTCCCTTGATGAGTGACAAAATTTCTGGGGTTGATGAAAGGTGGGGAAACTGAGTCAACTCTAGCAGGGCTTTTTTGCTTCCAGAGACTGTCTGAGGGTGACTTGATTGCAGGTGGTGAGGGCAGGGGACCCCCGAGTTTTTAGAAAACCAGGGGTCAGGCTGACGCTGGGGTTGGGGATGTGAAGCTGAGAGATGCAGGGTGAAGCTGGGACGACTGTGTGTAGTTAAAGGGCTGACCAGCCTGACCACACAGCCCTGTGGCTGCTACTTTTGAAATATGACCCAAGGGCCCCAATTTCTGGAGAGAGGTGCCCCACCTTGACACAGGTTCCTGAAATTCCCAGTTTAGAGTCACTTTTCCAGGGAGAGATGCCTGGGGTCTCTTGTTAAAATGTATGGATTACAGATGGATCGGGTAACATTTATGAAATTCACACCTGTCTCGTGATTAGCAGTGCCAGAATCTTGGGTGACCACTAGCCAGGGCTGGAGGGAGGCTCTGAGGTCTGGATCATGGCACCCACCCAAGGAGGTGAATGAAATTCCAACACGCAGAGCCAGGGCCCAGTGTGAGAAGCTGGTGCTGCTGTGAAAAACCTGTTTCCTCAAGTGGAAGGAAAGAGGATCAGAGAGGGCGCTATTTCCAACAAATATACAATAGCTAGTATACAATATACTGGCTTCCCAGGTCCACAGTGGTGAGAAACCACCTGTTGATGTGGGCAATGCAGGAGACGCAGGTTCAATCCCTGGGTCGGGAATATCCCCTGGAGAAGGAAATGGCAACCCACTCCAGTATGTTTGCTGGAGAATTCCATGGATGGAGAAGCCTGGCAGGCTATAGTCCATGGGGTCACCAAGAGTTGGACAGAACGAGGACACACACACACAATATACTGTATCCCCATGGGGTGCGTGCATGCTAAGTTGCTCAGTCGTGTCGGACTCTTTGTGACCCCATGGACTGTAGCTCACCAGGCTCCTCTGTCCATGGTATTCTCCTTGCTCTCCTCCAGGGGATCTTCGCAACCCGGGGACTGAACCTGCATCTTTTTCGTCTCTTGCGTTTATTCCCTCCCTCCCTTCCTCCCTCCCTCAGTGTTGAGTGTCAATACTGAAGATGATCTGCTGAGGGCTGGGGAGTGGGTGGGCAAGGCGGAGAGCCCGATGAGATCCAGTCCTGCCCTCCAGAGCGCAAGCGCAGCGTCAGCAGTCCTGGACAGTCCATCGGAGACCCACGGTCGACCAGCTCCAAGCCCAGGATGCCTGGCAGAGCTGGCCTGCCCTGGGCCTGTGGCTGATATTAACAGCAGCCTGGGAAGAAATCCGGGGCTGTTGTTTGGCTCAGCACATTGATCTTCACAGACACGAAAGAGAAAAATGGGTCAGGAGGAATGCGCTTGGTGTGAATCCACTCCCTTTTCAAGCTGGAGAGCCTGCAGGAGAGAAGGGGCCAGCCCCGCTCCCCTCTCCCCTCCGCTCCCATTCCACAGTGGGGCTGCCGGTCTCAGGGAGGGGTCAGGGAGACAGACGCTCAGCCCGAGCCCACTCCCTCCTCCTTGTTCACATGGCTCTCCATGACCTGTGTCATAATGAATTCCAGATTCCAAGGGGGACGTCCCTGGGAACCCGAGCACATGGTGTCAGAGGGGACTCTGGGCCTGTGATGTCACCAGCGTTCCCAAGGAAAGCTGCCTCCAGCCCCCCACCTGCAGATGGTGTCAGGATGGGTGGAAACTGAACCCAGGAAGAGAAAAACAGGCTCAATCCTCCCCCAGAGTGGGCCTTCTTTCACTAATCACCAGGAGAAGAAACCTCCACGTATCAAAGATTAAAGGCTCTGGTTACTCTGAATTTGGTGGTTCACTCAGTTCATAGGCTCCTCTCATATATTAAAAGCCATTTGGATGTGATGTCTTTAATTTGCCTTGAGTTAAATGCACACACACACATAGTAACTGACCTCAGTGGTATAGCACCCACTAAAGGACTAGTCACACACATGCTACCAAACACGTATGATGCATGTTCGTGTTCACATGGAGATGCTGTGTCAGTGGGGAACTTGGTGCTTATCCTTTATTTTGTTAAAACAGTTGAAATATAAATGGACCCTTTGAAAAGCATGTGCAAAAACATTTTATTTCTATCTTTCTGTCTGCCCTGAGTGATTTCAGCCAGGTACAGATGGTCATCACGGTATGAGGGATAGTCCACTAAATGTGCTCTTCTGTTTTTTTTTTTTTAAATCATAAACAGCATCTTTTTGTTGAGGTAGGCGAATGTTCCAGATAACAAGAAAAAAAACTTGGATAGAATATTAAGATAGGGTGTTAATTTAAGCTTTTGACTGAATTATTATAGTTTTTAATCTCTTAATATCCATATGAGGTGATGTCAGGATTTTAAATTCTCAAAACTAGCATACAAAGTATAGAGCTTTGTTAATTTTTTTGGCTGACAAGTTACTACGTGAAAAAAACTCACTTTCAGACTGGAAATTCTAGTTTTTAGATGCTTGCACTTTTATCTATGTCTGTGCTGCAGTTCAGCTCAGAACTGTGTATATGATGAGTATCTAAAAGTATTATCAAGTGTTTTAGTTGGTAAGAAGGGGCCAGGTACATAGGGATGTAAAAAGAAGTAAACCATAGCCCTAAACTACAGTTGCACCAAAGAAAATGGGATCAGACTTGTTACTGGTGATATACACAGAGCTGTGGAAAGAATGAATTTTGCTACTAAAGGCCCAGGGAGGTGGCGAGGTGAATTGGTCTTTGAAGGGTGGGCAAGTAGGTGTTAGGCAGGGGAAGGACATCTGAGGCAGAAGGAACACAGGGTTGAAGGGGGTGTGTTCACGGATCCACGTCACTGGGGATGAGGGCATGCCTGAGGCTGCAGCAGAAGCGGAGGTGGAGGGTTCAGATTTAAGGGCCAGATACACTCTACTTGGGAGTCTGGGCTTCATCCTACAGGCAAGTTGTGAAAAGTCTGAAGGCATACTGGAGGCTGAATGGGTGACCCTGGAGACTGTAAGAAGGTTCCACATGGGACACCCTGTAGGCAGCTTCTGACTTTCAGCCCAGATTGCTGTTGGCAGAATCCGCCTCATAAACAGAAGGCCCAGAGCTGTAGCTCAGCACAAACCACCCGTTCCCCATAGTTACTCACCCAGCAGGGCCCTGGAGAGAAAACCCAGCCGTGGCTGGCGCCAAACCATAGCTTTCTGATTCAAGGCATTTCTTCCAGCCTTCCCCTTTGGGGCTGCCGTTGGTAATAATTAGTGATTAATTCATATGTGCATTGTTGTTGGATTTTAAGAGGTATGTTTCTCAAAAGGAAATGCTTGAAAGTAGAAATATCCAAGTATCTTATGAAAGTGGCAGGAACACAGTATGTTTTGAACACTGTGTGTGTGTGTGTGTGTGCGTGTGTGTGTATGTGTGCACTCAGTCATGTCTGACTCTTTACGACCCCATGGACTATAGCCTGCCAGGATCCTCTGTCCATGGAATTTCCCAGGCAAGAATACTGGAGTGGGTTGCCATTTCCTTCTCCAGGGGATCTTCTCAACCCAAAGATTGAACCCTCCTCGCCTGTGTCTTTTGCATTGGCAGGCAGCTTGTTTACCACTGAGCTGTGTGGGAAGCCCCATATTTTGAACATTAGTTTTCTTTTTTCCTTCCTAACCAAATACCCAGTTATCCATGCCTAGAGAAAGACAGTACCGCTAGTTACCCAAATATCCAGAAGCTGCGTTTCTCGGTGTCTTCGGTGGTAACTACTCAAATTGCTGTCTGTTGCTCCTTAAGAGATGTGATCAAAGACATGCTTGAATCTCTGTGGCTGTCCCACTTTAAAGCACAGTATTTTTGTAACTTTACAAGAAATGAGTTTGTTCTTTTCTGTTCTATAGTATGCTCATAAATTTCTAAATTTGTCGTGGGTAAATTGAACAGAGCACTGATGGTGTGTGTGTGTGTGTGTGTGTGTGTGTGTTGGGGGAGGGTCGCTGGCAGTGGAGAGGGAGAAATTAGAGCAGTTATACATTTGTTGCCAGTGTCATCAATGAAAACTGGGATTGGGCTTCATAGGCAAGGACCCTGGTTGGGGAAATGTTGGCAAGTAACCATCTGAATAATTACAAGCAAAAGCACTATTGTTATTGAGCATTGTGTCACTTTAAAATAGATTATTTCTCAATAATATTTGCATGCTCATCCTGTCCACTATAGTCCTATTTTGTGGCTTAGTTCATTTGATCCTCACAGCAACCAGTGGAAGAGCTGCTGGCACTGTCTCCGTTTTACAGATAAAGAAACTGAGATTTAAGAAAGTAGTCACACTCCTGGAGAGTAGGAAAGCCAGGATTTGGACCCAGATGTTCCAGGAGACCCTTGGAAAAGCCTGTTTTGCAGGGTCAGTCTTTGAAACCACATTCAGCCTTCCTTCAACAGGAAAGTTCAGTTCAGTTCAGTCGCTCGGTCATGTCCAACTCTTTGCGACCCCGTGAACCACAGCACGCCAGGCCTCCCTGTCCATCACCAACTCCTGGAGTCCACCCAAACCCGTGTCCATTGAGTCGGTGATGCCATCCAACCATCTCATCCTCTGTCATCCCCTTCTCCTCCGGCCCTCAATCTTTCCCAGCATCAGGGTCTTTTCAAATGAGTCAGCGAGTTTAATTAATTGTCCCTAAAATGTCCTTTTTGTTGGGAAATAGACACCAATGTATTTAGGAGCAAAAAGGCAGCTTACTATCAAAAAGTTTAAAAAGTAATAATACTATGCTTGCTCATTGGAAGAAAAGCTATGACAAACCTCAACAGCATATTAAAAAGCAGAGACATCACTTTGCTGACAAAGGTCCGTGCAGTTCAAGTATAGTTTTTCCAGTAGTCATGTATGGATGTGAGAGTTGGACTATAAGGAGGCTGAGTGCCAAAGAATGGATGCTTTTGAACTGTGGTGCTGGAGGAGTCTTTTAAGAGTCCCTTGGATTGCAAGGAGATCAAACCAGTCAGTCCTAAAGGGAGTGAACCCTGAATATTCATTGGAAGGACTGAAGCTGAAGCTCCAATACTTTGGCCACCTGATGCGAAGAGCCAACTCATTAGAAAAGACCCTGATGCTGGGAAAGACTGAGGACAGGAGGAGAAGGGGATGACAGAGGATGAGATGGTTGGATGGCATCACCTACTCAATGGACATGAGTTTGAGCAAACTCTGGGAGATAGTGAAGGACAGGGAAGCCTGGCGTGCTGTAGTCTATAGGGCTGCAAAGAGTCAGACACGACTTAGCAACTGAACAGCAATACTATGAATATACAGAAAGAAAAAATGATAAAGCAAATGTGATAAGATATTAACAAATAAGTAATCTGGGTGAATGGTATATGGAGCTTATTGTACTATTCCTACAACTTGTTTCTAAGTCTGAAATTAAAATTTTAAAAACTACACCAAAACAACAAAAGCCTGTGACTAACATGCCTAGAAAAAACACTTCTGTCTTTTTCTATTTTATAAAATGCTCATGAATTTCTAAATGTGTTTGGTTGAACCAAACAGGGCAGAACGCCAAGATCATAATGGTGATGGTGATGATGGTGGTGATGATGGTGATGTATGCACGTAGGGGGCCTGAAGTCTAAGATGTATCATACAACTGCTTACTCTGATCTGGGCAGCAGCCCACTTCTTGGGGTCCATGTGACAAAAGAAAAGTCATAACTACATTTCACGGCTGTTAGTCATCAGGTTATAAAGCAGCCCCTCTGTTCTCCAACCCGAGAGGCAGGAAGCAGGTCCTTCCAGGGAGCCTCCCTAGGGACAGGCCTCTTTGTCCACTCCTGCCAAGAGGGTGCTAAGAGGTTCATGTCATTTGAACTTTCAAAAGAAAAATTCGTCACCAGGAGTGTGCTAGGACATAGTGCAATTCGTTTAACCTGATGATTATATAATTTTATTTTCAGTCTAGAAAATAGGTTGCTGAAAATTCCTTTCGGTGCTGCTTGTCTGAACTATTCCCTCACAACGTTTCATAAAGAACCAATTAATTAATTAAGGCTTGCAAGGAGCAAGGGTCTCTCTCCCTTGATCTCTAGCCAGGGAGTCCCTAAATCTTTCCTTGTTCCAAAATCCTGTGCCCTTTAACTACTGTGCCCAGAAGCCATTCGTCTGTCAGCTCAAGGGGATATTTGATGCTGAGATGCAGGACTCCCTAGAGGAATTCAGTTTATGAGAGCAAAGGGGATGGAGCTAATAGAGAGGAAGAAGGCAGGTGAACAGAACAAAGCGTGTCCCAGATCCCTGTCCTTCACTCTAGCAGGGACGAATCTCCATGTGCAGCCTCTTGGGGTGAGCAGGAATCTTAGGCCTAATCACACAAAACCCTCCTGAATGGCTTGGAAATCGCTTTGTCACGCAGGATTTTGTCATAATGGTATTTGACTGGGTTGTTTTTTCCACTAAGAGTCCCTTGTGCTAAAACCAGCAGAAAGGCAGACTCTGAAATCCCATCGCCTTTTTTTTTTTTTTTGCCTCTTGGGGTTGTAATTCTTCTACCTGGGTTACCATTGTTAGTTTCTACTTTATCAAAACAGAGGCCTTGTTTTGGTTATCTAGAAAAGAGTTTCTCAACCTTGGTACTATTGATATATTGGGTCAGATCATTCTTTGTTGCAGGAGGCGATCCTGTGCATTGCAAGATGTTTAGCAGCTCCCTCGGCCTCTGCCAACTACAAGCCAGCAGCCCCCTCTTTCCCACTGTTGTTCAGTCGCTCAGTCATGTCTGACTCTTTGCGACCCCATGGACTGCAGCACGCCAGGCTTCCCTGTGCTTCACTGTCTCCCAGAGTTTGCTCAAACTCATGTCTATTGAGTCAGTGATGCCATCAACCATCTCATCCTTTGTCACCTTCTTCCCTTCCTGCCTTCAGTCTTTCCCAGCATCAGGGTATTTTTCTGGGAACCGCCTCTTCATATCAGGTGGCCAAAGTGTTGGGGCTTCAGCTTCAGCATCAGTCCTTCTAATGAATATTCAAGGTGGATTTCCTTTAGGATTGACAGGTTTGGTCTCCTTGCTGTCCAAGGGACTCTTAAGAGCCTTCTCCAGCACCACAGTTTGAAAGTATCAATTCTTCAGTGCTCAGCCTTCTTTATGGTGCAACTCTAACATCTGCACATGACTACTGGAAAAACCACAGCTTTAGCTATGTCACACCTTCCAAGTGTGATGATCAACAAATGTCTCCTGGGAGCAAAATCAACCCCAGTTGTGAACAACTAATCTAGAAACTTCCATAAGAATCGGGGTCTTTCTGACCTTCTTGGGAAACTGCTGGGAACAAGAGAGGGACGGGAGCAAATTGGAGGGAGTTTGATTCCAGGTTGGGCTAATGGGAAGAGAAATGGCTGTGACTTGATATCAGAGGCATTCTGGAAGTCGGAATTTGCTGCAGGACACTGAAAGTGGTTCTAAAGCATTAGGGCTGTGTCATATTCTGCACTGGCTGTTCGCACAGTTTTGGAAAGAGGTCCTGGGAGCAGGGCAATATGGGAAGCTGACGTAGACATACTGAGATTCAGATTGCCAGGTCAAGGGTTTTGAATAATCAGAAATATGGCATCTTAAGAATGTCTGGGAGAGTCCATCTGAACCCTACCTAGGTTGATTGCAGACTTACCTGATTCTGATGGGCTCTTTCCTCTCTAATTAGAGCTGACTTCTCTGTGGAAGGTCATGAAATTCATCTTTTACATTCCAAGAACAGAGCTATGGGCCACCCGGGGTGAATTTCTATGATTCTTCGAGTGTCTGCTTTATATTTTCAGAAAAGTGCTGAGAAGGTTCATCCAAGAGAAAATGTTGGCTATGCTTAAAATTAGGATTAAAAAAAAAATAGTCTGGCCTTCTAGGGGGCACTGTAACTTTAGCTAAAAAAAGGAACAGAAACCAGAGAAGTATGCTTAAGCTCATACAGAGTGCATGCAGTTTGAGAGCATGAGACTGTGGGACTTAAGAATTTTGCACAGGTTTTCCTAACTCCTGGGGGTCTCCTTTTGGTTTGGTTTTGTCTTTAATATTTATTTATTTGGCTTCACCAGGTCTTAGCTGCAGCATGTGAGATCTAGTTCCCTGACCAGGGATCAAACCCGGGCCCCTGTGTTGGGAGAATGGAGTCCTAGCCACTAGATCACCAGGGAAGTCCCCTGGGGTCCCTTTTGACTCTTGGGTTGGGGAACAGTCCTGCTACCCATTTCATAAACTAACAATATAATATCAGGTTGTTGAATAAATTGCTGTGTTCTGGGGAAAGGGTTTGACCAGATCAAGATAGGGTCCTAACAAAATAATCCACAGAGTCGATTAACAAAATTTAATTCTCCTATAATATTTTCCTATAATTATTACTATAATTCTCCTATAATATTTCTCTCCACTTAACATAGGTCTTTTTACTTTTAAAACTAATATCGTAGTTACCAACAGCCTTGTAAGATGCAGACGAACATATCTCTTCCAGAAGTACATGACAGGAACCCTGGTGATTGGCAGGTTCATGTCTATTTCTCACCTGGACTCCTGTGGCTGTCACTTAATTGGTCTCACTGACTCCACTCTTGCCCCCTCACTATTCATTTTCCACCCAACAGCCGATCGTGAACTTTCAAAAATGTGACTCAGATTGTTCTCCTGCCCACAGGCCTCCTGCCTACAGGCCTGCAAGCAGTTAGCATAAAAGCCCAAATGTCTTCCCTCCTTCAAGGCCCTTCTCCGTGGGTCTCCCTCAAACCTCTCTGACTTCAGCATCAGCCTGGCTGTTCCATTTCCGGGGCTTTGTACCAGCTGCCCTCCCTGCTCTGCCACACATTGCTTCCAGATCTTTGTGTGGCGGATGCCTCGTCATTCGCTTCTCTGCCCCTGTGGTCACTTCTGCAGAGAAGCCACCCTGCACCATACCCTCTCTGTTTCATCTTCTTCCCTTCTCTCCTTATCACCAGCTGAATTTAGTTTACACTCCTAGAGTCTTATTCAAATGTCACCATACTCGAGGGATCATTCTGTGCCTTAATTTCACCACCCTCAACAATGTGTCTTAGAGACCTTCCATGTCAGACTGGATAGGCCAACTTCATTCTTTTAAACAGCTGCATAGTATTCCTTTTACTGTACCTCCACCTCCACAATTTGTCTAACATCTTCCATACAGATTTCTGATTTTTTACTGTTGCAAATAATGCTAAAGTGGAACATCTTTTTGAACAAATCTCTGTGCACATGTGCAAGTTTTTTACATAGTATGGGTTCTTGGAGGTGGAACTGTCAGGTCAAAGGTTATGCCTATTTGTCCTTTTGATAGATGCTGACTGCCATATTGCTTTCCTAAAAGGCTTTATTAAATTATCCTCCCACTAACAGTGTGTTAGAATGCACACCTCCCTTCATCCTCCCTGACACGAATTAGTTATCATTTTTTTAAATTGCCTTGAGGGACATACAGCAATGGTGTCTTATTTCACATCAGAATCCTAACAGCCATTTTAAGATTGCTTCGTGCTGGTGTCCCCTGGAGTCATGCCTCCAAGTCAGCTCAGGGAGAAGCAGCAAAAATCTCTGTGACCTCTGAACCTTTTAGAACAGTCTCATCCATCGCACCAGAAGTCTCTGTCCTCCCTGCCGGCCGGGCTCAATCAATAACCTGGAGAGCAGTGGGCCAGCCTGATGTTTCCTGCACGCAGCTCCCTCTCCCATCTATCATCCGAACAC